>NW_020664418.1:47848172-47912446 GCF_002925995.2 Terrapene triunguis | reverse complement strand
GGCTAGCGGGGGGAGGGGGAGGGAGCAGGGGGAGAGAGAGAAGGGGGACGGCCAGGGCTTCAGCGGGGCGCTGCCACGCGGCCCCTCCTGCCGTGCCCCCTGCCAGGAGGGCTCTGCGCCGCTCCGGTCAGCTGGGAGGGAAGGACGCGGGCTGCCCTGCCGGGCTTGCTGCAGGGCGCTCCCGTCCTCCACGCCGCTGCCCCCTCCAGGGGGGCGGCGGAGCGGAACAAACAAACAAAAAAAGCGGCCGTGCCGCCCTAGGATTGGGCGGAATGCCGCCTCCTACAAGCTGCCGCCCCAAGCACCAGCTTGCTCGGCTGGTGCCTGGAGCCGGCCCTGGTCAGCACTAATACTGACTGGCATGTCCCCGTGACGAAGTGTGACCTGTTTAATCTCTTCTACAAGTGGGCAGAGTTTAGTAGCACATATAAAACTGTGCCAGTTTGTATAAACCAGGGGTTTAAGTCTGTATGTAACTTCCAGATTCTGCAAGGGAATTGCCCAAAGATACTTAGAAGGAGTGAGCTGCTCTCGTCAATGTCAGCAGAATTACAGGCTCAGTACTTGAACCAGACTCAATACTCTACTTCTTCCGCTCTGAAGACAAGCTTCCATCAGTTTCCCCCTCACACACACACCCCGCCTTAGAAAATCCCATTTACCTTCTTAGATGGGATGTACATCATTTTTTTTATGGTCACAAATGGAACCTTTTCAGCAAACATCTTAGTTCCTACTGTCTTCTCAGTTTGCAGGAGGCTGAGAGTGGAAGACCCATGGCATTGTTGGTAGTATTATTGCTTTCTCAGAGTGACACCCCAAGCTGTGTAGTTGTGCCATCAAGAATTAAAGAACTTGCTGCTGGCGATACCGGCTGTACCTATTAAATCCAGCCATAACCTCTTCCCTTGTGTCCCCAGTTCTGAAAGTGGCTCAGAGTTGGGTATGTGCACACATGTTAGGGGTGGAATTGGTTGCGACTCTGGCTCAAGCACTTGGCATTTTAGAGGAGGGTTGTTTGTGCTAGTCAAACTCTTCCCCCCTCCCCCCCCTGCAAAACTCCTGGTGATCCTACATAGAATTTGGCTAGTTAGCATATACAGCAACAAAGGCCATATCCCCTGCTAGTGTCATTCAACTGACTTCAAAATCCACGTGCCACATATTCCCAGCCTGACAGGTATGTACTCAATCCTTGCTCAAACTCCCAACAGTGACAAGGAGAATTTGACCCACCATCTTAGGATTTGAATCTAAATGTGTCAAAGTACGTGATCCCTGTTAAGAAAGCTCTTTGCACTCTTCTGTCCAAAGCAGAACTTTCTCCTCATAAATTGTAGAAAGCGTGGTATACTTTTTCCAGTGTTTCCAAATCCCTCTATAGAAGAGACTTTTCAAAGGCATACAGGTCAGTTAGATGCCCACGTCCCACTGAAAGTCAATAGCAGTTGGGTGCCCAATTCTCATCTCTGTCTTTGAAAATCATCCCCTGCATCTTTATCTAGTTTTCTCACATGTACATGTAAACAGGCTTGGGCGGGCTTCAATCTAAGAGCCAAATTATATCTTTAGAGGTATACATATAAAGCCTATTGCTTCAGGCGGAGCTGTTCACATCAGGTGAAAGCTGAAGAAATGCTGAGAAGAACTGGGCAGAGAAAGATACTTCCATTTGGTGGAGGATTTGGACATTAAGAAAATATGGTTTCGGTCTGATTTGGAATGAAAGCCCAAAATGTCCAAGTTCTCTGTGAAAGGAAATGGAGCCTGGCCACAGGGCAGTCTGCCTGGCGAGGTGCCCTGGAGCAATAAACTCCATTGTTCCCTCAGAACCTCATCAAAATCAAACTGTCTCTGTGAAATGTTTAGATGTCAACAGATTTTTTTCCTCATGAAAATGTTTCCCCCCCAATCAGCTCTAATCCTAAGTTACCTTCCACTGTAATCATAGGTTTTAAGGCCAGAAGGAACCATTATGATCCTCTAATCTGACTCCCACATAACACAGGCGATCGAATGTCGCATTAAGTTGCTGACCCCAGCAACTTGTGGTTGAACTAGAGCATCTCTTTGTGAAAGACAGCAATTGCTTGGCCTCATGTTTTGTGTAGTATTTATATACTCTATTGTATTGTATATATTTTTCCCAACCTATTTGACTGAAGTCCATATACAGGCTTTAAAAATGAACAAACTGTAATTTTGGTTTGTTTAAATCTAGGTATTCAGAAATTCCAGTTCTGTCAGTAGGAACTCCTTTGTGTTTAAAGGCAATTTATGGCAACACAGAGGTCTGCATGATCAGCTCAAATCCTCCTTCATGTTATGATTCTTTTTTGCATCAAATGTGTTTCAGGTCAGGGTGGGGTTTTTCTAATAGTCCACCTGCCAACAATCTGTTAGCACTCTACGGGAAATGTTCGGGGCACTAACTGCAATTGGGGGGAGGGGGAAGGGGAAGAGTGTGAGAGCAGTCCAAACCAAAGTCTGCCTTGAAAGGCTTTAAAGGAGAAAGTGAATAAAATGTTTTACATCCTGTACCAAAACTTTCAACCAGCACATCATTTTGAAGAAGATTCCGTGTGTGCTTGCATGGCCATGCTGGCCACACCATAGCCATAGACGAGCAGGCCAGGGATTCGTGCCCGGCCTCATGCAAGGTGTGTTGGCATGCAAATGCAAGTGCCCCATAGGCCTGACTGCACAAGTGCCCCACTGGCATCCAGGCTCGGGCTTTTGCATTCAGAATTGCAGGTGCAAATTGAAACCTGCCTTTGAAACTGTCGTCTGAAGGCCTGTACTCTCGCAGGTCAATTGCAAGGAGTACTGTCTTTCAAGCAGCTCAATGAGATTTATGTAAAAATAAAAAGACTTCATTGCACATTCGTTCTCCATTATTTCTAGCATAGCACAGCTGTGAGGGATCAGCCCTGGGACATGAAGACTTTCTACTCTAGATTGCTGGTTTGAATCTAGCACAGATTAGCATTAACTAATGGCTGTTTGGAAGCCCCTATGAAACCAACTGATGGTTCCTAGTGGACAAACGTTCACATATCATCCCACCACCACAACTGGAACGGTTGATGGCAGAGTTAGCAGAAGGGCAAGGTCTGAATGTGTCGGAGACTAAACTACCTCTCACCTTATAGATGGTCTCTACCTTTGAGGGATATTTATTAATGCACATGCATGTTATATCAGGCTCTGCATTACTATTAAGCTAAAAGTGCCATAAACAATTGTCCCCCAAACTTTATCATTTAGAGATGGGTCAAATCCTGTTCCCCCACCCAGCAATTAGACTGCATCGAGGCCTGGTGTTCAGTCAGAGTTGCAGGGTGCCCAGCATGTCTCAGCATCACACACTTAACATATACTAAAACACTGATGGCTGCCTTTGATTGTTTTTTAAACACAGCAGGACAGACTCTGTTCCTAGTTAGGATGATGCAACTACACCAAAGTCAACAGAGTTGCTCTAATTTATACCAGCAGAATTTGGCCCAATGTGCTTCAATGGGCTGTCAGATACAATAGCGATGTGATGCAGTAGAAATACCGAAATGGAATAGAAGAGAAACCGGACTAAAATGGCTTGTAGCCCAGACTGGTTTCATGTGTTCAGAATCCAAGAATTTCAAACTGAAAATGAGCTGTGAATAAATTCAGAAAGATTCAAATAAGACATTGCTGGGCTAAGGGTTTTTTGCTATATGGTTCTGTATGGCATTACAAGGAAGTCTTACTTTCTGCCTGGGTTCCCACTTGTACTGTATTCTGTTTGTAACAGAATCTTCAAAACCCGGAGAGCCATTAAAACTGTACAGAGCAATTAGTAAACCTGTATGACATGTGTGCTAAAGCCTACATTCTCTGCAAACAGGCTGGTGACACAAACAGAAATGCAGAATCAAAGGGCACAGAACCATGTAGAAATGTAGAATTTGCCAAATCACTAAAATTACCCACAGTACATGCCAGGCAAGAAGAATACAAGTCACCCCAGTCTGACAATATTTCAATATCAGGGCTAGCCCACAATTTCCTTTCACAAATCTACACTAAAGTTGTGGAGGATATCACCAAGATGATGAATGTAAATAATGAAGATACTGTATTTTCATGGATGGCTGTAGTAGGAGACTTGAATGTTGGAGATGGTAGAGATGTGATGGCTAGACCTAAAAATAGGGTAAATGATTGCATTGGCAGAAACACTTTCAATGGAATAATAAAAGCTGTTAGATTTGTCCTGGCAGTAATCTGAATATAACTGGCACCTTTTTGCAACATAAAGCTATAAGTACATTAGACACATGGGAAAATGCTACTAGGAAAATGTTATGTACTTTATATTCAATGGGTGACTGCATAACAGTCCTAGGAGTTATTCAGTTTTACAATGATGTAACTTAGTAGTAAATGTATAGGTAATGACAGAAAGAGCTCCACACCCATGGATGATTGTTTCCTGTTTAAAGCCATCACTTCTTTAAAGCTACACTCAAGGGTTTAGTACTTATCTGAAGATCTGATACATTTGAACTTTGAGAAAAATATGGAAAACTTAGTGATGGTTCTTTGCAAAAGTAGTTAAAGATGCTTTCTCTGATGGTATAATATAACCTTTTTTTTTTTTAAAACACTCTTCTCTTGAGATTTAGGGAAATAGACTGAGTTATGCTTAGAATTATTTACACAGATAAATAACCCTAATAGATATTAAAATTAGAAAGCTATTTCTATACAATATAGACTCCTGCATGGTAGCGAATGCTAAAATAAAGTGGCAGAATTCTCCCAAACAAATTATTGAGGCATCAAAGAAAGCCCCTAGCATCATGAGTTTATTTGTTAACTAGAAGCCAGATTAAGCCCTATGGAGCCGTACATGGAACGGTCGGTCGCTCTGAGCACAGGTCTCTTCCCCATGTAGAAAGAAGGGTGTCGCCCCATGCTGTGGCATATAACCCCCTCTTTCAGGCACTTCAGAGAGATGGGGAGAGGAAATGGGGGGGGTGTCAATCACTAATGTTAACACATCCCCTCTGCACCAAGGAGCACCTTTGTGGGTGGGACCCAGAGCCCATGCCCACAGGGGAAGCCCTGTCAGCATGGTACTGCAACATGGCTGTGCTGGAGGCAGGGTGACCATGAGCCAAGGAAAGCATCAGGGTGCCAGGAGGGCACACAGAGGAGGAAGCTCCTGCAATACGGCGGCTGTAGGAGGTGCAGAGTGCGGCTTGTGACTTCCTGAGAGGGACTGTAGGAAAACTGGAAATGCCATTTTAGCAGTCAAACGACGTGCCTGAAGCTACAAATAACCCAGTTAAACGTGCAACTCATTTAATCAATGCATCTGCCGTTCCCATTTCAGGCCAGGTTGAAAGAACAACCCAAAGAAAGCTAATCTGCAGTCATAACAATAGCAATGGAAACTGGCTAGATTCTTCCCAGGCCCATTGTGTACCTCGCCTCTCTGGCCAGTGCCAATGGAAAGATGGAGGGCAGTGCTAACCTCTAATTCGTATGAGCCCAGAGTAAACTGACCAAATGGACGTAGGCTTTGGTCAAGGCAATAATATCGGCAGAAACCAGCTGATCCTAGAAACTTCCAAAGCAGGTAAGAACTCCAAGACACATGTTTCTAAACCCCAGCCGTTAGCGGACGCTGGGAACGTTTGCTACTAGCAGGATAAACACAGGGTTGGCGCCTATACCAAGCTTTTGGGAAAGAGTAGCTGATGTCCTGCCTTTCAGTGCTGCTAATTACAGGCATTGAGAAACCTTTCCCCAAATGACCTTAAAAATCCAGTGTTTGTTTTTACCGCTGGGATTCTCAGGGACAAGATAATTGTGGGGGACTGGGAGGGTAACAACGAGATCAGACTGTCTGCTCCATCTAATTGGTGGATCTCTGCAAAATTAGAGACACTGTTTATTGCCTTCTGTACAACTTGGCTGAGATGCCAAGAACCAGGGATTTCTCATGCCTGGCAATGAAAGAAGCTGGTGGGATGGGAGAGTTATAGATTTACATGCTTTAACAGGCTCTTGTAAGGCCGGATCCAAGGAACATGTACAGAGGGTCTGTCTGCTACTGACTGCAGCTATGTAGGGCTCTCCGTGTGCAGTGGCAGAAGGGCATTTGGGGCGGAGCTAAGAGGAGAGGCCGAGGCTGTTGACTCCAGGGGTCCACATGCCACTGTGTAATGGAGGCGGGGGGGGGGACTCAAACAAACGTGGCTGCAGCAGTGGCCATGTTGCAGCTCCATGTCCACGGAGAAGATCACAGTGCCTCAAGGCCCTATCGGACTCCCCTTAAGTTACGCTGGCGTTTCTCATGCTTTGCTCATATTTGTTCTCACTATTACAGGACAGGATTAAATTCAAAGTGATCTGGACAAACTGCAGAAATCGTCTGAAGTAAATAGGATGAACGTCAATAAGGACAAATGCAAAGTAGTCCACTTAGGAAGGAACAATCAGTTGCACACATACAAAATGGGAAAAGACTGCCTAGGAAGGAGTACCGCGGAAAGGGATCTGGGGAATCATACTGAATCAGAAGCTAAATATGAGTCAACAGTGTAAGGCTGTTACAAAAAAAGTGAACAGCATTCTGGGATGTATTAGCAGGAGTATTGTAAGCAAGACACAAGAAGTAATTCTTCCACTCTACTCCACTCTGATTAGGCCTCAACTGGACTATTGTGTCCAGTTCTGGGCGCCACATTTCAGGAAGGATGTGGACAAATTGGAGAAAGTCCAGAGAAGAGCAACAAAAATGATTAAAGGTCTAGAAAACATGACCTATGAGGGAAGATTGAAAAAACTGGGTTTGTTTAGTCTGGAAAAGACAAGACTAAGAGGGGACCCGATAACAGTTTTCAAGTATGTAAAAGGGTGTTACAAGGAGGACGACGAAAAAAAACCTCTCTTAACCTCTGAGGATAGGACAAGAAGCAATGGGCTTAAACTGCAGCAAGGGAGGTTTAGGTTGGACATCAGGAAAAACTTCCTAACTGTCAGGGTGGTTAAGCACTGGAATAAATTGCCTAGGGAGGTTGTGGAATCTCCATCATTGGAGATTTTTAAAGAGCAGGTTAGACAAACACCTGTCAGGGATGGTCTAGATAATTAGTCCTGCCACGAGTGCAGGGGACCGGACTAGATGACCTCTCGAGGTCCCTTCCAGTCCTACGATTCTATGATTATTGTGTGTTTTATAATAGTGCCTTCAGACCCTGACAGAGACCTGGCCCCATTATGGTAGGCACTGTCAAAGCCCATAGGGAGACAGTAGCTCCCCTGAAGAACTTACAGACTAAACACAAACTATGGTGAGAAGGGGGTAGAACATACAAGCTGAGTGAACACTGCAATGAATGTTCAAGATTGTGTTACTTCCATAACTCCCCCCCCGCGCGCACACACACACACACACACACACACACACACATTCATGGGTTAGGGAAGAGGTTGGAAAAAGCAGTCAGTCACCAGAGGGGAAAGAACGGTCAAAGTAAAACCATCAGAAAGCAGCTTGATACCATGGTCGGTGTCTGCAGTTCCCTGCTGCAGCTGCTTCTGCATCTGCTCGGACTGGCTGAGACTCCATCCCTATCTTTTCCTGAGCCCACATGGTGTCTTTCCCCTACCTGCAAGTCGCAGATACAGAAAACATACAGGCTGGCCAGATCTTTGTGCTGTCTTCTTCTCCGCTATATACAGCATTTTTGTAGCCGTGTTTGTCCCAGGATATGAGAGAGACAAGGTCGGTGAGGTAATATCTTTTATTGGACCAACCTGTGTCTCACCAACAGAACAGTTATCTTGGCCGACATTGGTGTATCCTATAAGGGGCCTGAGCTGAGCCTTCATTCCCTGCACAACCAGGTCTGCCACATAACCGAGGGGAGTTCTGGGTACACCAAGAATATAGAATAAGGCCTCTGGTGACTGATGCATTCTAAGCAAATTTTTTGTGGTTCAGCAGCATAATTTAATATACAGTACCTACTGTGTTCCTTATCCACAATCTGAAACATCATCTGACTAATCAGATATGAACTGAACCTCCCAATCATTCTCCAATGTCTCTTTTAAAGGTTGAAATGTTTCTGGCTTCTAGCTCCAAGTCACAACAAGAAGGCTTTTTCAGAAAGTGACATATTATCCCCATATACTACAAAAAAGTATTAGCCATATATAATTCTGGAGGCCCTGCACGGAGGGATTGAGTCCACCAGGTCACCAGACACTGGTGCAATAAGTTTGAATCCATGATCATCCATATCTATCCCTTAATTGATGAAAAAAGATTTAGTGGTGATCTTCATAGAGCTCCCCAATTAACTAAAGGGGGAAATTAACCATTTCCCCAACCAGACGCAGAGCTATTGATTTTTAGTTCCTGCAAATTGGAGAATGACAATAGAGCTCAACTGCTTCAAATTCCTCCATAGTTTTGATTGGATGAGTATTCTTCATGCCCTCCTGTCATAGAATCACAGAATATCAGGGTTGGAAGGGACCTCAGGAGGTCATCTAGTCCAACCCCCTGCTCAAAGCAGGACCAATTCCCAACTAAATCATCCCAGCCAGGGCTTTGTCAAGCCTGACCTTAAAAGCCTCTAAGGAAGGAGATTCCACCACTTCCCTAGGTAACCCATTCCAGTGCTTCACCACCCTCCTAGTGAAAAAGTTTTCCTTAATATCCAACTTAAACCTCCCCCATTGCAACTTGAGACCATTGCTCCTTTACTGTCCTTAGTTGTAGCATTGCTGGGCAGTACGCAGGCCCTGCATTTCATTCTGCACGGTTGGCTGCATTTCGGGCGGGGTATATCTGTACTGAGCTTTGACTCCTGACTGAGAGGTACGCTTATCCTCGGCCTATGTTTGACTCTACTCCCACTTCAGGGCTGGGATTCTCCAAGGAGTCCTAAGAGATTGAGACAGAGCTGGATCCTCAGACTGAATAGAGAACTGCAGATATATAGCCAGAGCTTTCAGAGTCACCACGGGCCCACTCGGGCGGGCCTTTCACAGACAAAAGTTCAGTCAACCTCAGACGCTTCATTTCTCACATCAATGACTTGAAACGGGCATTTTGCCTGCAGGATTGAGCCTGCTAAGAGAAAGTGCTACAGTCTGGGAGTCCCACTGCTGCTGCTTGCTAATATTTATTGCTACAATTCTCCATTTTGCCTGGAGAGACTTCACGCCAAGCACACTCCAGAGCAGAAATGTCAGGAATTCAGACTCTGGGCTCAATTGTGTTCTCCCACACAGGGGGGCATCTTGAAAACCCTCTGAACACCGTCTTATGTAGGGAAAGCAAGCTGGGGTGTGCTAGGAGACCTGCTGTCCCCAACAAGCAGAGCCAGCTATCAGACCTGCAACAATCACTAAAATACCATCCCAGCGACCAGAGATGTATTCACCCATTGTCCTGTTAATCCTGTGAAGAGCTGCAAACTGAATTCCCCCACAAGCAACCTTTAGCTGTAGCTAGAGTCACCTCCTTCTCAGATGCCCAAAGCACTTCCTACTGCAGATCACACGCAAGCATTGAATCAGTGGGATCAGTGCCCACGTAGCGCTTACAATATTCCGAAGTGTCTCTTTGGGTGTATTCAGGTAATAGGTATCATCAAAAGTTTGAGAAGCAGGGGGAAGTGCAGACACAGCGTGCTCATATGGGCTTGTTTGACTAAGAGTGGCCCAATTATGAAAGATGTGGCTCTTCCAATCCATAACCTTCCTTCTGATGTTATCATCCTTAAATTAAAAACAAAACAAATAAAAACAATCTCCTCTGACGAGATTCTCTGGCAGGTTGTCTTACGTTTTCCTGTTCTGACACTCACACTCACCTGTTTTCCACCCTCTCCTGCTCAAAAAAAAAAAAAAAAAAGTTCACAACAAAAGAAATTTTACAGACAAGCTGCAGGGACAGTTATTTACATGAAGAAACTTTATTGTTGTTGAAAGAGGGCCACACAAACTAATTATCAGAGATTTTTAACTTGCTACAGCCCAGGAGTTCCATGTTTCGTAAATCAGATTAAGGGGCAGAATGTAAACCATGGGAGAGCTTCAATTGCCTTTACACTCCGTTTGGATCATAGATTTTGTATATGCGCCCATCACATTCCTAGATTAATATTGCAGTTTAGAAAACCTGAGCACTTCTCCTATTGATTCTAACTGCTTGGCTTGTTCATCCGTATTTCAATGAGATTTACTAACTAGGAAACCAGACCCGGAGAAGCACATTCTCTGACCTGTCTCCATTTGTAAACCGACCTGTGATATAAGGCTCAGAATGGAAGAGTATCTTCTTCCCCTGGACACACACCAATATCAAGGGAGACTATCTCAACAGTTGGATTGTTTTCCGGTTCAGTAAAGGACTAGAGCAGACATTCCTATGACTCACAGAGACTATTTGTATTTATTTATAGTAGAATAGCACGTAGGGTATGTCTATACTATGGTGGGGAGCGAACCTCCCAACCCCGGGAGGCTAGCATGCCAACAAGAGCAGTGAGGACATTGCAACTCAGGTTCTCAAGCCCACCCAACCCCTCAGCTCTGAGGGCTCGCCAGAATATCCACCGGCGCAGCAACACCCCTACTGCTATTTTTAGCAAGCTAGCTTGAGCTCCTCTAGCACAAGTCTGTCTACCCCAGCTGTAGTGTAGACATCTCTGTAGAGTGCCCAGCCAAGGTCCCTATTGCACTAGGCACTGTAAACATGTAAGAAATTGTCCCAAGACCAGGAGTGGAAATGAAGGCTTAAAGAGGCAAAGCAATTTTCTGAAGGTCACACAGCAGGTTTATGCCAGAACTGGGATGAGAACCCATGCCTCTGAGCTCATAGTCCAGTGCCCAATCCACTGGACTACACCACCATCTTCTTTTGCACCCATCTTTATAGCCCCTCTAACTGCCTCTTTCAAAGTTAGACAGCTCTTCAGAAGCTTGGCTCTAATTGTTTAGAGCCTTAATAAGTTGTAACTTAAAACTAGTTTATGGCTGTACATAGAAAAAAACCTCTTGTTGTAAAGTATTTATTACACTTCCTTTGGAAACGATGACAGTCCTCCAGTGAATGTTTTTATTGTTATTCATCATCTTTCAAGAGGGTTAGAGAGCTCTGAAATACGGCTTTAATAAGAGAGCCAAATGAGAAAGTGCAGATTTAAGGGAAACCTCCATAGATCAGATTTCACTCAGTGCCTGCAGCACTTAGAACATGTGTTTCTGATAGAAAGCTTGACTTTGTTGTACCAAAACTTGAACTGCGTTACATTTATTTCATATGAACTGCAAAGGAGACAGAGAAAAACACACACAAAACCCGCTCTTCTGACTCGCACAGTGATTGCTGCGGGATTACTCGTCCGAGTAAGGTGACTAGAATTTGCCCCAGACAGATTAAAGTTGTTACATTCTTTAAGGAGTAAGCCAAATAAAGCGGGATCCCTGGTTTTACTAAGCTGTGATCTGAATGCAAAGCTAAGGTGCTATTGAGTCATGTGCTTGAATATCACAGTGCTGGGCTAAGTATAAAACCCTAGAGAGATAAGTATAGATAATCTCTTGGAGAATGGTTGAAGATTGGAACTGAATATTTTTAAACACAGTTAATTTATAATCTTGGGAAAACAATCAGTATTTCCCCCCGTAAAAACATATTTAATGTATTATCTTCTTAGAGTGGACTATACGGAATCACAATTAACCAAGTAAAAATATCTTCTGACGTTCTGCATTTGGTGCATGTTACATTCCCATACACAAAGAGCAATCATAGGCTCTCAGTCTAAACGATTTACAGAAGAGAGAAGTGAAGCAAGAATGGAAGTGAAGGCTCCATGAGAGAAAGCAGCGGGTCTGGGTCCAACATAACATGCTTCATTCACACTGCTTTCCCCAACACTGCCTCATTCCCTTCTTCAGCCTTCACATGAACTAGATCTGGCCTTGCCTTCCTCTCCACTCAGCAACCAGCCCCTCCAAGGGGGTGGGATAACTCAGTGGTTTGAGCATTGGCCTGCTAAACCCAGGGTTGTGAGTTCAATCCTTGAGGGGGTCATTCAGGGATTTGGGGATTGGTCCTGCTTTGAGCAGGGGGTTGGATTAGATGACCTTCTGAGGTCCCTTTCAACCCTAAGAATATGATTAAACCCTTGAAGTGTAAGGTAAAAGGTTTGTGTAGAGGGGACATTCTGGATTTGCTGCAGGGAAACTGCCTGAGGGCTAGGAGGTGAATGTTCACCTGGCAAAGGAGGATTTTCTTACTGTTTAAACTTCCTCCTGCTTGGCTCGCAGCACATACTCCACCTCAAACCCAGGCTCCTTTCAAGTGAGCGTGAGATGTGATGCAAGTATTTCACACAGCACTGTTAACTCTGCTTGCCACTGATGAGAGGTGACTTCAAAAAGAGCAGTTTATTGAGCTTGGGAGATGATAGAAGAAGCTAACTTCGTAGCCAAATCATTCTGAATTGAACTATTCATCTAACCTGTATTTGTTTTCCACCGATCCAAGATGGGAAAAGATTCTGTTTTGGTGCTTTCAAAGCAAAGATGATTTTTTAGGACTTCCTGTCCCGCACAAACTGTGGCATAGATTGAAACCACTTCAGAGTCACTCAGCCCACTTGATCTGATGCAGGGAGAGCTGCTCCCAGCTGCCGTCTTCCAACAGCTTGTAGAAAACACTCTACGGAAAGCCTTGTGTATAGATATTTATGCAAAAGGACATGTCGGGCTCCCCCCGCCCCACGTACCAGTGGAAGCATCTGTTTTCTCGTGAAATCCAAACGGCATTAACTAGCTTTGGAGAGAAGTTTTTGAAAATGGCAGAAAAGTGCCTTGTCTGCATGGAAGAAGCAGTGAGGCTAACGAGTGTCTGAGTTATAATGATGTAATGCACTTAGACTTAGTTGTCACAAGATTAGTCCCAGCTAAAAGCTATAGCACATTCTAAATTGTGTTAACTTGCTGGCACTCTAAGTCATCCTGCTGTGCTGTAATTAAGCTGGGGATTTGTGAATTTGCTGTTTGAAAACAGCCCCGGCAGAAAAATGTTTTAGGACGTTTCCCAGCTAACAGCTAGCTTATACCATACAACAGGCCCGAGCTAAGAAGGTGTTAATTTGGAGCCAGAGGCCTAAAGAATCTGTACCATTTGGCAATGGAAAAATAGTTTTAAGGAAATCTATATTCAAATGGAAACTTTATTTAGATTTCCCAAGTCTGGACAGGGCACCGGTTTGTCAGGAGATGAGCATTTAAAATGGTGTTGGAGGGTCCAGCCCTGCATGCAAGGGGGTTTCGCCCATGCAGGGTGAAGCTCACCCCTTTGAATGCAGATATGTAGCATCCAGCCCCTGTGCACAAGCATCGTCCTCGTGTGGATTCTGCACAAGGGACGGGGGTCAGCCAGCGTGCTTGCAAGAGCAAGTCAGTCCTAAATCATCTTCATTGCAATTGCTCATCCACAAATCTAGCAAACTGACTGATAAAAGGGGTGAAATGATCCATGATAAATTGTGCCCTGGCATACCCACGTCCCTGCTGTACCCCCTCCAGTCAATGGGGTTGCACTCCATGTAAATCAGTGCAGATTTTGCCTGTAAGCTATTTGTTTCAGCACTGGAAGCCTGGTGTTCCAGACAAGCCTGGTGTTCTACACCACATCATGTGAATCTGTTCCTCCATCAGCCGGCTGGAATTTCCTGGCCGGTAAGAGGAGTGACTCTCATACATGCGGGGAGGCAATGAATTCGATAGACTTGAAGGATTTAGTATACAAGTTAAACCCTGTGCTGTTTCCTCCATGCCCAGCATGGAGTGGTGGGAGCCATGTCAGGGAGCCAGTTAAGTTTCTCTGATTCTCTACCCTGAGTAGAAGTTAGAGAAACCTGGTGGCTGCTCTGAGCTGCGCCATCTGGCAATGGTCCCAAAAGAATCACCTGCCAGCTGCTGATTGCCGGAATGCATCAGGTTCTGGCCATGCCCACGCGCCACCCTTCACACCCGAGGAGGCCCCCTGCACCAGGGACTGCAGGGAAGGAGGTATAGACCTTGTCTCTGCCAGCTCTTGCCGCCAGTCTGTGCTCTATTGATGCTGTGTGTGGGACACAGAGGGACCCTGTCCCCTCATGTATACATGCAGTGCTAGCTTGTCAATTCAAGTTCCCTACCCCACACCCCATCAGAAGGAGATTGTGGCAATTTATTTTACTTGACCAATGGACTGAATTAGCTGGTGCCTTGCAAGCCTTGAAGTGCTGGATAGAACTACATGCTATACTGAACCCTGCATTAAAGACTCTCCACCAGAGGTGGCCAACCTGTGGCTCCGGAGCCACATGCAGCTCTTCAGAAGTTAATATGCGACTCCTTGTATAGGCACCGACTCTGGGGCTGGTGCTCCAGGTGCCAACTTTCCAACGTGCCAGGGGGTGCTCAGTGCTCAACCCCTGGCTCTGCCACAGGCCCTGCCCCCACTCCACCCCTTCCCGCCCCCTCCCCTGAGCCTGCCGTGTCCTCGCTCCTCGCTCTCCTCCCACAGAGCCTCCTGCACACCACGGAACAGCTAATCAGGAGATGTGGGGAGGGAGGGAGGGAGGGAGAGGCGCTGATCGGCGGGGCTGCTGGTGGCTGGGAGGTGCTGGGAGCAGGGTGGGGGAGCTGATGGGAGGCTGCTGACGTATTACGGTGTCTCTTTGGCAATGTACATTGGTAAATTCTGGCTCCTTCTCCGGCTCAGGTTGGCCACCCCTGCTCTCCACTAACAGGCAATCTTCCCCATTGAGACACCCCTTTATAACACCCCCAAAGTTTCTAACAATTTTGTTTGACCTGTAATTAAAAAATGACCTTTGCTAATACCACCACCACCCCACCCCAGCTCTTATCTAGCCCTTTCCATCAAAGCACTTTACACAGGAGGTCAGTGTCATTATTCCCATTATGTGGGAACGGAGGCACAGAGCAGTGACATGACTTGCCCAAGGTCACGCAGGAGGCCAGTGGCAGAGCCAGGGAACAGAACAGAGTCCCAATCCAGTGCTCTGTCCACGAAGACATACTGTTAAGCAACTCTTTTTTGTTGGTGTTTTGGATGAGGTCTTAAGACTGATTTCACTGGATAGAGTGAGGATCAACTTCACTTCACCCTTCTTCCAAAATGAGGCCACCTCAGGAAGGGTATTAGCAGCACCACCTAATCCTTTAGAGACAGACGGGCACCAAAGAAAGGGGACAGAGCAACATTTTACCAGTAAGTGCCCGAGGGCATTGCAACCTAATGGAAAATGTTCCTGCCTAGCATTAAGGAGGCAGTTAATGAAGTGTTAATTAACGCTGTTGGCTTATTTATTTTTTTTAAGCCTAAACTTCAGCATTTCCCTTGCAGCCTATTAACAGACAATTACCTTCAGGCTCCGTGACTGGTCCCTTATGGAAAGTGAAGTTCTACATATACTAGGACTTCAGATTTAATTTACGCTGAAAACTGAGAAAGGACTGGAGCTTGGGAGTGCTCCTTGCTTTGACTTATCCTCCCATTTCTCTTTGGCAGCAACTTGTCAACATGACAATACTGGTCCTTCCCACTACGAGTCTCCAAGGAACTGCAGGTAAGATTCAGCATTACATTATTCCATTTTCATGCTGAAACTACAGCACAACCAGCATGCTTTAATATAGTGCTTCCAGTTTTCAAAGCTATATGCTGAGGGCAAGATCCTCAACAGGCGTGAACTGGCTTAGCACCATTGACTACACCTGTTTACACCAATTGAGAATATGGCCTTTCCCCTCATTTTAGCCCATGGAAACAAGGAAGCTACCAGGATACGAGTCCAGATTCTAGCATGGGGACTCTGCTTAAGAAGCTCATCTTTAGCTCCCGTTGGATTAGGAGTTGAGTCTATCCTTGGCATTGGATAACCACACACTTTAGATTAGTACTAGGGCTATTTTGTGAAAACCTCATCTAGGGAAAGCCTATCGTGTAGCAATAGCATGAGCTGCACTGTAGCTAACAGCAAGAAGAGCAATCAACACAGTTCTCTGCGTATTATCTATAAGAGCATCCAGATCTTGGTAGAAATTAGAATTGTAGAGAAAGTGCACATGAAGATGGGGCCCTGCCACATTCTAATGCAAATGCTTTCTTGGGAAGCCATATGAACCATCCTCAAGATAGCTCACTTGGAGGGGAAAACATTCAAGCAGGTTCTACTGAATAAAATAATCCAGAAAGCAAGAAAGCTAATCATTGCATTGTAAAATATGATATGCTTGACTTCTCAAGGCTTCACATGACAGTTATGTTGTTTCCCTGAGAATATAATAATAATAATAAATGGAGATATACCTATCTCATAGAACTGGAAGGGACCTTGAAAGGTCCCCTGCCTTCACTACCAGGACCAATTTTTTTTGCCCCAGAGCCCTAAATGGCCTCCTCAAGGATTGAACTCACAACCCTGGGTTTAGTGGGCCAATGCGCAAACCACTGAGCTATCCCCTATGAGACAGGGAAGAAGACTTGCCATACGTGTATAGACCAAGAGAGTAACGCTTAGTTTGTCTGTCAGATAATATCTGTTCAAAAAAGCAACTACCACCACCACCCAGAAGTGAGCTCATTTCCAGAAACTGTACACTTATTGCATTAAGAATTCAAATCTCTATGGTCTTCTCGGTATCAAGGTGTTACATCTAGGACAAAACCAAGAGGTATTTTGAAAAAAGAATATAAACGCATCTCTTGCTACCACTTCTGCCTATTCAGAGTAAGTAAGTGAATATTTTCAAGAGTTCAAAAAATTGTTCCCATCTCAAATTGGGACAAAAAGTCAAAATATTTATAAGATTTGACCCTTTTTTCATTCTGGGTCAATAGAAACATTTCATTTAGATTTTGACCTTTTTCAGTCTAATTAGCTTAAAATTAAAAACAAATCAGAAATTTTCATTTAGAACAATTTTGAAACTCCCTCCCTGCACTTTCTTTGTGTCAGGAAATTCATCAAACCCATCCCCGTTTCACGAACAGTTTCGGTTTTGAAAATTCCCAGCCAGCTCTGCCTGGAACGTTCGCATTATTTCGCCCCGGTAAATCCTGCCTCCTGCTATACCTAGGTCTTTCTCTGGTGATGGTGGAAGGAGTAGGGTTTGCCCCGATGCAGCCAACGTGCGTAAGGTTTACACTACTAATCCTAGAGAAAATGAATGACCATTCAGATGGTGACTTTTGGCTGAAATCACCATGTAAAGCACCATGTAAAGTTCTGGGGCTTCAGAAATATTTATTCGTAACAATATTAATTCACTCTGAGCGCACAGTCTTGAGCAATTGGAGCTAAGCCAAGCACTGTGACTGTGGCACATGCCGACTGAAAACAACTTGAATAGAAGCACTCACTGAAGACCTTCTTCTATGTGCTTGTTGCCCCTGTAGCAACTCCTAGTTCACCTGTAACCCCCCAGGAGATGACCTACATTCCTGGGGCTCTGTCTGCTGGCAGCTCAGGGAGAGGCACTGTCCCTGGTAGGGAGGGGGAGCCAAGGCAGACTCAGAGTCTGCCCGGCAACCCATAGGGAGTGAGATGCCCTTCCCAGGGAGCTCAGGAAAGGGGAGAAGCCATTTTTGAGTCAGTCTGGAGCCAGCCAGGGCAAGGGCAGGGCTGGCTGTGTTGTGAGCTGGTGAGTCCCAGGTCTGCAGACAGGGTTCCCCCTGAGAACTGGCCTCTAGGGACCTGACAGCAAGATCCCTCAGCTGGGCCTTTATGACTCCCAGTTTGTAGAGTTTTGCTGGGAAACTTCCCCAGCCAGGCTGAGTTCGCCCTCCAGCTCCCTAGGGGAGACCAGTCCCCCTATGGTCAGCTCTGCTCTGGCTGCTAGTCCAGGGCTGCTGCCTGCTGGGAGTGGGTCTGGATGCTGCGCTAGGACACGATAGTTTGGATTTTAGTACAGTTGTGTAACCTGCACCTTGAGCCCTGCACCCCTTTGTGGAGAGGGGAAATCCTGGGACCGACGACGCCTGACTCCTGCCTGAAGAGGATCCCGGCCAGCAGAGAGCAGCCCCTCTGCAGTGACCGAGGAGTCTGGAGTCTTCTCTGAACCTGAGGATCATTCATGGAGTTTGTGAGTGCACCATTTTTTGGTTAGTCAGTCAGGGAATTTGTTTTGGGGACCCTCTACTCCCTGAACTGTCCCCTCAAGCCAGGGAGTGAGGTTTTGGGGATTTTACAACCTGCTGCATATTAAACCTGTGGAGGGACTTACCACCTTCTCCCACTTGTGAATCCTTTGGGCTGTTCTGAACCCAGTCAGCCACACTGCTAAACCACTGCAGAGAAGAGATCGTGGTCATCGGTCATCAAGGTCCCCAACAAAGTATGCGCACCAATGGGACACTGATCTTACATTTGCTACATCGGGTCCCGTGACTGGGAAAAGTCATGGGTATTATCAGCGTGACCCTAAGAATAGTGTTTTAGCCTGTTAGGTTATATTTGTTTCCTGTTTAATATAATTACTGTGTTGAAAACATTGTATGTATTTGTGTTATTTCTTGGGAGTCTCCAACTATCTGGCAAGTAAGTGGGGGTTACCCTATGGTTAGAATTTTCCTCCCAAGCTGCCCTGGTGACCCTGCCAGGAAGGAGCAAGGGGGTGGAGGCAACGTCAGATAAATTCATAGGGAAAAATAAAGAAGATACACCCTGCTGAGTGGGTGGCCAGGATCCAGAAAAACCCAGACCTGTCTATCAAAACCTGTAAGCAGATTGGCATTAAAGAAGGTAACCGGATGGAGAGGGGGCACTACACACCCATGCCTGCCCTCCCACGTAAGAGAAGGGAAGTGTAACAGGGCGGCTTGCCCTTTTAATGGCCAGAGGCCTGGGGCCAGCCAACCCAAGCAGGCCGAGGGATGTGCTGGCCGCTGCTTCCCGCCGCCCCCATTGGCTTGGAGCGGCGAACCGTGGCCAGTGGGAGCTGTGATCGGCCGAACCTGTGGACACAGCAGGTAAACAAACTGGCCCAGCCCGCCAGGGGGCTTACCCTGGCGAGCCACGTGCCAAAGGTTGCCGACCCCTGAACTAGACCCTGGAGGAAGGAACATTATTGGACAAAAAAGCTGTGTGGAGTTTATTGAAGAAGCCCCTTGAAGGGAGAAACTGAGGCAGGCTGCCTGTAGAGCGAGCTCAGGCCAAGAGGGGACATTTGGGAGGCGTCCAGCCCATACACTGCCATAATAAAATAACTTTCTAAAGGGGGGCTCCTGAACGGACTGCTAGTGTGGACTCCTTTTCTTTCACCGATAGAATTCAGAATATTAAAGGAGAACTTAATGCAAGTTTCAGTTCAGGACTATGGGGAGCGGCAGTCCGAAGAAGCTGGAAATCATTCAAGATGCTGATTGAAGCCATCCCTAATGATGGATTAAATATTGCTCTCCGTCTGCAGTCCACAGGAGAGTGCAGTCCAAAGGAGGGTTTCGTACGACATGCAAGGCCCTTTAATACAATGCGGAGACACAGTAAACAAAGCCAGAGACAGATGGGAAGGATCTCTCTGGTTTACGTGAACAAAGAATCAACATTGTGGAGCTGAGAGAGGGATGAAGATTCACCAGACTCGATTGAGGCTGAAGTCTGACACACTGGCCACCAGATGCTCTAACAGGATTCATTCCTGGGAGCTGTTCAGCCTTTTGTCTGTTTTCACTTTATTTAACAGCTGCCCTTTGGATTGTGCTACTTTGTGGGCTGCAGATGGACAAAGATATTTCAGAAAACATACATCTACTCTATTCTGATTCAAAGCAGCTTGGCTGGACATGTTCCTAGGGTTAGGAGAGTCTGTGGATTGGTTTTTAGAGAACGCAACATACCCTAACGTCAGAAATGATCAGAACTAGATATTTAATGAAAAGACCCAGAACTTTTGGGAGGAAATAATTTTTCCAAGAAAAAAATATTAGGATGACAGGACCATATAAATGTCTCTTCCTACTAAACACCAAAACACACTGAGCATTTGCAAGTTCCCCCAAGGAGCTTCACTCTCATCTCATGCCTTTGAGCAGGTGTTTGGAAGGCTGAGAAGGATGAGAGCAATCCTCCTTTGGGGAATTCTGATTTCGTTTGTATTGTGCTGTGGAGCCTCATGATTACATATACAGGGATGGGGGAAAAGATGCTGCAGTTTGGGTTCCATGATGATCTTGCAGCTGCTGGCAGGGAGATCCTGGAACTTGGGAGAGGAGAAATGTGTACACTAGCGTTAGCTCCATCTTAACTTCACCCCACGGTTCACCTGCATAATGGACACTCCGAGATCTAGATATAAGGACACTGAGTACTGTTATCCCCATTTCACAGAGGGAGAAACTAAGGCACTGAAGGGTTAAGTGATTTGCTCGAGATCCAGGAAACCTGTGGCAGAACTGGGAAGAGAGCCTAGATCTTCTGATTCCCAGTTCTATGCATTGAACTGCATTAACCTCCCAGTCCTGTGCTCACAACATCCTTCCTCTTAACAGAGCACTTCATAGTGTACATTTCCAACCAGGCTGAGGCCTGGCTTTCCTGTTTGTGGGTGCAATCTGTGTCTGCACTTTGGCAGCCACAAAAGGAGCCAGGAGTATCGACTGGAGTAGTTGTACTTCTAAATAAATTTGCACCTGGAATCAAGAAGATAAAGCTGTAGCTATTCAGATTTGCACCGTGAACTGAACTGCAGGTGTAAACATGTGGATGCAAACTTCACCCACAAAAGGAAGGCCACCGTTCTGAAACATACTAAAAGCTCTTGCAACATACAAGAAGAATACTGGAAGCCTCCTGGAGCAGCTAGTTCTCTCTGGGTTGTCTTTCTAATCATGAAAGTCTAAGGTTTCTGTTTCTGTGACCTCGATATGTCTGCAAGATCAGTTGTTCCAGTGAAGTCGAGTTACTTCAGGCAAATCATTGCCTGCTGCAGAGTTCATACATTTCCCCTTTTAAATGGATTAAGTCAAGTATCTCTATTAAATCAGAAAAAATAAAAATCGAATTCTGCCAAGTCTACTTATACCATCACCAACCATCTAGCAGAAGTAATCATCCTCTCTTCTATTTTAGTGGGTATGCACCAGAGTTATACATGTCTAAACTTTACTGAGTCATGACGAAAGGACAGGATAAAAGCTGATAAAGACTCAAAGGACAAACTGTAAGGAGAGAGAGAGAGAGGAGTTATTTAACAAAAAGGGGAGAGGGATATACATAGGAATACTTGGACGCAATGAAGAAAGGAAAGGTTTAGGCTGAATATCTGGGAATCTTTACAAGTTACAGCTGAATTTATAACATAAGAAGTGTTATAAGCTCTTCTTCTGTACAAAAGCCACCCAAGTGTGTACAGAAACTACCCAAACTTCATCTACTTTCAACTTTCGTTACAAACCTGACATTCAAGCCAGGTTCAGCATAGGATCGATTAACCTTCCAAGTGAATGCAGAGCTCTACTGTGTTATTGGATTCAATTTAAGAAAAAGGGAATTAATGCATCCGATTCAGACATAGTTGGGGACAGCTTTAAGATGGAAGGTGCTTGTAACTTGGCATCTACTTTCGTATCCTTTGCTTTTACACCACAGTACCAGCCACAGGTTACCTGCAAAGACACACAGGCCTTCTGTTGTATGCAGTCAATTTGTAAGTGGCCTTTTTGGGGGGGGAGGGCGAGAGAGAGCTCTCCGCTGGGCTTGTTTAGCTGACCTCAGGAAAAGCAAGCCTCATGATGGAAGGTCTCGCCTCCCATCTGGGCTGCAAGCTCTGAGAGGAGCCAGTCGGTCTGACTGCCACTAGCTTTTGCTTGCTTATAAATGCTGAGAACATCAGATAATCCAGGGATGTCAGGGTCAGCTGTTCTAACTGCTTTATCAGTCATAGATCACTCCCATGGCCAGCCTCGTTCAGGAGACAGATTTCAAATGAATTGTGTGTGTGTGTTCAGTGTACTTGGGACACCGTGTCCCCACCAACGGGGCCTCTGCTCTTTGATGCAAAATGTTATTTTAAAAGTGCCACCCTTATTAGCTGTTCTCACAATATATCTGATGAAACCCAGAGGGGAAAGGCTGCAGATTAGCAAGCACAAATACAGCAGAAATCCAATTTTTTCCTGACTCTACATAACAGGAGAAGTCAGTTCATCCATCTCACAGCATGCTGTCTGTTCAAATCGCCTGCATCCCTTGCAAATAGAATGAGATATTCATAGAGTTTAAGGTCAGAAGGCACCATTAGATCATCTGTCGGCTGACCTCCTGTGTATCACCAGCCACAGAATTACATCCAGTTACCCCTGGACTGAGCCCAGCAACTTGTATTTGACTAAAGCATCTTTCTAGATATTGGATCTTCCAACTAAAGCACAATAACCCAAACCTGCCTCCTATTTCGGGGGGGAAGAGAGAGGGAGAATTGATTTAAACAGTGGATATAACGTTGTGCTTAGAGTTAGTTCAAGTGCTTGTCCTCCTTGCTTCTTTTCCTGGAATGTGAAATGGGAACACGGCTGTGTTGACTGTGGCACAGGCAGCTACATGACTGTTGTGATCTGGCCCTCTCTTTCCTGAACCTTTAAATATCTAAGGAGGCTGCCTGTCTGCAGGAGCATCTGCCATTTTGTGAAGCAAAGTCCAGGCAGTTTTTAAATCTGACCAGATCCAGCAGCTACCAATCCGCTGTGCTATACTTTTGATTTGAAATATATTGGGCCAATTTAGCTTCTGGCCCCTTTACATTGCTCCGGTGGCCTTGAAACTGGCAGATCTGGCCACCGGGAAATGTTGGGACCCGATTCTGTAACCGGGTTACAGCCCCTTTGCACCCTGTGGTGGCACGTTCTCGGCTAGACATTTGCATCTAGATTACAGTCCTTTTGTGCCACCACACACACAATCTGGATGCAAAGGCCCAGCACAGACTTCCTCCTCTGAACAAAATCTCCCTGCCGATGCATCTGCCGCAGCCCGCTCTTGCATCCCCGCTTCCTGCCTTGCTGGTGTTCGGACCATGGCAGGGCTCTGCCCCAGGACACCAGTCCCCCACTGGTGCAAGGCCTGTGTCAGTAGGACACTTAGGAGCTGCCCAGCAGCAACTCTGAATGGTCATCTGGCCATAACCTCCTCTCTGGTTCTCTCCCATCTGCTTTGCGTGAGGCAGGAAAGAATCTAGCAATTGGTGCAGCAGGCGTGGCTGGTGCACTGCTGTACTCTGGCGTTTCTTAGCTGCTGGATCAGCCAATGCCATAGATACCAAGAGTGAGTTGGAGCAGCTCTTACAGCTGGGCCGTAAGCTGTGGAAAGGTCCTGCTCTGGCTTTAGAGCAGAGGTGGGCAAACTACGGCCCGCGGACCACATCTGGCCTGTGGGACCGTCCTGCCCAGCCCCTGAGCTCCTGGCCCGGGAGGCTAGCCCCCGGCCCCTCCCCTGCAGCCTCAGCTCACTGCACGGCCGGGCAGCACAGCTGCAGAGCCGGGCCTGACCCGGTGCTCTGTGCTGCGTGGTGGCGTGGCTGGCTCCAGCCAGGCGGTGCGGCTGCCTGTCCTGGTGCTCTGAGCGGTGCAGCTGTAGCACCGTCAGCCACCGGTGCTCCAGGCAGCGCGGTAAGGGGGCAGGGAGCAGTGGGGGTTGGATAGAAGGCAGGGGAGTTCGGGGTGGTGGTCAGGGGGTGGGGGCGTGGATAGGGGGCAGGGCGGTCAGAGGGCGGGGAACAGGGGGTTGAATGGGGACAGGGGTCCCGGGGAGCAGTCACGAGGGGGGGGGGTTGGATGGGGCGGTGGGGGGCAATCAGGATGGGAGGTCCGGGGACAGGGAGGGGTGGATGGGGCAGGGGTCCTGGTGGGGCCGTCAGGGGGCGAGAAGCGGGGGGGGCGGTCGGATGGGGGCGGGAGCTGGGCCACGCCTGGCTGTTTGGGGAGGCACAGCCTCCCCTCACCGGCCCTCCATACAATTTCGCAAACTCGATGTGGCCCCTGCTTTAGAGGGATGCATTTCTGGTTTTAAGCCATCTCTGCCTCTTCCTGCCACATTCCACTCCTGTGCCCAGTGCAGTTCAACTGGACAGAGCGTCAGGTCCTTCTGCAGTGATTTGTAGAGAACCCGGACGTTTTACTAGCACTGGAGGAAAAGCTCCATAAGCTAGTAGTATATATTCTAACTCCGATCAGAATGAGCTGGATTTATAGAAGAATTGGAAGCCAGCTGCAGAAAGACTAAAGACTTGTCTACCCAAGGAAACTGACCGGCAGAACTTCGCAGTATGATCTGCTGCAGAAGTGGAGTAATTAGGCCAGAATAAAGTAACTCTCATTCCAGGACAGCAGCCATACGGGGAATTCTACATAGCTCTAGCAGTGTAATTATACCGGTTAGTTTCCTTCGGTAGACGAGCCTGAAAGTGCTAGACTGGAAAGGGACTATTTTCCTTTGCAACCTAGCAAACCACGCCATGCCCTTAGAATGCCATTCGGTGCGCCAGCAAAATAAACGGCTATTTGCAAAGAAAACCAACGATGCCGACACGTTTTCTGAAAAAGCAAAGGTAATACAAGGTGCTTAGCTCCCATGGCTAAAAGGAAGGGAGCACAGATTACAGGGGAAGGAGAAGCATATAGGTGGCACTGAATGGCACATCTTTGCCTGGGCCAATGCCACAGACAATTACCCATCTTAAACAGTTCATCTCTTCTCATCTTAGGCACTCTCTCCTCTACTCAGCCTCCCTCTCTGCCTCATCTCACCCTCTTTTCCCCCTGACTGGTGTCTTGGCCCATTCAAGGCTCCTGGGACCGGCTGCATAACACAAAAGACAGCTGTTACATGTAATCTCCTTAATCTCATTGGAAATTCAGTTGGAATGTCTGATCTGTGAGCAGTTCGTCACTGCATCGCCATTACACACTGAACGTGCAATTGTTGGCTAGCCAAAGGCCCCCCATCAGTAAAGCAAGTAGGTCAGAAACATTTACAATTCGTTCCACACACACACACACACACACACACACACACACACACTCCCCACCCTTCCCTGCTGCTCTACCCCTCCCCTGTCTTGGAGGTGCTTGCAAGCAAAGCACTTTCACTCAGATCTGGGCAGAGTCAGCAGCTTTGTAATTGTAATGGACTCTTCACTACCACAGACCCCCCCGAAAATAGCCAGGGGCTGACAGCGAGTTTAGCCCACCGCACAACAAAGAGGGGATTCTCCGGCGACTGCCTTCGAGGCGCTTCCAACGTGAAGGCCCAGTCACAGTCCTGTTGACATCAGTGGCAAAACATCACTGGATTGAACCCCAAAGCAGGGGCCCGTAATTGGGGAATTCACGCAGAGAGCTCTTGCCCTGCCCAAAACATGCGGTATTAGAGCCCCATCCCAATCGAGTGGAAGCCCTCCAGTACCCCAGACCTAGCAGAACATTGGTAGCGCCCACAGGACATGGTGAACATGACCATGTTGTGAACATTCTTGGCGCAATGGCTAAAGATGCAGTGAGAGCCTGGAAGAACATTTCAGGCTCTTCTGTTGGGCCACTTGGCGACTCAGCATCTTTCAGCCCTTTAATAGAAGCACGGACTGGCCTAAATGTTCACCACTGAAGAGGCCGGATGTTCTGCAATTCATCCCTGCTGTAGTTGACTTACAGTCTATAGTTTCTCCAAATGACAATGAATTAGGACAAAGGGGAATGGATAATCATCACATACAATTAATAGGGTGTAAATACCAAAGGAGGAAGAAAAATTCTTTGGGTAGGAAAAAGTGGTACAACTAGAAGCAAATAGGATGGAAGAAAAGGAACATTTCAGATGAAAAGCAAGGAGATGTATGTTAATAATGGAATATCTTAGATGTGGAACAAACTCCCAAGGAAAGTGGTGCAAACCATGTCTCAAGTCAATTAAACCCAGGCTGGACAAATCCCTGGAGAATCGACTGTTCGGAGCAAGCCTGGATTGGCCCAAGCAGATGAGATAAATGACCAGGTTAGGTCCTTCTCACCTCTAATTTCCATGAGAAAGTGAAACAGCAAAAAAGCCAAGACATCACTTGTTTCCTTTCAGCGAGGCAGATTCAAACATGCTTTTGTGTCTGTTTTTAATTAGTATGTTTGGGTGTGGTTCTTTAAACAGGATAGCAATTTTCACAATGACCTGCAGTGACATCGAAGACTGTACCAACTATTGTTCTTTTGAGAAGGAAAATAAACTAACATGAAAGCCCATAAAATCATGGCATAGGACATTCAAAGATGGGGCAAGAACATTTATGGGAAAAGTATCTGGTCTAGTATCCTCCAGGAATCTCTGGTCGATACAGGACGATGCTGACCCAACTGAGACAGGACAGGGTTTCAAATTAAATTATTTTGAATAGATTTTTATTTGTCCAGGCACTGGAAACAATCTCCAGTAACAAGTTTATGATTTTCTTCAGTTCTTAATTTAACAGTTATGCTGATTCTCTTGAGCCGTCCAGTGTTTCAGTAACAAAGTCATTTAAAATGAGCTGCTCAGGAAAACCCTGAAAAGAAAATCATGCAGTGCAGTATTTTGAGTTTCTCTGCACGGCAGGGAACAAAGGCAGAAGCACAGTTTGGTTTGTTTCTTGGGAAAGGGACAGTATTGTTAGCCTTAAGCTCTCCAAAATCAGAGTTGGGAGGCTCCAAAAAAAATAAAATAAAATAAAATAAAAAAATCACAAGATTGCCTTAAAAATCAGGAGATTAAAAAAAAAATAAACCATTTGAGGTTCTTTTTCTTTGCTTTCTACTTTGAGAGCCTTTAGGATGCGCTTGGGTCACATTTTCAAGCTTTTCTCTGCAACCATGAGGGCTAGAAAGTTATTTTTCTCTTTTAAACGAAAGCTGAGTGGGACGGGTTCCCCAGGGGGCAGGCTGGGACTGTTGTGCCCCCCTTACCTCTCTCCAGCCTGGGCTGTCTCTCGCAATGCCTTGCTAGTGACCAGCAGCAAACCCCTCCAGGCGCTGTGATCACTCAGCACCACAGCATGTGGAGCCCCACACCCCGCTAGATTGCATGAATGCTCCCAGAGCCACTCACGAATCACACAGAGAAAGGCACCAACCAAATCCCCCCAGCTCCCAGCACTGTGCCCCAGGAATATACAGTCTTGCACTGCTTAAGACAAGCAGTACAAATTTATTATTTGGTTCACCACTTCATCAACAGAGAGTGGACATACATGAGCCTTTGCAAACCTGAGCAGATTTACCACATACTTCATGCAAACTCACTGGTAAAGATAAACAGTAAAACAAATGTATTGACTATAAAAAGATAGATTTTATGTGATATTAAGTGATAGGCAAAAAGTCAGAGTTAGTTACCAACAGAAATAAAATATAAGCACGCAGTCTAAACTCTCAACTCTATTAGACTGGGCAACAACTAGACTAAGCAGTTTTTCTCACCCCACTGGATATTGCAGTTCAGAGTACACAGATTTCACCCTTGAAATGTGGGCCACTCCCATCAGTTGGAGTCTTCAGAGTGTCCTTGTTGCTTGCACAGTAGGTGGGTGAAGGAGAAAGGCCCAGCCTGGGCCCCCTGTGTTTGGTTTGTGCTTGGAGAACACAAGTCCAGGCATGTCTGGGGGCATTGCTGAGTCTCCAGGCAAGGTTGAGCAGTTCCCCTGCTGTGGCCTCATGCAGGTGAGTTATTGCATTGTAGCTCCCTTGTTGGACAATGGTTGTTGATGGGTTGTTTAACACCCCGCCCGAGTGTTAGTTACTTTCCTTGCTGTTGCCTCTGGGGAGCGAATATCTGGCTGATTCCTCAAGACCGTGATTATTTAGAAATGGGGAATATGGGGATCCCAGAACGCTCCCCCAAGGTATAGAACGTCACACTGAGGCTTTGTCTACACTGCCACTTTACAGCACTGCAACTTTCTCGCTCAGGGATATGAAAAAACACCCCTGAGCACTGCAAGTTTCAGCACTGTAAAGTGGCAGTGTAGACAGTGCAGACAGCGCACCGGCTCCCAGCGCTGGTAGCTACTCCCCTCATGGGGGTGTTTTTTTCCCCAGTGCTGGGAGAGCTCTCTCCCAGCGCTGCTGCTGCGACTACACAGCCATGGCAGCGATTGAACGTTGCTAGTGAAGACATACCCTGAGATTCTAACCTAATCAGAGCAGGGCTCTAAGAAAAAAGACTTGGGGTAAAATCATGAGAGAGCGGGTAACACAAATGAACAATAATGAAAATGGAACTCTTGTGTCCCCTGAGCTATGGATTATTCCTTACAGCACCGAAAGGTAGACTCTTACTGCACCATCAGGAAAAAATGACTCCCAACTGACCCTGCAAACAATTAAGGACGGTGCCCTAGGACTTAAGGATTTGTGCTGGACCTCTGGAGAGGGCTGAATTTCACCAGTAGGGAATGAAAAGAGGTGTGGAAAGAGGTGAACCCAAAAGAGCAGTTTGGCATGTGAATGTTCATTCATGTATAACTCATCTCTATTACGGTAGAGCCAGAGGGGCCACCCGATGGGCGTGGCATTGTACAAACAGATAATAACAGTCCCTGTCTAGACGAGCTTACAACCTAAATAGGTAAGCCAAGCAAAGGGTGGGAGGGGAGACAGGGGAAAGGTCGCACAGCAGGTTAGTGGCAGAGAACTGGGAACAGGACACAGATCTCCTACCCAGCCCAGTGCAGTAGGCTACTGATCCACCCTGTCCTACAGCTTTCTAGTGCTACAAATAATGCAAACAACATAGTGTAAAACAAAACCCGTCTTCCACTGAATAGGAAGGAAAAAACAATAAAAAGTTAATAGGAAGAAGGAAGGAACTTACATTCAGCTGGCCAGTCTGAGTGTGGCTCTAAAGCAAACATTACTAGAAAAAGTAGTTTACAGTTTGTCATCCTCGGAAAATGAAGAGTTGCCACTTAGCTAAAGTCTGAAGGGAAGGGATCTTTCCCACCCCTTGGTAAGAGAAATTTACAGCTAGATTCTCAGCTGGCCCCATTCCATTGAAATCAATGGAGCTATGCTGATTTCCACCAGCTGAGAATCTGGCCCCAGGTCTTTAAATTGTGCCTCCTTTAGTACCCCAGTGGCTGGGCAGGCTTGTCCTTTCCCTCCCACTGGTTTTACAACCATTTCAACTTCAACATAATTTCTCCTGATTTACAGCTGTGCAAAGACCATATTCTACTCTTGCTTCCCCCTCCTGCAACCTCACCGAAGTGAGCAGAGTGGGGCCGAATTTGTCCCATCTTGTCTTAACTTGTCCCGCGTGGAATAAAAACCTCTTTCACCCTGTTACTTTCTGCCTGGGTAAGTAGCTTTGTTCCAATGTATTTCCCCGACTAGCGTAACGGAAGAGAGTGATGTTTATCACCATGCACATGACGCAATGTATTGTAAGTTCTAGTGCTGATTCAACTACTCACTTGCTGGAGGACCCTGGGAAAATCACTTCCCCCTCTGGGCCTCAGTTTCCTCACCTGTAGATAGGGATGCATTGTTATCATTTATTCTGTGTCATTTCATAGCACCTAGGAGTCCCAGTCATGGACCAGGACGCCATTACGCCAGGCGCTGTACAAACACCGAACAAAAAAGACAGCCCAACCCAAAGAGTTTGCAACATAATGATACCGACTCACCTTTGTACAGTGCTTTCGTATAGCATTAGGAGTGAGATCCTGGCTCTATTGCCGTTAGTGGCAGAATGCCAATGGACATCACTGAGCCAGGATTTCACCGCAGAAGTTGTGTGTGTGTGTGTGTGTGTGTGTGTATTTTGGTATACATATATACAGAGTATTACAAGGGTGTTGTACAGATTATTTCATTCTGCTTACACAGGACCAGAGACTGTGATATCCTTACCCACGCTGAGTGGCACCTCACTCCTTGAATAGTTCTAACTGATTTCAATGGCACCAGACCAGGAGTTAAGTACTGCTCAATTTAAGAATCACAGTTGCTAAAATGGGAATGAGGATTATGGTTCGTGCTAGTGGGTCATTTCTGCTCTGCTGTAGAGACCCATTTGTCCCCCTTTATTTTATAGAGAGACCTGGTTTCGACACCCCCCCAGAGCTGAGCATGTGTTAGGAAAGCACCTCCAGCTGTGGGCAGCCACACCCTATGTTCTCCCCAGCATGGTGATAAATCGGCAGCCCTCTGGCATTGCCAGCTGTACGTGCCTTAGGCACCTGCCAGCAGCACTTTGTTTGATCATTGGCTCATACTTTTCCAGCTTGTAACAAAGAAAACACTGCTGACATCACAGCGAGCACTAAGTGACTCAGCCAATAAATAATAAATTCTATTCAAGCACTGCTGTTACCAACTGGATCTCAGGTGTCACAATGATAGGAAGACAGAGACCTGATCACACAAACAAATCATGAATGTGCTGTCATTTCAGTGCCACAGTACTTTGGCCTGCTGTCCACAAAGCCACTCCCTTACATGTCTCATCCAATGCCTAGGGACCAAGGGATACACATTCTGCCAAGTCAGCAACAGACCTTGTATCTCTCATGATAAACTTTCTTTTCAAAACCACCCAGTTGCTATCAATGGATCCTTTATCTATAGCCTCCAGCAGTCTTAAGCATGTACAAAAGATGAGCCTTTAAGCCAGGCTGAGATGATTTGCTTGCTAGCCAGACAAGTTTTTTTGTTTTTAAGTGTTATCCTTGGCGATTGGTAATGGAACTTGGAGCCTATTACATTTAGGTCACAGTCTTGAGTTTGGACAAGATCAGCAGAGACCCAAGGCTGTTATTACCCTCTGTGGGCTATTTGGTGACTTAAGTGAAATGAGTTGATGGGCTAAGTCAAATCTGCAGTAGAGAGGTACCTCAACGTATGAGCTACTCCCCCATCACCAGGTCCATCTGGCTCAGGACCTAGGCGCTTTGGTGGGGAAGAGTCTGATGCAAAGTTCAGTTGATGTCTTTAGAAAGACTCACGTTGAATTCAACTGGCTTTGGCCAGCCCCACAAGGAAGTGAGATGTTCCCATTTTCTCTTTCTGTACCTGGTCGGTGAGTGAATATTGGGCTTCACCCCTGATGCCTTTCATGAGCACTACAATTTAAATTAAAGGCCAATTATTCTCCTCATATGGCACATGACCCGAGGGCAAACTAAGCTGAAGTTTTGAATTCCCTCCTCCTTAGCTTTTAGCCAGCTTCTCTGCATGTTTATTTCTATTCTAGAAGCAGAAGGCACTGGCCTGGGAGTTGGAAGATCCGGGGTCAGTTCCTAACTTTGTCACAGACACCCTGTGAGGCTTTGGGCAGGTCACCTAGTCTCTCCAGGCATCAGTTGGTGAAATGGGGCTAGTGGTATTCCCTTTGGCTGTGTGGATGGCAGGAACTGCCTCTTACTCCGAGCATTTTCAGCAGCTAGCACAGCGGAGCCTGGACGCTAGAACACAAATCACATTTTTCCGCGGTTTTGCCGTGTGTGTTCAGATGCGTATAGCTCATATTCATAGACAGTCTGACCTCCATCAGGCCACAGAACGTCCCCAAAGTCATTCCTAGAGCAGAGTTTTCAGAAAAGCATCCACTCTCGATTTTAAAATGGTGAGTAATGGAGACTCCACCACCGCCCTTGGCCTTGGCCATCATTTGTACTGTTTGCTTTGGGGTTGCTACTGCTACATCTGCCTAGTGTCTTCCCGCTCCTGTTTTGTTCACTCACCTTCACGGTCTATCCATCATGAACACAAATGCTATGCAGATAAGATTGGATTTTAAAATATTTTACATGTACAGAAAGAAAGAGCCACATTAGCAAGAGAAAAAGGTCAGGTCCATAAAGATAAGGTCTCTGTAAAATGAGCTAAGCGAGGGAAAGGTTGGCTACGTTAGCACAATAGCCAAGTTAAACAAGACACAATTAGGAGTCATTCAGAACCCCCATCAAACTCTCACACAAATATCACAATGCCCAGAGGTGCTTTTATAGATCTTTGCAAAAGCCAAGGTGGAAAGGCCGGTGGTAGCAAAACTGGAGGCTGGGAGTTTTAAAGGAGCCCAGGGGAGTTAGGTGCCTAAATCTCATAGAAATTCAATGGAGGTGGATTGTCTGTCTCCCCTAAGCTCTTTTGCTACAACCCAGCTGTAGCCATTGTATGGGGACTGCTACATAAGTGAATCGAAGCGCTTCACGTGAGCTTCGATAGGTAACTTCGCAAGAAAGGGATACTTCACTGTGTTTACGACTGTTTTCTGTGTCCTGCAGCTTTACCTTTGAGAGACTGTTGGAGGCAGCTGACATTGTGTGTTCAGTTGAGAGACAGATGTACACAGGAGACACACTCTGTGCTCTCTCCTGCAGACTTCCCGTTTGTTCTGCATTCTCTTTTTAGTGTTCCATTAATCTAAAAGAAAAGTCACTTAGACCGAACATACATGGCCATTCTCGGTCTATGAATAACACCCACTAGGCCACTGCTGAAGAGGGAGACAGGTCAGACCTGAGAGTTGTATAGCTTGCCTAGGACAGGGGTTCCGTGGCCACCAATTGCTTTGTTCTTACGGGTGGATGGTAAAGAAAGAATTAAAAAAAATAATTCTTGACAACTGTACAAGGGGAACTGGACAGAAACTAGGTAACTCATTTCAAATGCCTGGTTGGTTTGTGGTCTATCAAACGGTAACTCAGCTACTAGTGGCCTGGATGAGATTTGGGCTATTGACCTAGAAAGGAAGGTTCTATAATCCAGTTATCAAGTCCTGAGACATCCAGTTCCCCAGAATTACACATTTAAAACCCCCCCAAACATGACCCACAACAGGCTTTAAATTCGCAGGCTTCTATATAAACCAGTCCCCTTGTCCAGTAGATTGCACAATACGTGGTTTAAAAAAAATTCTATATGTATTTGCAGGTGTTAAATTAACCACCAGAGGGAGTCCTTGTAGCCCAATGTATGAGAGACTGACTGAAAAGGATGAAATTAGAACAACTCATTAGAAGTTCCATGAAGTCTACAGTTTTCAGTTATGGTGCAATGTCTAGTACATCAAATACCCAGACAACGGCCTGTGTTGGTAACGGTCACCAAAGGGACATCATAATTTTTAGAAAATCTAATATTTGACAATTTAATAGCAAATAGACCAGCAGAGCAAATAGTGTGTCCTCGTCTCATCTAGTCTGTAGACTGCCTGGGACGCTCATGGATGTTCTCCTTAAACATTAATGTCACTACCCACATGGAAAAAAGATAAGCCCAAGCAGACGTGATTATTATTTACGCCACCATGTGAGCGCCTGACATGCCGGAGACTTGGCTGAGGACACTGCCCCGCCCTGAAGAGTTTACAATCAAAGGGCCTGATCCTGCAAGTCCTTCCCTTACTCTGAGTAGCACTCTGGTGAGTAAGTGGGTCAGAATGTAGGACTGAGAGAGAATGGGGAGAACAGTGCTTGATGTGTGTTCAGTTTAGACTTGCTTCTTGATGGCTCTGGTTTTAATTCCCTCCCATTTTGTTCCACTAAATGCATGTATAGTTTGTATTGTTTTTACTGAGAGGACAGGCAGGCAGGGAGGGACAAAGGGGAAGTGAGGAAGGGACAGAACTTATGGGAGGGACGATTGAGGAGGAAGATGATGGGACACAGGTGGAAGTGGGAAAAGGAAGAGGAGGATTGAAATGAGGAGAAATCAGATGTGAAGCAGGATAAGGGAAGGGAATGGCCGAGCCAGCCATTGGTGCTCAGTTAACAGGTGGCAGTGAATGTATCAAGAAGGTAGGAGCAGAAAGGGGGTGTTAACTATTGCAAATGGCAAATCAAGCATGGCAGATGGCAAGCAGCAAACCACAAGTCAAATAGCATGGATGCTAAGTCTGCAGCCCAGCTTTCTCTGTCTCTAGGGGTCATCTCAACCAGCTAACAAGCATGTGAGCTCTTTGCCATGTTTACACTAGGATATTAAAATATGTCCTGTTTTAAAAGCACACCTTTCTCCAGGTTAGACATACCCTGGACAAACACTTGTAAGCTTAGAACAAACATTAGGGGAGGGTTCAGACTAGCCTTTAGCAAGGTGCTAACTCCTTCCAGTCAACTGGTAGTCAACTAACAAGGGAAAAAACTCCAACGTGGAAGTTGCAGCAAAAGCAAATGGGTTTTGTTAAGCGTGTGATCTAAACATCTTCCATTCTTTAGTATCATAGTACTGAGTTCATATTACACCAGATTCTCCTTTCCATTGGTGCTAATGGCAATGACACCACCGAAGTGGATGGCATTGCTTCAGGTTTACACCAGTGCCAATAGAAGCCTTAAGCAGACTTCTCAAATGTCCCTCATAATGAGGAACAGCATTCATTTGTGCCTGAAAGTTCCCTGTGTTTCATTCAAGTCTGGCATCCCCTCGCTTGTATTGCAGAAATCCATTTACCTCTGAAATAAAGCATGATGAAACTGAAGTTATAGAAAAAGTTATTCACCAGAAAAGAACAAATCTCCCAGCATTTTAAGTTTCCTGCATGAATAATTTGTCTCTCAGACATTGCAGCCCACATTTGGGCCTTGGCTGATTAGGAGCAGAATTTGACTCCATGTTTGTTTTTAAAGCAGTTTGCTTTGTGTAATAAGCTAGTCCTACACCTCCAGAAACTGCATGGTTCTGTTGACTGTAAAAGCTAGAGAAAGTGGGCTGATGAAAGGGAATCCTGCTGTTACAATTTCTTTGTCAGTTTAGCTCAGTTTAGTCTAGAGTCAGCTGAAATTATTGAACATTATTGTGAAAAATACTGCCTTTTCGACATCGAAGTGTTCCATCAAAAATGCAATTTAAATGATCAAGTATTTTCTAAAAAAGGAATTTAAAACGTAGATTTTTTAAAAATCCCACTATGTGACCTAGATGACCAAATATTCATTTTTAAATATTTCTTATCTTCAAAATGACAAATGAAAAAATTCATTTAAAAATTCCGCCCAGTGAAATGAAGTATTTTTAAAATGTTGGATCCTCCCCCTCTCCATCAACTCATTTTTCAACCAGCTCTAATTTAACCTCTGGGCCTGGTCTACACTACAGAGACTTTGCCAGTACAGCCATGCTGGGAGAACCCCTAGTGGAGATGCAGCGTAAGCTGACAGAAGGAAATCCTCTTCCGGCATAGCTAATGTTCTTCAGGGAGGTGACGTAGCTAAGGAAACAGAAGCACTCCTCTGGCAGCATAGTTGCGTCTACACTGGCATAGCTGTGTTGGCTGTGGGAGTGATACTTGTAGCTAACATAGCTACTGTAGTGTAGACTAAGCCTTACTAACCCCCGTCTCATCTTTCCTGTTTCAGTACAGAGCAAACTAGGCTGGTGTTCTGGAATTTTCGACTGTCATAGCAAACAGTGCTAGAGCTCATAAAGCTCTCCCTTGTGGGCTATGCATCAATACACAATGGAAGCTCCATATTGCCCGTGAGTTCATAGAATTGCCTAAAATGATCAAAACGTCTTTGTGATGCATCATCAGGGAAGGCTACGTTAATGGATTATGTGGTTCAGTTGGCTCTGTAGCAATTGCGGTCAGCGACTTATGGAATTCCACGCAGAAAACGCACTTCTAGCATAGCCAGCCTTTCAGTGAGATGGTTCTGCAGAACATCACCTCCCCGCTGCAGATGCAATAACCACACAGGGCATTGGTTTCCCTGCATCAATTCAGCAGATTGATTGAGGAGTCATTCATAACTGAAAAAGGAATCGCCCTACTGACCTTCTCCAGAGTATGCAGGCTCCCGACGTGAAGCCCTTTGTTAAACATTTGGGCGGGGAGCCCACAAGATTGTGTGAAATGGGGCAGCTGGAACATTGTTATTTCTGCCACTCCATGAGAAAGTCTGAAGCTTCAAATCTGAAGTAGCCTGCTAGTAACGCCTCTGTACAGCCAATCCAGTCATCCTCTGGCACTTCTAAATACCTGTCACTTTGGTATCTAAGCACTAACTGTACCCAACATGGCAGATGGACTTTGGGCTGGTCTTCACCACAGAGTTAACCAGGCTCTCACACAGGGCTTGTCTACACTTACTGGAGGGTCCGGCGGCAGGCAATCGGTTTTCTGGGATCAACTTATCGCGTCTAGTGAAGACGCGATAAAATCGATCCCTGATCGCTCTGCCGTCGACTCCGGAAATCCACCGCAGCAAGAGGCGGCAGCGGAGTCGACGGCAGCGCGCCAGCGGTCAACTTTCCCCCGTCCTCACAGCCAGGTAAGTCGACCTAAAATACGCAACTTCAGCTACGGTATTCACGTAGCTGAAGTTGCGTATCTTAGGTCGGACCCCGGCTGTAGTGTAGACCTAGCCTCAGATGTTGCCTCTAGCTCCTTCCTGTCCACACACAACACTCTCTCACCTGAAAGGGATGGTGCTAGCGGGCCCTTCTTGGGGTATTGGCTAAAGCCCAAGCCAGGCTTTCACTGGTAACCCACGTACTTTGCAGCGAGGACCTAGAGTAAAGCACACAGGTTCTGCCTTCCCACAATTCCTCCTGTGAGCCCAGAAGGGCGGACAAGTTCTCACACAGTTCCCTGGGAAAGAACCAGAGTGGCCTAGCTTACTGCAGTGCTGAGAACCATGGGACAGCCCCCCAGAAGTCCTAGCACCTCACAGCAACCCCAGCAATGAGAGAGTGGAGCGGACACACTCAAGCACGGCTTTGCAGTGTAGCCTCTCACACCCAAGTGCCGACCTGCAGTGAAATATACGGTTTCTAGTCTCAGAGCCTCACACGAACGACCATTCTAATTACAACACAAGCGCCCCTTCCGGTGAGTATCTACATGAGCAGCTTGACTCTCAGTGAGCTCAGTCGGACTATTTGCATGAGTAAAGATCTGCAGGATCAAGACCCATCCACCAGGACTCTTCAGACAGCAGCATTGTAGCATTGCTTATGCAGAACACTGGGCAAACATCTGTCTCCGTTTCTCACTTGTACAGTTGTGCTGTTACCATAGGCGTTTGCATGGGATCTCATCCATACAGCTCAGGATAACTTCATTTTACTTGGCAGGACAAAGCTGGGCAATCACAATGTTGCAAAACATCACAGTACAACTTGCAGGGTGCCTCACATGAGCACTGATGTGATGGCATCACTTCAGTATTTAATTGTCCTCAGAAGCTCCTAATTGCAGAAAAGTTCCTAATATACTCCAGCCCCATCAACCACATTGCTTGGAGCACCCACAATGTCGATCAATGCCTTGCAGGCTAGAATGATCTTACAACTGCAGTAACTATGCACAGATCCCATTGAGTTGATAGATTATTCCTCCCACCAAGCTAGCAGGTAAATCTCCCCTCCTTCTCCTCACCTGCTCTGTCCCCTTTGCCAGGCTCTTTGCCTCACTTGTCTTGTCTTTCCATTTAGCTCATCCCCAACTCAACTCACCTGTTCCCCACAAAATCAAGGAACTAACAAGACTTTGAGCACCATCATGTAGTGTACACTGCTGATGTGTTTTGTCCCTTTAAGCTACCCTGTGTCTTTCTTGTCTAGCGCCTTGGCTCTGTGTTCGTACAGCACCTAGCACAGTGGGACCCCATTGTTCATTGGTCCCTAGGCATTACTGGAATAAACTTGATTAATATTAAAATAAAATAAATCCATAGGCTGTTTAACCAGTACGTTATCTTAGTTTACGGTCACTTCAAGTCCCATTTTATCCCAGGCACTATCGATTAAGTCCGTATGAAAAGATGAATAGGCTGAATTATATTCTTCTCTCTCTGGTGGCTTTCAGATTTTGTCCATCCATTATTTCCAGAGGATGAAGGAGAAGCTATTGCAACCTTGCTGGGGTCTTTGAATGGTGTGCCAAGATGTTAAAACAGCCGTGGAGCACACCAGAGAATTCTTTAACTCTTAACTGACAGCCAGCATTACAGATTTGGCAAACATCTTAGATCACACTCAGATAAATAAGTAAGTGGGAAAGGTTCCATAAGGCAAGAGACAGAAATGGGGGTGGACCCTGACTAAGGTTATCCCACTGGGACTAGAGGTATGTAATGATATCTACTCCCTCAGCACTCTGGGGGACAAATACAGTTTTGTTTTTAGGATCTTACAAACACCAGCTACCCACACCCGTATATTATTTGATTTTTAAAAGCATTTTTCCTGTAACTTGGCACGCAATCCGATTGCCACAGGATTTTTCATTCTTTAAATAAACACTGCATAATGCACAATAATTACATTCTGTGGATGGAAACTTAAAACAACCAAGGAGGGCTTCCAGACATTTGTCTGTTCTGTCATGCAAGTGGTGGAATGCCATAATATTTCATGGACACACAAAAATAAGTTAATGTCATGGGCACACAGAAAAAAAATAATCAGGAAATTCAGTTATGGCTTCTGCAGAAATGGCAACTCAGCTCTTTTATCGACGCGGTATCATCATTAGTGGCAATAACTTTTCTGCCTGCATAATGTGGCCTAGTTACAGTTGCTGTGAGAACCACAAATATGAATATGCTTGTGCATGTAACATTTCATCTATAAGGTAGCATGAGTATTGATTTCTTGCTTTTAAATTCCTTGTGTGGTTTTTTTGGTTTGAGAACAACTAGGATTCTGCTTTGCAAATGAAGTTGTCGCATGCCCTCGTTTCAGTGCTCTCCTATCATCAGGAACTCATTCATAGACTCAGACTTTAAGGTCAGAAGGGACCATTATGATTCATCTTCAATATCTTAATCGGTAACCATCCCATTTTTAAACAGCTAAATGAAATCTTAGCACGCTTCCAAAAATAAAATAATCCACTTCTGGACAGAGAACAAGCATCTGAAATGTTCAGGGCAATACCAATGTTCAACTCAAGTGTTTTCTCAACCATGTTGCTAATTCAGCATCCGCAATATGACTGACTTTCCTATCAATAGGAGATTGACAGTTCATTTCACTGGTATCATTTGCTGTGAACACGTGTTTGAAGCAGGTTACGGAGTATTTTGCATTTCCATTCTGGTCTAGCGTGGAATACAGCATGCACATTACTAACAATGGTTCTACCACTATTGAATTATTACTCGCACACAAATTTAATGAGTTAATCTTCCTCGCAGAAGTGGTGCTAACTCAAGGCCAAAAGAAAAAGAAAAAGAAAAAGCAATCCTCAGACAAAACTTCCACGGGTCAAGGATTACGGTACTGCATGTACCTGAAAAAAAACCCACCCTCTGAATCATAAAAAAAGAGTGAAATCTACAGGCTCATTTTTTTAGACCTATTTCTGTGTCTATCAAAATATAGATTTTCCCCAAACTAAAATGGATAGCTTCAGGGCTTTGCTTTAGGCTATACAAAATTGACTAATTATTTGGATAATTTTTGTTAATGCCACATTCCATTTTGGATCTTCGGCCTACAGTTCTATCTAGATTATTTTGGATGTCACAAGATGTACCATAACCTGTTAGTACAGTTTTAGCAGTTGGCTGAGATCGCCTGTAGTATGAGCTTCATAGAAACTGATCAACCTGATTTAATCACCAAGTCTGTCATGGAAGGTCTCTGTGATCCAATGGGTATTTCCCTTCTACCACTTCTATAATTTTTCCTTCAGGGCACAACCGGGTAGGCCTATTGGAAGATCCTGGTGGATGAAGGCTGAGGGCAGAAGGGAAGTACCTGTTGGAGAATGACTGGATGCTTGCCAGTCCCTATGACTTCAAATAAAAGGAGGACTAACAATTTAAGGAAGTAGTTGGTAACTAACATGACTCATGTTAATGACACCGATTTCCTTTATTTCCCACCTTTCTCGCCCTGAGGCCTGGTGCCTGTGCTAAACTCTGGATATTACTTTTCTAAAAAGACATGAAAGTAAAATGCTCTCCAGCAAGGATCCTGCAGCTGGGCACCTTCCGATAACATTACGCCCATGCATTAACTGCCTGTAGTGCACAGCTGGGACCATCCTCACTGCTGAAAACAGAATTCTGTGCCCATGATGTTAATGGGTGTCAGCGGGAGGACAGACACAAGTGTTGGGGACGGGATAGTGAAGGGAGGCATCGGGGTTTGCAAGGAGGAGAAAGGAGGTAGCGGGAATAAGAAGAGTGATCATTTTAAACTGACACTCACACCAGGTACCAAAGACCCTTTCAGCAGCAGTTTGGGAGCGGCCAGCCTTCTAGTTATATGGACAAACGTAATTAGGATCTACTCAACACTATAAAAACCAAATGGGAATGAAGCGTTTGAACATGGCTGTTGTGTCAAGCTTTTTCTAGTAACAGTGCTTCTAGGGGATAGGAGGAAGGAGCCCAAATGGAAAACTCAAAAAGGAGACAACACATTAGAGAATATTTAAAAAACACACAAATATACTCCAAAGGGAAGGAAAAAGGTGTGTAGAGCCTCCCTTGATAGCCTCTCCCCTCTTCCGAGGAACTACTTTCCACAGTGAAAGGATATACTGCATAACCTCCACAGGTTGTTTTTAAAACTCTTCCCTTGTAGTAGTAAGCCTGTGCCGGAGGGTAGACTTCAGCCGGCGGATTGGGTGGAAGCCAATCGCCCTTGGCCAGCCTATGCCTCCCAATGCACACAAGATGCTCTCCAATGGCACACTGATGCACACGCCACGGGGGCTTATTGCTATAATGCAGCCTCAGCACATTTTCCAAGATTTAATTGCTGAATGAATTCATTTAGAAGAGCAGCTCTCTCCTTGGGCAGTAACTATAATGCACTGAGAAGTCTCATAATGGCTTTGAGTACGTGGAGTTACTGCCATTGACACAACATAGACCTTAACGGCTCCCAAGATGGCATAATTGTCTATTGTTTCAACGATCAGTAGATTAAGGCTTCCCTAAGTAGTGCCCAGCAGTCACCATTAAAGCTGTTACAATGTTGCTTTTGCAAGCAGATAACATTACCGTGGTATAGGGAATGCCATGGGAATTCTGGGAATACCGCGGTGATGTTAGTTACTTGCAAAGGCGTTTAATGGTGACCGCTATGCTGCCTATAACACGATAGAGGATTCTGTTGTGTGTGAGACCTATCTTGCTGTGATTCACACACTTAAATTCCATTTTTAATCTCAGGGCAGTTCATAATACAAAAATGAAGAGGAGCCTTAGATCTGATTAAATAGTTTCTGGGATTATCATAATTGTACCTCAGTATGGGTGGTGTTTTACCAGAAAGCATGAAGGCAAGATGATTGAGCTGAAGACTTTATAGTCTAAGTATAACTGTTACATTTCACGCTGCGGTTATATGCTCCAGAGATTATGAAATTGGGACAGAGCTCGGAGCAACTCCAAGTGTCTGAGTGATAGAATAATCATCATTCCACTGAAAATGAATTATGACCAAAAGAACTGCACTGTTTCATCCTTGAATCATGCTGCACAGGGCTCGTAACAACTGCAGATGTTGTGCTAAATACTAAATTATTATTTCAGAACAATGTGGGACAAGTAGGGCTGGTTGAACATTTTCTGTTAAAACTTTAGGGGTTTTGATTAAACAAAACATTTCATGGATAGTGTCTGTTTTCCTCAAAAAAAATTTGATTTTTCCTCCAAAAACTGAAATGGTTTCAGTTTTTGGCCAAAAATGGCTGAAACGAACATATCTTTGCTTTTCATGTTTTCGATGAAAAGTAAATTTTTGCAGGAAAAACTGTTTTCCAATCAGCTCTAGTGACATGTTTAACTCTGAACTTCCTTGCATTTGTTGCCTTGAATAGATAAATTCTTATCTTCTTTTTTCCTTCTAGACACGATACCTAGAGTTACACCAGGGGAAGATATGGAGCTTGGGTTAGGGTTAGGATATGGAGCTTGTGTTCAGACAGACACCCAGAATTTAGATGCCTATCTGAAACTTACCAGCACTGAAGTAACCAAACCGCTTAATTCTAGAGTTAATGCTTCTTTCTTTGTTCCTCCAGTCTGGTATGCTACTATACCATCTTACCTGTTCCTACTTAAGTATGCTCCTCCATTACAGCTTAGAGACCAAAGTTTCTTTGTGGTTTGTGGGTCTGCATGTTTTCTGTCCAGCTGAAGGTCTTTCATTGATCTTTGATGCAGCATTCTGACTGTCCGTTTCTCCCAGGGGAGTTGATAAAAGTGAATACAATAGTCACTGAACTATAGCAATACCAGCTTCTGATCTATTACTCCAGACTACAACATGATACGTCTAACGTGGCCTCTATTACCATAGTATCTGAGCTCCTCGCAATACCCCATGAGATGTGGAATTGAAGCACAGAGAGACATGATGGTCCCTTCTGACCTTAGTCTATGAGACACTGACAGAGCAGGTGATTGGACCCAGGTCTCAAGCTAGTCCTTAGCCACTGGACCATCCTTCCTCCTCAAGTCTTAGCCATTCTGAGATGACCCTCACCCAAAACAGAATCAAGCCAGGTTTGGGGTTTTTTTTCAGTTCAAGGTGTCAATTAACTTCACTTTAGAAGATCAGAAGAACTCTTAACCATTGAGCTGAGTAGGTGAATTTTATCAAGGAGTTCAACAATTTGGGATCCCGTCGGTTCTGTTTCAAATAAAGTTGAGTGTATTCACATGTCACAGAAGCAGGCCCCAGAACCCTATTGTATCGCAAAATGTTCTCCATCTCTGGTTTGAAGAGAGGAACTCTTCATGCTCTAGATGAGATGGTGATGGGAGTTGTCTGCAATGACCTGCAGCACCTTCTGGTGCAGATTCCCTTGAGGCTAATGGAAGAAAAACTCCATGGATTAATTTATTGATGTGCTGGGTAGTTATTCCTCATCTATCCCTGAATGCCTGTCAAGCTTTCCCTATGCTCATTTCTGTGGGCCCCCTTCAGTAATGTGTCATTTCAGGGAAAATAGACTATAGCATTTTTGATGTTCCAGCTAAATCTGGCAGCTAAGTCTATAAGAGCGAAAGAAACACTGAGGTTAGATGAAGACATCTTTGGCTGCACCTTTCTATATTTTGATTTAAATTACAGTAATCATCTATTTGGAGGTACAAAATATCTCATTTATAATAACCCAGACTACAAATGCCACGGCCATTAAAAAACTGAACATGCAAATCGGTGACACCAAATTGTAACTCTTGTGACTCTATCATTAGTAGTGTTATTGTCTTTGGAAAGCGGAGGCGGAGATTATACCGTAGGATCCCGAACTTCAAAACCTTGTAAGCAAAATAATTATGATGGGGTTTATTCATCAGAAGAGTTCTGAGGCCTTTTCTGACTGCTGGATGACTTGGAACCAGTTCCTGCGTATTTTGGACAATCTATTATATTAAAATTGGCAGGGCTGGGGAAGCCATTTTCCCCCGTTGTGCAGGGCTGGGTCACCGATTGTTGAAAGAAAAGGAAGGAAGGAAGGAAGGAAGGAGGTGGAGGAAACTTGACGTAAATATCTGTCCCTACCCCTGTCCAGCTCCGTGCCTGTTTCAACAAGGCCCTTTGTGGCTAGAGAAAAGTGGGGAATTTGGGTTTTGTTTCGGTATTGAACTGGATTAAATGAAGTTGAAACCAGAGGCACGTCCTAGCTGTCAAATAAGTATTCTTGGAGGCTGCCATTGGTGGGTCCTCTCTGACGGTCCATGTGCCTATGGTTGATTATTTTGGGGGTTTGATTCTGGTCAGAACCTGGCTTGTCTTGAAGAACTAGATAAATTCATGGAGATTGGGTCCATCAATGGCTATTAGCCAGGATGAGCAGGGATGCAAAACCATGCTCTGATGTATCCTAGTCTCTGTTTGCCAGAAATTGGGAATGAGCGACAGGGGATGGATCACACTTGATTACCTGTTCTGTTCATTCCCTCTGGGGCACCTGGCATTGGCCACTGTCGGAAGACAGGATACTGGACTAGATGGACCATTAGTCTGACCCAGTATGGCCGTTCTTATGTCATGGAGCGGTTACGCTCAAGATGGGAAGATCGGTGAACTCTGAGCACTCATTGCAATCTGCTTGACTTCTCTTGAGTTTGGCTTCTCCCATATGCATTCAGCATGGTCCTTTGGATTCTTCAGTGGGGAGTGAGTGACTGAGTGAGTGTGTATATAAAAAGGGAGTGGGAATTAAGTAAAAAAGATGTGCCACAGAACTTTGCACTCAATCACAATTAGGCTTCAAACCCTTTGAGTCTCCAGTACATTATACTTTATGGTATGTTGAGTATATTTTGTAACACTTTATAATCTATGACATGTGCATTTATTGTCCATAAAGCTAACGGAGACCTAAAGCTTAATTGTAAAAGAAACCAAGCAGGCTCTCTCCAGGAATACTTCGCACTAGGCACTCAATAGTTAAGCTGGAATTTTTGAGTAGTATTGGTACATTTATTAAGCCCCACATAACAGTAAAGGCTTCTTCTTAAAACCTACCTTACCCTTTTTTGTCTCCTCAGAATTGTGGGTGCAAATTCTGGACACAAAAAGAGAGGCTGGGTTAAAATTGCTTAAAAAATTATAGTTATAACCATCATCTGTGCCAACTCCTAAATCAGCGACATATTTTAAAGTGTCCCACCATCTCTCTCAGTTATCTGATTTCACATGATATATTGCCTGGCTTTTGGGCAGGATTAGTGATTCTGGAAACAAAGTGCTGAATTCATTGATGCACTCAAGCAAGCACTGAGCCCACCTGGGGAGGGAGCTACAGAGATGTTGTTTGTGGCTCCCCCATCCTGAAGCCAGCTTTCCTCCAGCCCTGCCTTCAATGCAGTTTTGAGCAGGCTTAGCTGGCTCTATCCCATTGCCTTCTAGTTTCCTTCAGTGGAGGGAAGAGGAGGTGGAGCAGTTGTGGCCAGAATGCTGCTGCACGCCAGCAATCCCTGGCTGGTGTAACAGCCCTTCGTGGGCTACGACTCGCTGGGATAGTTGAGCTAATCTGTAAATTTATGTCTGGGGCCAGATTGGTCCCTAGCATTCTCCGGGATCAGGGAAGAGTACAGGCATCTTTGCCATTCCTAGCACACCCATGGGTCCTGCATTAGGCCAAGACCAGCTGGACCCCAGGATAAGGCCTTAGACAGTAACGGGAGAATGTCACTAAACTGCAGGATGAGTTTGCAAAAAATATCCTCTGACTGCCAGAAGCTGGGGCTGGACAACAAGGATTGGATCACTCGATAATTGTCCTGTTCATTCCCTCTGAAGCATCTGGCCCTGGCCACTGTCAGAAAACAGGTTACTGGGCTAGATGGACCATTGGTCTGACCCAATATGGCCGTTCTTATTCCTGTAATTGAATCTTCTCTTTCCCTTAGGGATTATAAATAATGTTTGTTGGGATATAGGAAGCTGGTGCTATTTCGGGGGGGATAAAACCCCAAATAGCAAAGCTGCCACAATTGTGAAACCTACGTAGGGCAAAAATGTGTGTTTTTCCATATGCATTCCTGTTGCTTGTGTCTCTGATTTTGATTTTTCACTCTAGGTTTAATTTTTTTGCCACGGTTTTTCTCTGATCTTATTTCCTCCTCCCCGCCTTCCAGAGAACATGAACCTCATAACGTGCATGTTTCACTCACACTATTGAAACCTCACTGGTTACATTGGTTTGAAGTTAGGCAAAGCGAACTTGCCCCTCCCATATAGATTTGTGCATTTGCATTTTCTGTCTAAGCAATAGCATTTGTTTTTCTCACTGATCAGATTATTTTTCTGCATTTTCTTTTTGTCAGGCTAACCCTTGGTGTTCTTGAAAGATTAGCAATACTGGGAAGTTAAATCCCAACTTTTAATTGCAGTGTCAGATGCTAGTTTGCATGCCAGATACTTCACACTAGCCAGACTCAACCGCCTAAGGCCAGGGTTTGGAAAGACCATCCTTTTTCAGAGGTGACTGGAAGTTCAGCCTCCTCAGAAAATCAGCCCCTGCTACAGATTGTCTATTATTACACAGAGTGGTGCAAAGTCACACGTAACGTTATACAATGCTCACAAGAATCCAGCCAGAACTAAATTGAGATGACCAAACTCCTGTCACTTTGGCCCCTCAGAATAGACTGGAATTATAATCCCAGAGATAATAACGAGGCTTTATTCCAGCCATCGGTCAATCTGCCTCCACTCTTCACCTGCCCTCCAGAGAACACTTTGACAGGCTGCAGGCTTAGAGATGATATTTTATTACACCTAAAAAAAAAAAAAAAACCAGCAACAACAAAAAAAGCCATCAGGAATGCAATTTCATTTGCTGTTTCCTGAAACCTGAGCAGAAAGTTTATAAAAACTTTGGGTCATGTTTGGACTTCAGGAAAGAGCATGAGAAATCATTCTCCTTTTCCTATTTCTGTTTGCTGAGCAATCCCACCAATCCAGGAACATTCCCTCTTTATTATCATCATCGTCGTCATCATAAAAGGCAACTTAGTTCCAAGATTGATTCTATTGGCTTGGAAATAAATCAGAATGTTTGGGTCTGGAACAAGATATTTCTTGTAGTTCACACACCCTTTTACAAGAAACAAAGGATTAAGAAAGCAATTTGATCCTCATTTCCTACGTCTAAATTGTCTGGAAACTGCTGTTACTTAAGGTCAAAAGAACAAAACAAAACAAAAAAACTTGAGATCTAAAGAGCCTTTAACCACCATCCCCCCCAAAAAAGTAGACGTTCATACTAGACTTGGGTACTAACATGACAGGTGCAAGGGAATCCAAATATGATCTGCTTCGACTGTTCATTCATTCTTTGACCTCCTGTCTGACCTCACCTTGCAATGCTTGTAAGGGGCATTGTCACACACTCACAGGCTAGTACGCGGACAACATATTCGTGTACATGTTGCAAAAAGTATCCTGTGAAAAAATAGCATCTGGTAGCTCCCCTTCCTTCACTAGACTAATCTGGTTTGGGTTGGTTTACACCAGGAAAAAGTGTTATTGGTAAGCATCTATTGCCGAAGCGAACCTGTGCCATTGGCAGACGGCAACTGGACATTGACAGCAAAAAGACAGTAGGCAAGGTATCTTTGAATGGGTTTGGCACATGGAAGGAGAGGGGGTTCCACAGAGCATCATGTCCAGAATACATTATAGGCAGCATAGGTAGAGATGCCTGCAGTTAAAGTTGCTTGACACTTTCCATTATAAGACCCTGTTTTCAGTTGCTTATATGTTTGCCAAACCTTAGTCATATGTGCTGAAATTTAACATGCCAGGGGTCTGAATTGGAACAAATTTTTGGAAAGTTTCAGCTAAAATGATTCAGCCATTTTTGAGAACAAGATTTGTGAAATACATCATTTTGCCCACGTTTAAAATATTCTTACAACTATTTAATTGAGAAGCTCTAGCACCTCCATGTTTTGGAGCATAGAGTTGAAATTTGGCAGAGGTGTTGTCCTGCAGTCAGGGAGGTGCCTTTTGCTGTTCCTGTGAAAATTAACCCCCCAATTGGCCAAAGTTATGAGCCTCTGACAAGTTAGCACATGCTCAGAGACTTGTAGAGTTTGGCAACTAAATTGTCTGAAGATTCTGTCCTCCCTGAGCATGTTCCAGCCACTCATAGCTTCTCGTGTTGACCGCACTCCACATGCAAAGCCAATCCTCTACATACTATATCAATCTGAAGAATTTAGCCAAAGCACTGATGATTGGAAACATCAAATGGCTTTTGAATAATTCTGGTATTACATCAACAAGTCACTGCTGCTCATGCTGCCACTTTCTGAGAAACTGGAACCCACATTGCTTTCTCTCTGCTGGACCCAATTCACCTTCTAAATACTGAAAGGAAGGAGTCATGCAGTATTTACACTGGAGGTACCATGCAGCCTGCCCAAGCACATTTCATGAAATTGAACTTTATTGCTACAGATTGCCTGGAGAAGATGGCGCACGAAGAGGACTCAATGCAAGGGAGTGGCCGGTCTCTGGGATGGAGGGCAAGAGGAGAGGTGAAATGGGAATGCACCCCATAGCAAGTTACTGCTATATTTACAAAATCTATCAGAAGTGATCTGTAGAGTCAGGTGAAGTTGATGTTAGCTACAATGCGGTCACACTTGAGCAGAACTGAGCCCAGCAGGCTAACGTACGTAGATGACAAAACAGCTTCCCACTTGTAAATATTGTGTATTGGAGCATTGATATGAGGATCTCTTAACAGACAGGAACACAAGGATACCATCAAAAGGTGGGCAGGCACTTTAAAGGGAGTTGGGCTCAGCCACACACCTAATTCTGTCTCCTAGATGATGGATTTGGGCTCGTAGTTGGTCAGGTGTTCGGCTATCCTGTGATAGAAGCCCATGTACAGGGCTTCATAGAAGAGACAGCTTGCTCAGTTACAAAGGGAGAAGGCAAAAGACCTGCTTGGAGGCTCCTGCAGAGGATGCTGAACTAGGAAAGACGTAGGGGAAGCTTCTCCTTAGAGGCTGGAGTGGGATCAGCTGAGCTTTTGTGTTCAGCAAAAAATGGGGAGTCCAGAAAGAGCTGGGGCTACAGGCCTGATCAAAGGGGAATTAGGAGGCAGGGTATGTTTAGAAGGAAGTAACCTAGATGAGATAGTGCTGAGGGGTATTGAAGGGAGTTGACACCTATGTTCCCTCTAAGCTGCACAGTCGGGCGGCTGCCCAGGAGTGAGTCAAGTGCCGTGCACTTGATTAGCCGAGCCGGGCACATCCGGCAGTGTGTGTTCAAGTGCCTCTTCCCCCGCTGCTTTGCAGCCACGTTGTTCCTGCAGCTGCTCCCGGGACCCTCCTGCTGGCTGTGCAGAGCGAGGAGGGTGGTGCTGATGTCAGGGTGTTCCCCTCCCTCTGGCCCCTGTACCCCATCTCCACAGAGCAGGGTAGAGGGGACAGAGCTCAGGACTCGGAGCAGGAGAGAGCTGCTGCAGTCTGAGGTCTGAATGAGCCTTCCGAGCAGTGAGTGCCTTAAACAGACAGCACACGGTCTCTCAGAGACTTCCCCAGCAGTCAGCTCACACACACACACACACACACACACACACACAGTCTCTCCTTCACCCAGGAGCAGGAGAGCTTTCAGTGCCTTAAAGAGACAGCACATGGCGTTTCAGAAACTTCCCCACCAGCCAGCACACACAGTCTCTGTGTCACACCCACACCTGCACCCACACAGTCTGTGTCACACCCACAGTCTTTCACACTTCCCTCCCAACACATACTTGTATTATTGTTGTTGTTACTTCTTGGTACTTCCTGCAATGCACATATATTCTCTAAAATAACAAGGAATCCGGTGGCACCATAAAGACTAACCGATTTATTTGGGCATAAACTTTCGTGGGTAAAAAACCCACTTCTTCAGATGCAAGAAGTGGGTTTTTTAACCACGAAAACTTATGCCCAAATAAATCTGTCTTTAAGGTGCCACCGGACTCCTTGTTGTTTCTGTGGATACAGACTAACACGGCTACCCCCTGATACTTGACATATATTCTCTGTAAAATTATTCTTTCAAAGTGTGTTATTTTAGTTTTTTGACTGGTCTGTTCATTTCATAATTTTTATTTCTCTCTTACACTTAAATTTAATTCTTGGAGTAGTGAGTTCTAAAATGTCTAACCTGTCCTGGCTGGAGTAATTATCCCTATGGTAACTTTTTAAAAATATATATTATATCTAGGGTTTTTGTTTCTACTGGTGGCGCACATCCGCACATACCTCGGTGCACATAACCAAAAATGTATTCGACACATGGATGGAAAAAATTAGAGAGAACATTGGTTGACACTTGTACTTACTCAGGAGTCCAGGCTAGGACTTCTAGCCGTAGTGAGAGAAGTCCCGCTTCTATGGCGCTGTGCCAACAGAGTGAAAGAGACAGCTGGGCCCAGGAGGAAGCTATAACCCAGTGAGGATTAAACCAGTATGTGGCCCCACGAAAGGGTACCCTGAGCCATCAGGGGGAAGACCCAGCTCAAAGTTGCAGAGTGTCTGTGTTTCTTGTTTAACTCCTAGAATGTTTTAATGCCAACCGGCAAGGAGGTTACAGCAATATCCTGATTCTGGCTGGCCAAAGAATGTCATTTGAGGTCTCCAATGAAAGCTGGGGTCACACTGGTCATTAATATTGTTGTGAAATGCGTGTACAGATACTATGTAAGGAGGTATGTATAGATATTGAAAATATGGTTTGAAAGTCTATAGCCAGTGTTCTTTTTTAACCCTGTTATAGTTTTGGCCTTCACAACATCCTCTGGCAAGGAGTTCCACAGGTTGATTGTGTGTTGTGTGAGGTACTTGGTTTTGTTTGTTTTAAACCTGCTGCCTATTAATTTCATTTGGTAACCCCTGGTTCTTGTGTTATGAGGAGTAAATAACACTTCCTTATTTACTTTCTCCACACCACTCATGATTTTACAGACCCAGAAGTTAATATGCCTGTGATGCACCTAATTGGCTGGATGCTTCAGAAGTATCCAGATTTCTTGGGCATACAATACTGGCCTTGAAATACAGTTAGAACAGCAAAAACAGTGAGGAGTCCGGTGGCACCTTAAAGACTAAACAGATTTATTTGGGCATAAGCTTTCGTGGGTAAAAAACCCACTTCTTCAGGTGCATGGACAGCTTTTCTCATGGCATTTCATGGTCAGCCCTCCACTACCAGAGAAGCCAGTGGAACCATGTGATGGTTCTTGGGGTACCAGGACTGAGTCACCTTGTTACCCCTTGCCTCTAGTGAGAGGTAGCCCTGTCTGTGGTGAATGGGTGTTGGCTTCCTAGCACCACCAGCCTGTTAGGCACTTAAGCACTCCCCTCTAGGCTATGCCAGTCCTGTCTTTGCTTTGCAGGTTATCAATAGGTGCACCCCAGTCTCCTAATCCCATTGAAGCATTTCCCTGTGATAGCCAGCCCCTGACACTGGCTAGTCACAGAAAACCCAGATCCTCTTTCCCCAAAGGTGCAGTGTAGCCCAGCTTCAATGGGGGAGGGATAGCTCAGTGGTTTGAGCATTGGCCTGCTAAACCCAGGGTTCTGAGTTCAATCTTTGAGGAGGCCACTTAGGGATCTAGGGCAAAATCAGTACTTGGTCCTGCTAGTGAAGGCAGGGGGCTGGACTCAATGACCTTTCAAGGTCCCTTCCAGTTCTAGGAGCTAGGATATCCCCATTAATTAAAAAAAAAATTAATTTAAATTTACTTATTTTACCTTAAATCATTGCTCCTGTAAGCCACACAGCACTTGTAATAAAGCAAAGGTATTCAAGAAAGAATGGAGGGTTAACTAGAAACAGGAGAGAGTGGAGGAAACGCAAGGTTACAATACAAATACAAATATTCTTAGGCAGGACGATCCCATCCGTTGTAATGTCCCTTTTTTTTTTACCCCCAGTTGGTTTTGATTGTTTGCAGTGGTCTCTGGTGGTTTTCCATTGATACTTTGATATGGAGCAAGACCAGACAATTGAGCCCTGCATTACAATACCAGTTAACCAGGACTGGGTGACAACTCCTTTCTGCATGAATGGGCCATCACGGAGACACATTCCCTAGGGATTAACTTTTACTCCAAGTCCATAAAGCATACTTTCAATATAATTACACTATTCCTTAAATATTACCTGTACATATGTCTTGCAGTGATTATGAATCTTGACAAGTTATGGCCCTTTCGTACATACCTTACATGTTACACTCTGTGGATCAATACCCTGCAAGACAGGTGTTTGGTGTAGTGAGTTTGTCAGGTCTGATGTGACGGTTGGAAAGAACAGGAAACTCTTCGCTGAGGGGGTGATGCATCGCAACCCCTCACACATGTATAGGTGCACAGGACCAAGCAATACTTTATTGAAGTCTGTAAAGAGCTTTGAGATGTTTGGATGGAGGCTGGTGGCGAAGTGCTCACTAGATCTAGATCTGTCACCCAACTCTCTGAACAGCGTCAGGGAGTTTAGGACATTGGTCTTGGAGGTTCTAACTTTAAGGTGATGGAAAAGTTATTCACACGACATGTGATTTTTTAATTCTAAAACTGTGTTTCACAACTGTAGGCTACTCCTCCTTCCATAGACACTTCAGTTTTGGGCTCAAGTTCCAGGATCAGCCCCAGGCCCAAATCCAAGCACAACCTTTTAACAATAGCTACTATGGGAATTGAGTGGGGATGCTTCCATTCATCCTTCAGACAGAACCATGCACAAAGTCCAGAAAAACCACCTAAGCTTCTTCCAGCTTCTTTCCCAGTAGGCATTATTGCCTGGGCTGGGGATGAAAGATTCAAGGCAGGCTCACCAGGGTCCAAACATGACCAGTCATAACAGGTCGTGATACACGAGGAGTAAGGCATCCACATCTTTTTAAAAATGCTTTTTATTTTGCCATTGATTGTATTAGCCACGAGCCTTCCCCTAAGTATTTTCGTACAAGTCACATTGAGTGGTAAGCATGTAGCATCTTAAAATTCTCCCTTTAGTCTCCCCGTGACTGCCTGAGGCACTAGAAGTTGAACAAAAGGGACATTCTTAAAAAGTGTTTGACGTTTCAATATATTTTTGCGTTGTATCCCCCTCTCATTTCTGACCATTAATTGCCAGAAGTTGTGCAGTTTTGAATGTGTCCGAGCAGCTTTTATGGCAGAGTAGAGCAAACATTTTCTAGGCCATCATGTTTCAACTTGCCCCCTTGCTGCATGTCAAACGTAGCATCGTGGTGAAGAATAGTTAGCATCTCAGTCAACTTGGAACCATTCTACCCAAAAACAATCCTATCTAGACAACATCCTGCCTGTCCTCTCATGCTCAGTTTTAATGACCCAATCTGGCCTTTCCTCTTTAATGAGAACTAAGTGGCCTTCGACATGTTGAAAGATAGTTGGGTCAAACCTCAAAATGTTTATAGATGCTTGAGATTGACCGTAGCCAATACAAAGTCTCAAGCAGGGTGGACAATTCTGAGATAAGCAGAGTAATATCCTTCTTCACTCTGCCGGATCTGCAGGGAATCTTCCAAAAACTTCTTTTGTCAGAAAAGGAAGCAGGCATGAATCAAAGACACAATGGAACAAATACATTGAGTAAGTCGGTACTCAATTTTTATACAGCCATCTTATATGGCATTTAACTCCAGTGGAATTGCAACTGCTCACACCAGCAGCAAATTTGCCCAGGTGTATCTACAGCTGACCAGAACCACACCTTAAAATTCTGCGAACTTCCAGTGACTTCTTAAACAAGAAAGAGAGCATCAGGCCTCATTTGACTGTTATGTGAAAACCCAGAGTAAACATTTGACATACACTAGATCAGCTCATTCATCCTGGAATAACACATCGCTTATTGTTCCTTAAACAAGTTCTTCTGTGTTTCATTTGCCTGACATTTCAATTGGGGTTCTAATTTGCTTTGGTGACACCATGCCCTCGGGCTGCATTCTTTGGGCATTTTTGATACTGGTGCATTGTAGCAGCGGGACGCTGCCAGCCGAGTGACTTGGTTACATCATTGTGCATCTGAAGCATCAAACCCATGCGATGCAGATCTCTCATTTGTGTCTGTATCGGCCAGCAGACCTGCCGTCGCCAAGCTGTGACAGCCTGCCGCCAGACTGCATAAGCGTGGGCAAAGTCCAAAGAGGTACTAAGGCCTTGCTGGCCCTGGGAAAGAAATGCCCACAAGTTTGAATATGATTAGCAACCCCAGGCTGGCAGGGCATACATGGCATTTATTGTTCGAGGGCACAAGAACCCTTTAGGAAACAGAGTCTCATGGAGAGCTCTCATTTAGAGATTAAACTGTTTCCCTTCATAGCTATTATGCACCGAGATAAAACCGGCGACAGCAGCTGATAAAGTGTCTGACACAGCCTTTGTACCCGCCACGGCCTCTTCTGTTTCAAGCTGTTCCCAATGGGGAAAACGACCCCGGAATTTAAGAGGGACATTCTCCAGATATTTGTTTGCCTCCTGTAAAGTTACAGAGGAGACAGTTGCTTTGTTGATTCTCTTTCTCTGTGAGCAGTGAAACCTTAAGCCTGGGTTCACCCGGGGGAGGTGGTTAGGAAAATGAGATAATCCTAGAGTTGGTCCATCTGCTCTTTTCACCCATTTACGAAGCATTTTGAAAAGTGCTTTATGGGCTGTCCAGGAGCTGGTCGAGACGGCTCCAAACGAACCTGTTCGCTGTCACTATCCCTTTGACCGTTAGTCTTGCAACACAGAGTGAGACCCCACTTCAGCGTGATCGAGCCCAATATTGAAGGTGAGGCTTCTTAGCTGCAAGGCTCCAATCGACAAGCACTTTTCAAAGTAAGGCTTTCACCTGAAGAGACCACCAGCCTGAACAGCGACACCCTCCTGCAGCTGATTGGGAGCCATGGCACTTCAGAGAGGGGTGATCACATGGGGCAGCTACACTCTTTTGCCTGGCAGGGCAAGTGCTGCCTTGTTCAACTAACAACTCTGGATTATACATAGAATTAGGAGCCATTTATTTTGGATTTTTATTTTCTTGAATGAGTCAGTGACTCAGGAACCCCAAATCCGAAGCATCGCTGGGCTGCGGGAAAACCCTTCCACGCAGTGAAAAGGGTGGAGCCTGCAAGGTGCCAAACACCTAATTAGGCTGGATTGGGTGGGTGGGGCTTGCAGTAATTATCACATATTGATTTGTAGGCACTTGCCACACAGCAACGATTTGAATCCGAGACCCGTTCACAGGAGTGGGAAGTTGCAGGCCATCTCTGGGAGAACTCTTGTGACGCCAAGAGAATGGGAAATGTGCCAGTGAAAAACTCCTTCCCAGCAACAGACACACTAGGCATTGCTGAACCATTCCGGCTCTATGAGCCTGATCTAAATGTCAGCAGGCTCTGGACCAGACTCTACTTCCTCCTCTCAATCGCACTGGTCTCACATTTGGTTTTCCACTATGGTAACGTTATTCTCTTTTGCCTTCTTTGTCATCTGGTGTTGCATTATCTGAACCTTGGGGCAGGCTCTCAACTTCCCTGCTCTGTGTGGTGGAGTAAAACCTCATAGCATCAGGAAGAAGTGATGAATTTAGACACTCAGAGGATGGAAGCCTCCCAAGAGAGACTATGTGGATTGAAAGCATTCAGCAGCCAGTGCTATACAAGGTCCACCTTTTGCCCTAGCTAACTAGCTTTTCTCCTGGTTTTAGGATTAAAGACATTAATTGTTGTCCAACCACATTTGCCTGATCGTAAAGTGCAATTCATCCTAACATCAATTGGGGAAGGAATCGTTACATTAGAAAATGATCCAGAACACACAAGTTTCCTGTTATTTTTCCTGCTTCGTACAAACAGCCCGGGACAAAGTTGCTAAGTCGGGTATTTAAAGAAAAGAACAAAAACACTGCAGAATGATTCTAGCCTATCTTTAATCAAAGCCCTGATGACTGACAGATACAGTCTCAAATGCAGTAATTATTGCCATCTTTGAAGCATAACATGAGTGCAGAGTGTGCTTTCCACACCTATTTCAGCCTCACAATATTTACCTTATCCTCCATGTACCTCTTGCGCAGCAACTCCTTTGTAGTTGGTGCCAGGGAAACTCATTGCTGTTCTCCAACATAGTTACTTTTTGGAACAAGAGACAGTAACTTTATGCAGGAGAGCTCATCAATCAAACCAAGGAACAGTGAACGACAGCTCACATCGTGAGAAAGCCACTGCGTTTATCTGTAACCCCTTGATGAGGGGAAATTAAGTGATTGGGTTTCCAAATAAAAATATCTGATGTGCACATCTGATGCGTGTTTCTGACCCCACCTGGTCCCCTGCCCCCAAACCTCTTGAATGAAATTTTCTCATCTTTGGCGCCTCCTTTCACAGAGACAAGATTAGCGTGTCTTGTCAGTGGAGCTCTGCACAAGTTCAGTAAAAGGTCCCTTGGTGGAGATCAGACCAGCTACAATTTTAGTGTGGGAATGTTGGGTTGAGGGCGGTGGAAGAAGAATGAAAATCTCTAACCAAATGACTGGTTTGTCCTAATTTAGGCTTAGAATGGAGCTTCTGAAATATATTCATCAGGCACAAAGCTGCAGACATTGCTGTGAATATTCCAATAGGAGAGCATCACCCTGGAAAGTCATGGGTCTCCTGGTGGCATGCCAATATGTTCTCCACAGTGGTTATTCCCACTTAATCAGCATAATAAGAGAAGAGCTCCTTGATCAATGCCCAGGCAGGACTCAAATGTAACTGCTTGTTCATGATGCTGGTACCCATCCGTTAAGAGGTAGCATGACTGATACTCATGCACAGCGTTGTCCTGCCTTTGTTCATGTGTACTTGATTGCAACCCGGGAAGAGCTAAAGCATCTACGTTTTGGATTTTTCACTAGACGCCCTTCAGATGTTTTCCACAAACTATATTTTCCAATGGGAAGAATCTCTTTGTTTCTGGTGTATTGTTAATGTGAGAAATAGGCTGAAAGTCACGTCTTCAGGATGTTCCTGGAGGAGTTTAACGTAGCTGTTTGTTGTGAGCATTTTGATTAATCTTTCTGAGAACAGGAAACAAACGTGCAAGGAGTATGGGGTGTGGATCCTGCAAGGATCTCATGGGAGAGGGAGGTCAGAGAAGGAGGAAAAAAGGATGACAAAGAACTTGGTTTCTTACAGGGTCCATTTCTACCTCCCTTTTGTCTGAGCAGCACCCTTACTCCCCCGTAAAATCAGTGGGGCTACTGCTGGAGTGAAGTATTATTCAGTGGGAGTAAGGGTGGCAAAATCAGCTTCATAGTGTTGAGAAGACAGAGGCAGAGTCTAGCAGCCTCTGTGCAGGAGTAGAAGCCTGTTTTAATTCTGGTTCTGACTCCCTCCGTGACCTTGGCCTAGTCAGTTCACCTCTCTGCCTCTGACTGAGAAAGGGGGATAATTGACATGTGCACCCAAAACCATTGATGACAAATGGCTTGAAGGGAGCTTAAGATGTGCTAGGAATGAATGATCAGCCACAACTGTTGGCTGCCCTGAGGCTTACACGACCACCTATTCTTCCTGTATTGGTAGCACACCAGCCCGAAATGCTTAAAAGTCTGCAATTTAAAGGGAAAGTGTTACTTTTGGAGATATGGCTGTGCTGCCAATGTGGGCCATAGATCCAGCCTTCTCCCATCTCAATGTTTGAGCTGTTCTAATCCAGAGGTCTGGGCCAGTCCATTGTATTAATTATGACCAGCTATAAATTGACGCGGGTTTGGATTCTGAACCCCTTCAAAATTTGAGAACGTTTGGATCCAGAGTTCAGGTTTGAGCCCGTTTCCAGTTCCCACGGCAAAACACAGGCTGATTCTTAGGCCATCTTTACACTACCCCTTACGTCGCAAAACTTCTGTCGCTCAGCGGTGTGAAAAAACAAAACATAACCACACAGCCTGAGCAATATAAGTTTTGCCGGCATCAGCACTCATGTGCACAGCGCTATTTCAGCGGGAGACGCTCTCCTGCAGATCTAGTTACCGCGGCTACACGAGCGATCTTACAGTGGCACAGCTGTAGCGGTACAAGTGTGCCACTGTAAGCTCACTAGTGTAGACGTGAGCTTAGTGTCTTTTGGTGTCTTGCAAGGGGGAAAACCGAAGATGCTCAGCGAGTGGGAAGAGAGTCAAGGGTCTGGAAAATAAAGCCCATAAGGCACATTTTTATTTATGGGATCACTGAAAGGAAGCTAGCCATAAGAAGAGGTCACAGTGGCTATACTTCTGCAGCCCACAGAAATGTAATAAGGAATTTTTGCCACACTTGCTGACAAAATAAAAAATACAATTTCCCGTGAATCAAAAGTTAGCAATAAACTGCATCCAGGAAGGCAAGAGAGGCTAAAAGCTGAGTTGCTGTCTCCCCACTTAACAGGTCTAGAGAACCATCCAAGGCTGTCAGTAACTGACAGAGGAGACTGCCAGGCAGCCAAACACTGCTGCTGGAAAAACACTGCCAGCAATTTGGCACCTGAGTCTGGTGATTGCCATCGGATAGGAAAGGGAGTGTGCTAAGGTGGCAACGGATTGAGACTTCTCTTGTGTGATCATTAGAGAGAACAAGTAAAAAAAAATTAAAATATTCTCATTTTCAAATACATTTGGTGCAAATATAATTGGATCATTGAGGAGGAAAAATATAGATGGAATGCAGGAGGGAGCTTTTACCAGTTGAAGCAATTGACATCCTTTGCAGCCCTTATACTGCATGAGTGTGGTCTAAAGATGAATGGTTACGGACATTCTGACATGTAACAGATGTTCTCTGTATGACATCTTTGCTCATGATGTTTCATTCAGCCAAGGTGGGACTGTGTCAGAACCACTGAGAAACGGAAAGGCTATTGTCTGGCCGTACAATATTGTCGTTACATCTCACCAGCTCAGGCAGCCAGTCAATTTGCAGTTATGCACGTCAGACCGTAAGTTTCATGAAAAGTCAATAGGCATTTAGGCACCTAAGTCTCTTGGAAAATGGGACTTAGGTGCTTTTGAAAATGCTACCCTTCATCTCCTGGTGATGGTTTCCATCATCATCTAAGAGATATTTGCCAAAAGAGAAAAACAACAGATAGATACAACACATAAGAGATCTTACTCCAGGCCGTGAGAAGAGATTTCATATTATAAAGAAGTGAAGAGAAACGGCAGAACTTTGAAAGGACAAAGAGAGAGCCTGAGGCAATGAATAAGAAATAGAGCCATTTTAAAGGACTCCAGTATGTGCAACTGTGCACCTAATTTCCACCAGCAATTATCATGACTGCGCACAGATCTGGAAAACATCCATGCAAATACACCTCTAGATACATTTCTGGAAACTTGCTTGTGCGGTTACACACCAACACAATTTTAAACACCAAGCTCTGGAAGAAATTAACTTTTGCAACCCTGTATATGGCTCATGCCATTCCTATAAAATTAGTTACCAAATTTTAAGAGAAGTAGCTAGTTCATGGGATGGAAGAAGAGTGTTTTTTCATGACCTGACCGAAGAATGCATCTGACGAAGTGGGTATTCACCCACGAAAAGCTCATGCTCCAATACGTCTGTTAGTCTATAAGGTGCCACAGGACTCTGTCGCTTTTTACAGATCCAGACTAACAGGCTACCCCTCTGATACTTGACCGAAGAAGTGTTTCTATACAACTTGGTGCTCCTGGCACGTTCATCTGATTAGGGATGAGGGAACTTCTTTATCTCAGTAGCACCCTTCTCATACACAGCGGGTTAAATAAACTAAAATATCAAGCAGCAAGTGGAATTTGGGGTGCTCTCGCTGACACAGCATCAGCACTTCTAGCATTCCCCTCCTCCCAATATTGGGGGGAGACAGGGCTGGAGGCTAAAGATACTTCTAGTCTTCCCTCCTTTCACTAGTCCCAGTGAGGAGAGGGGGAAGGAGACCATTCTTCTGGGAAGCAGTCCCTTGAGCTCAGGAAAAGAGGATGACTCCCTCTAGCAACTCTCCCAAGAGGTCTGCTATGTCCAAAGATCCTGGCTGTTTCAGTACCCAGTCCTCTCACAACCACTCTTCCCCCTTTGACTCCTGGATTCACTATTCATGCAGAGCAGCAGCAGAGATCATTATGGAGCGTTTGAGGCAGTTCAGAGGCATTAACATGTCAGAGAGAAGAACTCTTTCACATGGGGGCGAAGATTCCAGAGACCCAACCAGGAACCAAAACATCTCGATTAACGTATGAATGTTATTGAGAACGCGGAGTCTGGCACAGAGCCCAGCCGTGTGCAGTAAGCTGTCTGTGTTTTCATTTCTGTGGTGTTAAAGCTGTGAGATTTTACAGGAGTGTTGGCATATCATAAAAAGGAAGGAGGCTTTTAACACCAGAGCATGGATATTCTTCTCTATGTTTATATCTCCGCTGAGCTTAACACTGGTGTCATGCTTTGCTTGCTGCATTCCCCAGGAGAGGAGTTATATCAAGCTGTTGTATTTATGGTAGATCTGGAAAGCTGGGAATTGAATCCATCCAACCGAGCGTGATTCCAAGTGAGACATGCCCTGAGGCAAGACAAACTGACAGTTTGGTTTGTAACATTACAGAGACAGTATTTGGAGAAGTTTAACACATTTTAAAACAATTCAAACCATTCCTAACACTTAAGGAGATCCGCTGTACACATTGCAAAAATGCGGGGTAGCAAACCATCCATCACAGTCTGTGTTACAAAGCATGCTCAACTCCCTAGGCCCCGATTCTGCAAAGCATCCGTATTTGGCTAACACATGTACTTCTGTGCTGTCTTGAATTGGAGCCTCGGAGATTACCCTCATGCTGACTATGGTAGGCTCCAAGTATGGGATGGAATTTTCAATGCCCAAACCCAGTGTCATTGGGTTGTAAAGCACTGCAAACACAGAGGGCGCTATTAAATAGATAGGTTACCATACATAAATTATCCAATTAATTTAGCCTCTTTCTGTGTGCATTGAATCTGTGACAAAAAAGATGTCCACAAATCTCTTCCTTATTCACGAGACAAGGTGGGTGAGGTAATATCTTTTATTGGACCAACTTCTGTTGGGAAGAGAGACAAGCTTTTGAGCCACACAGAGCTCTTCTTTGGCCAGACCTGAAGTTGGTCCAATGAAAGATATTACCTCATCCACCTTGTGTCTCTAATTTCTTGGGAGCAACAGCTACACCACCACCACTTCCTTATTCAAAACTGAAGATGTTTTTGTTAATGTTGGTAACTCCACAGACTAATTAGGAGCAGTTTCCGGTCGATACTCCCTGCTCAAGCAGGGTTGGCTAGTTGTGATTAATCAGATAAGTTACATGGCATTGTTTCTGTTCTGTGATTGGATGAGTGCACAAGCACTCCCAGCCTGAATAAGTGAACGTGCAAAAGTAAAATTCTATATCTACATGTGTTCTGGAAATTCACAAGTGTTGATCACACAACTATTCAGGAAAGGGGAACAGAAAAATGCACCTGACTGAGACCTACGTATTTAAAAACCCGAGCAAATATTTGTGGGAAATTCCTTGCTGTAGTTAGCCATTTGTAATAAATAATCATACTCCTCGCCACCAGCAACAGACAACATGTTACCAGCTACACGTCTCTTCCACATGGCCTCTAGGGCAATAGACTGTCATCTCCAAGAACATGGGGCACCTCTTCAGATACAGAGAGAAATGAGAAGTCGCCTCCAATGCACAGGGCGGCTCTACGCTGAAGTACCTCCACCCCTTCTCTAACAGGTCTCCTCATGCATCTCTTTACATTAACAGTTGGTCAAATTCTGTCAGAGCAATTAAATATGGATGACTGAGAGCCCAATTTGGCCAATGTACAGCAAGACACACAAAACCTTCAAAGAGTTGATTGATTTCAGGAATCACTACTGAAAAGGGTTTGTGAATGTGATGATTCAAATTCCAGGTTTCGATCGACAGCCAGATACAGAGGCCCTGATATGCCCAGCAGGCAAAGAAAAAGAAAAATCAGACCAGGGCTATTTTAGTGCTAATGATGTACTTTCTAGCACACACAGTTCAGAGAGTTGAGAAGATTATCTGGTATTTCAAGCCAGCTTGCGAGTAATGCTTCTGCTTGTCAAATACCAGTGGATATCGCTGCTGTGCATTGCAGGAATTATAAATCTGTGGACAATCTGTTTAAATCCCTTTGGGAGTTTTCAGCCCATCAAACCTCTGCCTCCTTGAAATACAGGGGGCCAATTCCCTGTGAAATTTTGACTCACATGTCATAAAAATAAAGAGGTCAGCCGAGCGTCAATGTGCCTACTGCAGTTTACTTGTGAAATGCGTAAATGCAATGAGACAGTCGTGTTTATGGAAAGCTGAAACCCAGGAATTTGCAAGGCTCAAATACAGGTAACATGTATTAGTCGTCATTCAATATTCTCAAATACCAGAAAATGAAACTGGGGGGAAACCCAACAAGCCAATATTTGAAAAGGAGCCAGCCACCCCACGCAGATTCCTTTAGAATCATAGGCGATTAGGGTTGGAAGAGATCTCAGGAGGCCATCCAGTCCTACCCCCTGCTCAAAGCAGGACCAGCTCCAACTAAATCATCCCAGCCAGGGCTTTGTCAAGCCAGGCCTTAAAAACCTCCAGGGAAGGAGATTCCGGCACCTCCCTGGGTAACCCATTCCAGTGCTTCACCACCTCCTAGTGAAATAGTGTTTCCTAATATCCAACCTAGACCTTCCCCACTGCAACTTGAGCCCATTGCTCCTTGTTCTGTCATCTGCCACCACTGAGAACAGCCGAGCTCCATCCTCTTTGGAAACCCCCTTCAGGTAGTTGAAGGTTGCTATCAAATCCCCCCTCACTCTTCTCTTCTGCAGACTAAATAAGCCCAGTTCCCTCAGCCTTTCCTCGTAAGTCATGTGCCCCAGCCCCCTAATCATTTTCATTGCCCTCCGCTGGACTCTCTCCAATTTGTCCACATCCCTTCTGTAGTGGAGTTGTACATGGGGTGGGGAGTTGAAAGGGCAGAGGTTATCAACCCATCATTTACAACAGCACTATAGGGTAATAGACCCAATCCACCCTCGCACTCAGAGTCTGAACATCTGTCCCCGGCATTAACAGCAGCCCTATCTCATTAGCAAGCTGAATTATCTGCAATGCCTGCTGATCCCTTGCTTGGGAGTACTTAACTAACGAAGCACATTTTGAGATCTTCGCTGATGTCTTGTCTCTAAGGGGTTAATTTTTTTTTAAAAAGTGTCCTCATCTCCCCACCCCCAAACTACATAAATATAAACAGTCTCTTATCTTGAGGTGTTTTAATGTCAACAGTAGAAAAATAGCTACTTTGGCACAATTTTCCTCACTTATCTGATTTCAGTGACATGCCTTCTACACAACCTTAGCCATCAAAAGTTGCCTTTGGCTGTTAAGCACAGAGGAGTTGAATCTTCTAAAGCACTAGTCCCCTCTTCCCTGAAGCTCTGTAGTCCATGTTATTTGTACAAGCCTTTGGGGTACCTATCAATACAATTACCACCTTAACTACTGAGCATTAACAAGCAGCACTAGTGTGCCCTGCTAAAGCCTGTCAGGTTATTTATTAGGAAGGTATTTGACAGATTGGGCCAAGCCTCTGACAAACTGAGACCTCATTTTCCTTCTGATCTCAAGGAAACTGTTTTTTTTTTTTAATGCTTTGAAATCCGAAGTCTGAATCGTTAAATGACGACAAACATTTATTTTTTTGTTACATGGGAAAACTAAAATGTCGCTGGTTTTCCAGTAAAGAATAATGTGACCTGACCAACCGGGCTAGTGCGTCCCATTATTCATAGCAAATTCTGTACACTCAGGTGCCTTTCATCTCAGGACGCTCTACAAAGCATTATGTGTTACCCCCACCGCGTGGGGTGGGGGAAAATGAGCCACGGATCATCGTTTTCAAAGTGGCCTTCCCTGGAGGCCAAAATGCAATTAATTTTGACACAAGGTCGTGGTGTTTAAGAACAGGACTGCCTTTTTGTGGCAGGCAGCGTCAGCAACAGTATTAAATAGCCATGCAGCAGTAACCAGTGAAACAGCTCTGACTGTATAAGCACAAAAATATCAGAACCCTCAGTTAAAACGCACCTAAAAGCAGTTGTCCGGGCACAGCTTAGGAACAAAGGAAACACTAGACTGGATAGAGCGGCAGTCCATCTAGTCTAGTATTCCATCTTGCACAGCAGCCACTACCAGCTGCTTCAGAGAAGGTGCGAGGATCCCTGCAATGGGCAGCTATAGGCTAGCGTTTCCTCCTGACCCCATCAGTCGGCTGATGCCCTGAAGCAGGAGAGTTGATAGCCCTTCCCAAGCTCTGGTTTTTAATAGTCACTATTCTGTCTCCAGGTATTCTCCATATCTGCAGGTCCAACTCCTCTGAAACCTGCTCAGCTCTTGGCTTCAGTATCGTGATGGTTAATATTAGGCCACTTTGGTGCAATGACGAGCAAGCTGAGGATTGTAGCTTATGCCAGCCAGCCTCCTCCTTTTCCCCAGAGACCCACTTGCAACCTCTCACACATACAGCATTGGAAAGATTAGACTCAAGCTAGGAGTGCGGCTTCAGCAATGAAGGGGTTAAACAGTAGCCCTGCACTGCTAGGAGTGCCTCTGAGTTCAGGACACTCTCTCTCTCTCTCTGGCATCCATCCCACCTCCCTCCAGTATGCTTCATGTCATAAATATGGATTTTCTGAAAGGG
>NW_020664418.1:47800980-47848072 GCF_002925995.2 Terrapene triunguis | reverse complement strand
AAAAAAAAAAAAAAAAAAAAAAAAAAGCCGCGATCGGCGGCGGCAGTTCAGCAGCAAGTCCTTCGCTCCTAGAGGGAGTGAGGGACCTGCCGCCCCCGAATTGCCGCAGGCGCCGCCCCTCTCCCTTGGCCGCCCCAAGCACCTGCTTGTTAAGCTGGTGCCTGGAGCCGGCCCTGGTCCTGTGGCACCTTTAAGACTAACAGAAGTATTGGAGCATAAGCTTTCGTGGGAGAATGCCCACTTCATCAGACGCAAGAGATGAAGTGGGCATTCACCCACGAAAGCTTATGCTCCAATACTTCTGTTAGTCTTAAAGATGCCACAGGACCCTCTGTTGCTTTTTACAGATTCAGACTAACACGGCTACCCCTCTGTTACTCGACACATTCTGTTTCCTGTGCTCCCGGAAGGCTCGGGACTGGAACAGCAGCCGCAGGGCAGGTCGAGAAGAGTGAGGTGCATTAGCAGAGCTGGCTTGGAAGTTGCAGGACTAGAATAGCAAAAGCGTTGCAGATCAGGGTTAGGAAATCCTGTCCAGCATTTGGCTGGTCTGGGCACGGCTCCCAGCACTGCGGTAATTGTCCTGCTTGTCAGGAAAACTATGTTCACCCGCACAGGTAAAAATACAGAATAATTGTTGTAAAAGTCACAGAACATTGCTGAAATGTCATGGACTCCGCTGGCCAGCAGCGTAGCAAGGCCCTGGCTCAGTTCCAAAGACATGTTCACGTGCAGAACACACAGTTCTCTGGCTCGGCTCGCACGCCCACCCTATTGTTGTGAGCAAGCAGGGGACTGAACTGTACAAGACTGACAGCAGGATGATGCTTGTACAGTTCAATCCCCTGCCAGCTCACAAGCATGACACAGCAGGGAGACAACGCAGCGTGCGAGCATCCTCCTGCAAATGGGGACTCGGATGGGTCTAATGCGAGACACAGGGCTTTGAAGTGATGTATTGTCTTTGACATAGGGCCGTAACCTGCACCAACCCCAGAGTATCACTTGAACTGCAAAGAGTAAGAGTTAGCTTTAAAAAACGAGAAGGACAGATACTAAGTAGCCCGGACCATCCCCAAGTAACTGAAAATTGCTTTATTAAGGGGGGGCCGTGGATTAGCAAATTTCTCTTGACACTTGTTGGGAGAACAGTCATCTGATCCCAACGTTACTTGAGACGGAAGAAGGGGAATTATTCAGACTCAACTGGATATTAGCATAGCCACACGCTTGGGTATCAAGTTTAGTGGGTGCCCTCGTTGGTTTGAGTGTGGTTTGGCACAACTCCCGCCCAGACTCCACTGACATGAATATGCCATTTGGTTTAACAAGAACGTGGGCCTGCAAATCGGGCAAGGTTTGATTCACTGGACTTACTCCATATCCCATTCAAGGTAAACATCCAGTGGGAAGGGGGTTAGCTTGGGCGACCTGGACTCAGGTCCCTGCTCTGCCAGACTGCCTTCATGAAAGTCACTTTCTCTGTTCCTTAGTTGCCCAGCGGTACAGTGGGGATAATAGCATTGTCTTATCCTCATAGCAGCCTTGGGAGGTGACAGTGTTAAAGATCACAAGGTGCTCAGATCCTGCTGCAGTGGAAGCCATATAGGTACCCATAGAGGAAGAAATATATCTTGGCGGAAAAATTTGATTTATATCCCGGAGAGCCACAGGGTGCTGGGGGGGAGGGGGCAGGAGGCTGCTGGGCTGGATCAGGTAGGGAAGAGAAGGGAGCAGATAGAGCCCCTGGGAAGCCACTGCAGGAGGGAGAAGCTGGCAGGGAAGGGGAGGTGCTGCCGTGGGAGCAGGACAGAGAGGCCAGGGAAGACTGGCACTGGGTGTTTGGAGACAGTAGAGGAAGGCTCGGAGTGGCGGAGAGGAGATAATGCACCCTCTGTGTTTTGAATATGGAGAATTTCCTCCCAGCAGCAGGAAGGCAGAGCAGGATGTGGCCCTTGGCACTTCCAAAGCAACCTGGCCCCAATGCTTTGAAACTAAGCAGCCCTGCTCACGTGTTGAGCCCCTGAGTAAGGAAGAGCCAGATTGGGAGAGGTCCCTATGTAGGTGCACAGGCATGGGGCCAGGGAGGAGGTAAAAATCACAAATCTGGAGGGTTGTAGCAGTGGGTGTGCATGGCCCCAGTTTCCCCTTGGGCTGGGGGGGCTTTGCTCCTCCATTTGGCTTCTACGACTGGCAGCCAAAGGCAAGGAAGTGATTCTTTGGGGCAACCTCTGCACAGTCTCCCCCTCGGCCCATCCCAAAAGTGAAAATGTGGAGAGGTGACCTCAGAACTCCCGTTACAGGTGAGCAAGCTGCATATTTATGCTGGGTCCATATTTATTACACACACAAAATAACAAATAGTTTTAGAAAAAAATTAAGCAAGATTTTATTCATGTTCAACCCAACCCAAGGTCCTGTACTCTGGTTTTACACAGTCCTTGCTCTGGCAAGACTCCCGTTATCTTTAATGGAAATTGTGTGAGAGTAAAGACTTGAGGATTTGGGCTTCTAACTCGAGGGTGCAAGTTGGGTGAGCAGCTCTCCTGTTCCCGTGTCCAAATGCAGACTGGGGGCATACAAAAGTGGGTGCTCAAGGTCTGTCTCCACGTGTTGTCTGACACTTCGATTATAAGCTCTTTGGGGCAGTTCTCGTTTATGCAGCGCTGAGCACAATGGGGTCTTGGTCAGCGACTGAGGCTCCTGCACTCTATTGCAATACAACGAGAGAATGGCTTGTGGCTGCCTAATACTTTGGCATGTATTCCCTTTTGGACTAGGCTGGCCTGGATAGGGGATGGCACTTGGAAAGTTGGCAGCCCTCTATTCCATCAGAGTTTTCCATTAAGTGTTACACAGTCACAATTTAGCTTTCAGCCTTAGCTTCATTCCCCCTCCCTCCACCGTTTTAAAATTATAATCTTTTACCTCCCCTCATTGTATTATTATTGTGTTTCTAGATGATACTCGCTGAGGAGCTGGTCAGTGTCCTACACTGAAACTCTAAGCAACTGTCAAGAAAAAACATCGCCAATGAGTTTCCTTTCCCAGTCATTGCTTGAACTAAAGGACAACAAATGCACGGGGCTTGCACTATTCCCTACCATTACAGTTACTGCCCTCACTGCCAAGGGCTAAGTCCCAGGCAAATTCTTTTCAAATGTTAATTACAGTAGAACATGGTTGAATCTTATTGACTCCATCAAACCTGACAGACAACCTCTCATCTTACCGAAATCCACTTAAAGGGGGGGAAAGAGTGGAACATTGCTTCAGGCTCAAATATTTATTAGTCTAAAAACCTGCCAGCTTCAACCATAACCTTGCAATTTCCCTTGTATGTACTTATATTGATAACAGGTTGTGGACGGTAATTACTGGGCTTGTAAATACAAGCCAATATCAGCTCCAAGGGCCAAAGGCCAGAAAAACGACAGTGGTGGGTGTACAGGAAAGCTGAAGTATCCACAAGAAAATCTTTTTATTCTTAAATTGAGACAAAGCGGGAGAAAAGAAGCTGTATAAAAATCAGGCAGTAAAACATTGTACGAATATGATTTTGGCATCAATAGATCCTCCTTTTGCTCCTTTCGATCCAACTAACCCAGGTCGACTCCCTGCAGATGACTCAGCCAGAAGCGTCATTCCGATTTATTCTTTCCCAACACCCCATATTCCAGCCAGGTGCCGCAAGGACTCCTGTTCTTTTTGCGGATACAGATGAACACGGCTGCTACTCGGAAACCACACACTAGGGATGCATGTCCAGTTGGTGTACCTGAGACCGCTATTTGTGTCTGTGCACATGGCTGTTTACACATGCAAAACAGGTGCAGACTCACTATTGCAGGTGCACTTAGTTGTGCGCCAAGCAGCAGGTGCACGAAGACAAATTAAAAGATATCCTGGGTCAAATACTAACTGTAGATTTTCATTATGAATATCGGGGCTGGGGAGGACAAGGGAAATACATGAAAACAGTAAGATGACCCCTTGAAAATGCTACCACTTAATACCCTTTTATAATGGGGATCTGTCCGAGTAGAATTGCCAATTAAGAGAAGATAGGCAAAATAACTATAAATTAGAAGTAAAAGACTTCATCTTACTTCATCAAAACAAACTTGGATAAGAAAGGGGAAAATGAAGGAAAAAGGACGCATGCAAAACATTTCTACCGGTTTGTGGGGTTGTTAGTGCCTTGTTCTAGTTACTTTAGCACCAAGTCGTTTTATATTTATCTTGACGTAGCACCTAGGAGCCCGCCATGGACTGTTGTATTAGGCGCTATTCAAACACCGAACAAAGAGCTGGTCCTCGCCCCTCGGCATTTCCGAAATATTCCACTTCATAGAACCAGATGGATGCATGTGACCACAGCCCTGGATTCCGCAAGATTAACAGCACCCTGCAGTATATGGGGGATTAGAATTTGCTCCTTTCGGGCAATGTTAGGAGTGGAGCAGAGGAGACTGAATAGGGGGCCTTTTATTCATGCCCAGTGCAAATGGAATTCCTAATGGAACCACTGATGATGTACACGTGAACAGCAGAAGAGTTCACAATGATCAGTATCCTCACATGGTGTCATTCTCCCATCATCTCTCCCAGGGGCTGCAAAGCCTCCCATGCAGGGCAAGGCAGCTGTGGAGCAGACATGCAGCAGATGCCACACACCCTGCATGCAATACAGGTGGGCTCCACACCAGCTCTGCATGTACCACCATGGGGAGGTGGGACACAGGCCGTGCTTCTTCAGTTGCACGGATCCATTTGGCCATGACTCCTGTAAGAGATGACCTAGGGGCTGGGATATTCACTACGGCTCTTCCCTGTGCCAGTCACGTGGAGATTGAGACCACACCCTTTTGACCTCCATGTGCCATAAAGACTATTTACTTAGGCCTTATATGTGGAGGAGCAATAGGAGGATGGTGAGTTTAATCTGCAATGAATACCCAGAGGGAGAAAGAATGATTGCCTATTTATTCATTATTATTCTATTGCATGGTAAAGTGTCGTATGTTGAGTCCCACTCTAAGCTTTGATGAAACATGGATAGGCCATCTAGAAAATGAGCAATCTAGCAAAGAGTCTGCTGCTGCCGCCCTTACTCGTCTCGGTATTACTTTGGAGTCAGCTGGGCTATTTGTGAGCAAGTGTTACATTAGGAAGGTTTGCAGAATCAGGGACCTAAACTCTGTCCTTTGTTCACTTGTGCAACTTTGGATGAAATGACCTCCTCTTAGACAGAAGTTAATAGTCTCACCTCCTCTAGCCGGCACCTTCCATCCACTCCAACTGCTGTAGTTTTGCACTGACAGGCCAGGTCAAGGAACACTAACTACTAGCACCGGCTTTCAGATGCTCAGCCAAACGGAACCTTCAGAACTTTCCAGGTCCCCCCTCAATAGCAGAAACCCCACCTGTAGCTCCTCTTAGTTGTTTAGTTCTTTGAACCCAGCTGTTGGAAGCTGAAACTCAATTCTCAGTCAGCAGTTGGTGACTTGCCTAAGAACTGTGCCCCAAATACCCAAGCCTTCTCCAGCTTATTCTCTATGCCTAATATTTCTAAAGGGATTGTACACTTTACTGAAGTGGCATTTAATTTCTCTTTTCCCTTTCAAGCCCATTTCTCCCTTCAGTTCCTTTTCTGCCCAGCTAGGCAAGCGCTCAGACTGGATGGTCGGGCTGGGAAGGAAACTTGTTCACAAACAAAATTTGTAGTCATGGCTCTGATGTATATTTCTGAGACAGCGCCATTTTTTTTTGCTTCCCAAGGAGAGACGCTGTCTGGAAATGGTCTGAGGTAATAACATGGTTGTAAAATTAGATGTTGCTGAGAAGACTGATCTAGGAAGCACTATCAGCCTGAGTTCAGCCAGGACTTTTTTCTGACGTTCCAATGTAAATATATTGTTTAGTGGGGGCATAAAGAAACCATTCCTAATTCAAGAGAACTTGATTTTAACGAGTTGTCAGTTTCCCACAGTGATCAAGAGGCAAGACCAGGCTGTTCTTAGCGCTTCACTGGTGTTCAAGGGGAGCTTCTTCCTTTCCCCTTAACCAATTCTAGCTCCCAAGGACCAGAGTCTAGCATGGGCTGGGAAGAGAACAGGAGATATCACATCTGATCACTGCTACTCTTTAGTAGCTCATGTGAGGTCACCTAAAAGGTTACAGCCTAATTGGAATGGCTACTTTAAAGATTTTTCTTTACTTTTTCTCACTATGGGCAGCTCAGAACCGCTTGTTTCTCTTGTGATTGCCTTGAATTCGGTCTTAACTATTAACTTCTAGGCAAGAATTCAACATCAACATTCAGAATCAGAAGCAAAACCCTAGTTCAAGAGTCTCCCAATACATATGTATATTCATAGTGAAAGCCTACAAAATAACACCTCTTTTTATCTGTAGATCTCAACTCCCTGTAGAATGGGGGGGGGGTATCATCTCCATGTTAGAAACAGGGAAATGGAGTCACAGAAAAGTGAAGTGATCTGCCCCAAATCACCAACCAGGCAGTGATAGAGCTGCAAACAGAATTCCAGTCTCCTAAATCCCAGCCCAGAGCTATATCGACTAGGTCACATTACCTCTCCTTCAAAGAGAAGCCTGAGCCCTATAAGGTGCTAAGCCCCATTGACTTCAAAGATCTGTCGCTAATGGAGGAGTGTGGGCAGGAAAAGATCCATGGGCTACTGTTCAAAATGCAGAATCAAATTCTGCCCTCTGACACAGCTCCCTTTGACTTCAGTGGCAGGGCATGCCTGTGTCTGAAGCCAGTCATTTCCATGAATTTGCTGTTTACTCAGCGTCCCTTTCCCCTTATACATAGGCTTGGAAAAATGAGATTTTTATTGATAAGTGTACACTGTACACACGCACACAAACTGACAAATATTTCTATTGATAACTGAAATTTACAGCTGGCAAAAACAGACAATGCTGCTCGAGAAATTGTTAGAGCTTGATTTATTTTGTACGTTCCGACATGCAACGTTGACAATGTTTAATAAAGTTTTAACTTTTGAATCTCAACGGAATACCGTCGTTAAATAATTGTCTGACTCCCTCCTCGTTTGACCCTCGAATAATTTCTCACAACTGTGAAAATGTAACTAGATAACCCCAAAAAAAAAAAAGCTTTAAAATGATTAATTATCCACCCAAATCATAAAAAATAAAAAGCTAATTCTGCCATGTCTACTTATATAGCAGCTTCTGTGCTTTTGGAGGGAAATTACAGAGAGCAGCGACCCCTTCTTCTCCCTAGAGGTGGGCACTCCTAGGCAAAGCTGACACACCCAGGTAGGCTGAGTGGGGAAACCTGAAATGCTGCTTCCCACATTGTACCTGTGGGTGAAAATCATCGGTCCCCAGGGCTGACAATCTAGCACTGAATTCCCAGATAGATGTGGAGGAAAGAGTTAGATGGGAACCTTAGAGCAGTTCACATTCTGTCCGAGTCCCCGCTAATCCAGATCACTGATCTCGCCAGCTATTGGGTTTCTGAGAAGGTAGAGAAAGGGGGCGAAATAGAATCGTAAGAAATGTAAAAGGAAACCACATCCACTAAAAGCGACCTAATCTGCTCCGACAGCAACTCCAGACAATTGTGTTTAATCCTTTTCCGGATGAGTGGCATTGAAATCTGAAGAGAGCATGCAAGAGGGGAGCTGGCACAGCCCCCCAACAGATGGAGTTTACCATGTAGTGAGTGCAGGAATTGGAAGGTGCAATGGATGGATGAGAGCACTGGCAAATTTAGGGCTAGAGTTTGAATTTAGGCTGAGTCCTGAGCAAGGAGCGCTGCGCTGCATAGTCTGCATCACTCCAGGAGTGGTCCCAGAAAGTATTGGGACCCACTCCTGCCTGCTCCTTGCCTCTGGTTTGTACCAAGAGGAAGTTACAACATTTCCCCCCCACACACACACACCAGCTAAGCTGTGCTAGCCAGTAAATACAAGGAATGGAATCATGGTTCCACCGATTCCCTGCCCACTGCTTCTTACTCTTACATACGGAGACCCACGGTCCAGGGTAGCCCATGTAAGGGGGGTTCTCACTCCCCCCTTGCTAGGACATGTAGGTCCAGTCACCATCTAGGCAGAAGGTATCAGTGGTTCAGTGGGTTGAGAGGAAGGATGGGCTAGCAGTGAGGGCACTATCTTGGGATTAATTCCCTGCTCTTCCACAGACTTCCTGTGACAGGGGGCAAGTCAAATCCCAATCACCTGCTCTGCAAGAGTTCCAGTGATCACAATGCGTTCTTCTCTTCCACGGGAACTCCAGGCCACTCTAGCTCTGTACATCTCTCCCTGGGAAACAGTTTAAATGGAAAGGAAGGCTCATTCCTTTCCTCAGCCATAATGAGCATCGTGTACAACGGGATCAGTTTGAACTACACCCACAAGCAGTTGTTGCAACCCTCCCACTCTTCTATTCTGAATTCTTGATGGAGATTTCTTGACGCTGAAGCCACCATGAACAGATGGAGCTAGCCAGTAAGCTAATAATCTTACATTGTCTCCAGCCAGTTTTGCACGCTTTGATGTTAAAGCGGTCGTTCGCCTCGATTTTCCTTTGTGGCCTTCAGCACTCAGAGTAGAACCATGAATCCAAACTGGCTACATTTCATGTCATTAGGGAACACCTGATTGGTAACACTAATGCTGTGGATTCCTGGATTGGCCATCATGACACTAAACCATATTTGAAATAAGTAGGAATAGGTGTATTAGCATCCTAATGACTCCTGTCTACAGCCATTATGTTACTAGGAGACAGCCAGACTTTGTTTCCAGGACTATCAATGCCAGCTTTGACAAGGGCTTGGACCACACTCCACTTTGACCCAAACTGGTTCAGATTACTTTAGATGGGCCAGACTTTATTTGTGTGACGCTGTGGTCCATCTCTCTCCTCCTCTCTTTGAAAAAGCAAGGGCTGAGTGTCTGTGCTGCACCTCCTGGCATAGAGGTAGCTTTAAGCCACCTTTGCCCCCTCGCTATTCTGAGTAGCTCGTGGGGCTGGTGTGACTGCATAATATACAGGACTCTACTCCTGTCTGCAGCCCAGCCCTGCTCCAGAGTTTGCAAACAGGCTACGCAGGGCAGCCTATGCCTATCCTACACTGGGCCTGCCGGCAAATGAGCTTTTTACAACCCTCTCACCACTGCAGCAACCTAGAGGCCATAGCTGGCTGGAGAATCCCTCCGAGAGTCTATGCATTTCCTTTGGGGAAAATTCTGGTCTGGTTTTGGTGTTACACCCACACCATGCTTCTCTTGTGGATTTCCCCAATGGATAGCATATCTATGGCATAATCCAACTATTTTGCCGTTAGATGTTACGGCAACAAGATAGACGATGCACTTAACCAAGAACTGGCACATAGGAAAATAAAAGTCCAAACCTGAACTATGGTAGAACCACGTGTCTGCTCTTCCACCTCGGTTGCAATGCACTGGCTGTTCTCCTCTCTAGACAGCTCATTTGCTGAAGCTTTCAGCACATAACTCAACACCATCCATATCATTAGTTTTCCAATAGTTGCAAAGCAGTATCACACTTGGTCTTCTCAAAGAGCTTTCCCACTCCACAACATAGCAGCACGAAACCCCCTTACCCGGCCCCTGTCCCCACTGACCCAACAAGTACCACACACTCAGCAACCCCCATCCTTCCACATCCCCTTGCAGAAGCCACTTCCCCTTCTCCTCAACAGGGATAAAAATGAAGCGGTGACCCAAATTGCAGGAGGATTGTGGGATATTGTGGGTGGTGGGCCAACATTTCAGCCATTTTGTGGGGCACAGACCCAAAGGGGTCAGGGGAAGCACTGCCCCAGCGATAGCAATCTGCATTGCCATGCAGGAAGCCCAAGTGATTGCCAGCCCTGGCCAGCCAACCGGGGCTGAGAATGTCACAGGGAAAAGTGCACTCAGGGCTTGACGGAGGGAGAGGTGGTTTCATATGGCCCAGTATTAATGGCGATGAGTTACAGACAAAATCCACAGTAATCATTGGTGCTCAGCTGTGAGGATGATAACTGGTGACTCATAAGGGAAGCAGAAGAGGTCCAGCTTCCAGGCTTTTATATTTGGCATCTGGGCAGACTAAAGGGTATAATTTCCTTTCTAGGCACAGAGATAGAGTCATTCTATTGCTCCTAGTTATGTTAATGGGATTTGCATCTCCAAAACCATACACACTGAGGTTAGTACATATGCTTTATCTTTTGCCTGCCTCTTTTGCCTGATTGAACTCGCTAGGTTACCATTTTTAGTGTATTTGTGTCTTGGAAAATTTTCCATCTAAATCAGAGCAAAATTTGTGGCGTTTAATGAAAAACATTTTTTGTTTTGAACACGTTTAGGGAATGTTCTTAGTGCTTTGGAATATGGCAAAGGGAAGCCAAACCTCATACTGCAGTTTTTGAAAGCAAGAGATTTAACAGTATTTCTTGAGCTGTCTCCGTTTCAGCTTCAAATGTGGAAAACATTAGTGGCCAAATCCGGTTCTCACACATGCCCTTTCCTCCTAATTGTGTTTTTTCACCAAATCCTTACATTTAGTACAGAAGAAGCCTTCATCGATTATATTTTTGTTTTGTTCCGTCCATTAGTATCACTTACACTAAGGAAATTAAATAAAGTATCCTTTCATATAGTTGTCAAAACAAGGAAGACAGCTATGTTTTTTCTATCCTTTTATTACTTCACTTCTAAGTCTTTATTTTCCTTTTGGATTCACTTTGGTCTAATTCAGAGTCAAAGTACTTTAGACAAATCAAACCAATTCTACGGTTTCTTTTTCGATTGGTAACAAAAAGACACAGACTTCAGATAAGCCTGTAAATGAACACTGTGTCCGCTTCAGTTATGAACACTGGGACTAGCAGTTCTCAGTTACGCTGGTGCAATTTCCAAAGGTAACTCCACAGATGTCAACAAGATAAAGTCACCATCAGTGTAAAAAGGGAGAACTCTGACTTAAGTACAGATGTGTCTGTTTATGCCAGTGGTGAATGTCTCCCATAGTGTTACTGTGTATTTTATACCAAGTAACAGAGCAGAATTCATCTGGTCATCCATCTCCTAACAGAGGAGTTGTGGATAATGCTACCCTAATTCACGTGCAGGATAGAGGTTATTGTGATATTCTCCATGTAGTATTACACCCAAACAACTAGCGCAGACGGTCCAGGAGATTCCAACAAACACGCTCACTCAGAGAGCACTCTGTGAACCAAACCCAGATCCAGCCCGTAGCTTTCCTGGGGTGGCCTTAAAGGCACAGTCCACTTTACAATAGAACCTCAATGTTACAAGCACCAGAGTTATGAACTGACCGGTCAAGCACACACCTCATTAGGAACCGGAAGTAAACAATCAGGCAGCAGCAGAGGCAAAAAAAAACCAACCCGCAAATACAGTACAGTAGTGTGTTATATGTGAACTACTAAAAAAATAAAGGGAAAGTTTAAAAAAAGATTTGACAAGGTTAAGGAAACTGTTTCTGTGCTTGTTTCATTTAAATTAAGATGGTTAAAAGCAGCATTTTTCTTCTGCATAGTAAAGTTTCAAAGCTGTATTGAATCAATGTTCAACTGTAAACTTTTGAAAGAACCATAATGTTTTGTTCAAAATTACGAACATTTCAGAGTTACGAACAAACATCCATGCCTGATGTGTTCGTAACTGAGGTTCGTAACTAGAAATACAGATCTACATTGCTAGTGTGTAGTAAGTTTTGGTATGAAATAATCACACAATAGGGACAGGGAGTGTCATCAAAGCTTTAGAGGGGAGAAGAGAAGTTTGAGAACAGAATATAGTTTTACACTCTTCACTTTGACTCATGCCAAACTTTCCTCTCTTTATTTTGAACCCTAGGGCTGGACCAGTCTGGCCTCCCTAGTGTTTCTAATGTAATATTTACAACACTGTATACTAAACAGGGTTCTACATGTAAGCATGGCCCTAGAAACAACTCTCTGCTGTGCTTACTTCTGGCAAAAGCAAATTCATGGCTAGAGGAGAGCTATGTTAGTTAATTCCTCTGTCTCTTATAAAGGCACAAACTCACTTTCCGAGGTGCTAATTAGCTCATGAAAAGTTCTGCACAACAGCAAGTTTCTCCAGTAGCAAAGATGCTTTGACTGCACTGCACACATCTTTCACTGCACCTCACTCATTAAAAGAAGCCAGGTTGCCCACAGATATTGTTCATGCGTTTGATTTAATTTGAAGCCTCTGGCTATTGGTGGGGACAGAACTGTACTATGTTATTTCTTCAATAGCAGTAAAAGGATTGGACATTTGTTGTTTTTCAACCTGAGTCTTTAGGCTGCTATTCTCTTAGTAAGTCGGGTTTCTCAAGTCAGTCAGCAGTGTCAAAGGAAACTGCTGTGGCATTCACCCTACAGGTAAACAAACGACCCATGAATGCTTGTCTCCCAAAGGGAAAAAAATACCAGTTTTTGCAAAATCCTAGATTTTCCCTGCATAGCATCAATTTAAAAGATTAGTCTGAGTAGCTCACTGTTTAAAAGCCTTGCACACTGACAGCTGTTACAGGCTTCAGAATCCTGCTGGCTCCTACCGTCTGCAGCGTATCTATATTCAGAGTTTTAATCTTGCCCAGTTTTATAAATAAGAATTATCTGTTAAACGAGTTGCAAAGTCAACAACTGTACGCTCCAGTGGCAAGTTCCTGGGAACAGATAAGTTTTTATCTAGAATGATTCTGGTCTCAATAGAAACGAGACTAGATAGATATGTATATTGTTTTGCATATTTGGGCATGTAAATATATAATTTGCATATATGCATTTATGATGATTTATTGTGACTTATGAAATTTGTTTTCTTTCTTTTAATATTTATTTGTGAGAGTGCTGCCATACCTAACAATCAGTTCCGCAACTGGGTGTGGTACGCTACAGAAGAAGGTACACGCAAATATACTGCCTCTTTCCACTGAGAGCTCTATCCATTATTTCATCGGTGAACCCTACAGTATACAGTCGGTGATTATACACCTGGAGAAATCCAGGCCTACATTTGCAAAAGTGACAAAGGATTGTGGGTACCTCAATTTTTGGGTGTCCAACGTGAGACACTTTTAAAGGCATGATTTTCAGGAAGCATTGACCTACTACGCCCTCTGAAAGTCAAGTCCCTTGGTGTTTCAAGCTGGGCACCCAAGAAATGAGCCATCCATCTCAGTCTCTTTTGAAAATGTAGGCCTCATCTGTCCATGGGTCACTTGTCCACATGAGAAAGCTGCACTGAGTTTAGTTGCATTGGTGCAAACCCCCCCTTCCCCCACCCTGTTTCCGCCCTTGCCCGGACTCTGATTTAGGTTTCACAGCACTTTGTTGATTGAGCGCAAGTTGATTCCTTACCAACATAAGATGCCCCTACCAAAAATCAGAGTGGTCATGCCAGGGGATTACACTTGTTTAACTAAAACAATTTGTCTGTACAGAACCAAAGCGCAATGGGATCCGGATCCATGACTAAAGCTCTTACACAGTATGGTAAAAAAACCAAAACACCTAGTTTAATTAAATCAGTGCAACTTTCTTATGTAGAATGTTCTTGGGGATTTATTACTGGAAAAGAGAAGACAGCTGTGGGATGCATTTTCAGTGTGGCTTCTAGTGTTTAAGAAATGCTCCCACAGTTGATACTATGTGGCATATGCACAGCCCATATCCTTTCATGGGCACATGCATTTTCCCCCAAGGGTGAAAATCACCCAGAATCCTTCTGGAAGTTATTTTTTGACTGCCTGGCCTTTGAAGATGTGAGCTATCAGTGCTGAGTGGAAGGGTACTTTGGGGAATTGTAACCTCATGGAGTGGAGTTAAAATGCCATAGAAAACCCATATCACATACAAAGTAAATGCCACTCCTATAATCTCATAAGCCTCTAGTCCTGATCCTGCTTCCATTAAAGTTAATGAGCGTTTGCCATTGCGTATTGGGGGATGAGGTTATCTATACCCATTCTAGGGGCTGTGACATACTGTACCCCACATTACCCTCTGTACCCTGTGACAGAGCTCCTTCTCTGCCTCGGTGGGTTCTGCACTTCCACTTAGCGGGGGGCCGGGGTATTCCTCTCTACCTCAGAATTTCCCCACGCCAATGGGCTTGCTGTCCATACCTTGTCTGAGCAGGGTTCCTCCCAGCCTCCCTGACGGGGGAGAGGGCGGGGAGCCTCTTAGTCTCTGGTAGCCCCTCCAGGCATGATGGGAACAAACCAGGGACCCAGTTCAGTCTCTCCCCTCTGGCAAGGTCTCTTCCCTCAGACCTCTGGGGCCTGGAAGGGCTGTTTGCCCTGTTGGGCAGGGTTTTCCCTGTCCTTCACCTCTGTACCTGTGGGGTTTTCCCTCCTGGTGCTTGTCAGCCTCTGCACCGCCCACATCTCCAATAGCGCGCTATTCTCCCACAACTCCTATCGCACGCCCCTATCTGGCTGGAGGGGAAGCTTTGGCCCCAGGTTTCCTACTTAACCTAGAGTAACCTCTGTTCAGTTACCAAGGGGAAAAGGACCTGCTTATCCTGGGGCTAATATACCTGCCTTCCAGCACTCTCCTGTAGCCATCTGGCCTGAGCCTGTCACACAACATATTCGCCACTGTGTTGTACAAAGTATGCCTTGTGAAGTATCATTTGAAAAGTCTGGATTTGATGAACCTCATTAGTCTGTTGAAATGCACGTAGCTATGTCTATGAAGTTGTGACATTTTGCTACATGTTTGTTACTGAAACATGTTGTGAGTCTGGGAGGACGCCCACAGACTTGTCCCTCAAAGAGGACAAAAACCGAACACAGAGGCCTCATGCCAAGGCCAAACACAGAGGCCTCACGTAGACAAAAGGTGTGAGCAAAAGTTTGCAATTCATAATCCAGGATGGTCAGCAGCTCACATACACCATGAGGGCTGCCTATCCCCGGATACAGCACGCATTTTTCCAGCTAAGGTGACCAGACAGCAAGTGTGAAAAATCGGGACGGCGGTGGGGGGGGTAATAGGAGCCTATATAAGAAAAAGACCCAAAACTCAGGACTGTCCCTATAACATCGGGACATCTGGTCACCCTATTTCCAGCACCTGGAGAAAAGTATCAATGAGGGACAGTGACATCACCAGGGGGCCTGCCTCTTCCCTCCCATCTCTACAGAAGGGAGCAAGATCGTCTGGAAAGCCAATCTCCATTGAGACTTTGGGAAGGGCTGGCCCTCACTGGAAGGTGTTCCAGTTAGCAGGAGCTGCTGTGAAGTTGTGCTTTTAGAATTATTAGTCTGGTAAAGTTCAGGATTTAGATTGCGGTTTTCCTATTTTATTTCTTTTTGTAACCAATTCTAATCTTCTATGCCAATACCATTTAGTCTCTTAAAATCTCTCTCTCTAGTAAATAAACTGGTTTTGATGTTTAATCTAAACCAGTGAGTTTGTCTAACGTGCTTGTGGGGGATCTGCTTAGATTACAGAAGCTGGGGCATGTCCACTACACTTTGAAAGAGTGGCAAACTAATGAGCTTGCATTGATCAAGAGGGTCTTGAGGAGTACAAGATGCACATTTCTGGGGTGCAAGGCTGGGGTCTCCCAGTATGCAGTTCACAAGTGGCTATGAGAGCTTTCATGTAATTTTGCTGGGTGCGCCTCTGCACGCTAATGGCTGAGTGAACAAAGCCTGGAGCGGTTTGCTGATCACTGGCATCGCAGTGTAGGAGACAGCCTGGCAGGAGATTGAGAGGAGGCACAGGGGTTCCACAGTCCAGACTGCACCCTGGGGCATGTCACACGGCCTCTTCCAGTCTCCCCCAGGATTGTTTCCTACACTTCATTTGTATTGTAAGTCCCAAGCAATGAAGTTAGTGTAGCATATAAATCCTCCTTAGTCCACCGCAATTATGGTAATTTGGGATCATTTTGGCTGTGCGCGCGCACTTGAGGGGGATTTCTGCACATGGGCAATCACTGAAGTGACGTGGCAATGGTCCCCAACGCATCTAGGCTCCGTGTTCAGTCTGCAAGCTCAAACTCTGTAGGAATCATACACTGAGAAAATGTAACGCCCAGAAAACTGCATTTCTAAATAAAAATCACTCCTACCCCCCCCCCTCCTCTCTGTTTCTAAATTAACATTCTGGAAAGGTTTCTAAAAAAATAAACTGATTTGAGATAGAAGTAGGCGTTTAAAAAAAAAAATCTCGGACATTTTTTTATTTCAAATTCAGTAAAGGAAGGTTGCTCCTCATGCACAAGGCCAATTTTCAGCTCAAAGTGCAGTTTTTACGAGGCGTTACAAGCCTCTTGAGGAGAGATTTGGTCCTGGAAATACTGACAAGTTGAATTCTAGTGGCATGATAGGGCGCCACTGGAATCCTCTTAACTGCAGAGCTGCAAACCATTGTACATGGCAGGGTGGAGCGCGGGACAGTAAAAAAAGGAGGCTGATTTCAGTCCCTTCTGCCAAAAAAGTAAAATTGCTTTGCTAGTTGGCATGACAGTCTTTCTGTATAAACAAACCTTGGTTTAAATGCTCCATTTAAATGTTATGTAAACAGTTTCCAAGAGAAACAACGGATTTGCAATGCTGATTATCTCAGAGTCGCTTTGCACATGTGTACGAGCTTGTAAAAACTAGGGAGTTGCGTGTTTAAAACATACTGGCCCACATTTATCGATTGCAACTCTATTGGTTTCGGTGGGCTTACTCCAGGGCTGAAGTTGGTCCAAGACTAGAGCTTTTAGAATGGGGAGATAGCTCAGTGGTTTGAGCATTGGCCTGCTAAACCCAGGGTTGTGAGTTCAATCCTTGAGGGGGCCATTTAGGGATCTGGGGCAAAAATCTGTCTGGGGATTGGTCCTGCTTTGAGCAGGGGGTTGGACTAGATGACCTCCTGAGGTCCCTTCCAACTCTATGATTCTATGAACATTTTATAACATGGCAATATCCAGCCCTTAACTGCGAAGCTTACAAAAGCCGAGGGCTAACCTTGAACATCGGCAAAACAAAAGTTCTCCAGCCAGCCAGCTCCTGGTCAATCATGAGACCCAGCAAGGAAGTTCTACACTGACAGAGAAGAACTGGAAGATGTAGAACACTTTGCCTACCTTGGCAGCCATCCCTCACAGAGGGCAGACATTGACATCAAGATTCAGCACAGAATTCGCTGTGCCAGCCTTGCCTTTGGCAGACTGTCTCGACGTGCGTTCAACCACCACAACAGTAGAAGACACGCTAGACTTAGTTTATAAAGCAGTGGTAATCCCAACTCTCCTTTATGGCTGCAAGACTTGGGTGACTTGCAGACAACACCTGAAAAACCTGGAACGCCAGCACCAGCACTTTCTCTGGAAGATCCTCCATGTAAAATGGGAGGATCATCGCACTAAAGTCAGTGTCCTCACGGAGGCCAACACCTTCAATATTGAGGCCCTGATTATCCAGCACCAGCTGATGAGGAGCGGGCACTGTGCACGCATGCCTGATGCACACCTACCAAACCAATTGCTGTACGCCCAACTCAAAGGAGAAAGGAAACAGGGAGACCAAAAGAAACGCTTTAAAGACATCCACAAGACAATTATCAAGAGATGTGGCATCGACACCACACACTGGGAGACGGTAGCCCAGGACAGGGCTAACCGGCAAAGACTAGTCAGAGAAGGAATGACCACTTTTGAGGAAAATAGCTTGGCCCTGGCTGCAGAAAAACACCAGAAAAGAAAGGACAGACAACTGTCATGCAGAAATAGTGGCCCAACCCTGCCTTCCAACATTGTCTGCAACGTCTGCCAACGGGTTTGCAGCTCAAATATTGGACTCCTCGGTCACCAAAGGGCCCATAAAAAATAAAACCTGTGGAAGAGATCATCCTTTACCGTGAAGGATCGATGACGATGACCACCAGCCAGAGTCATTGGTTGTCAAGGACCACAGTGTGCTACAAAAATTATAATTGCTTTAACTTTAATTAGAATGAATCAATTAAAATCTTATTGCTCAACAGAGGTGGTTATAGTCTAACTACCAACAAAAAGGCTCTAAGATACCCATCATGATCATGGATGGTACCTGATTTTCAATTAACAGTGATGGCTGATATTGACCATATCAAAAGTTGATAGCATTAGCTAGTTCCAGGTATGCTGTCTGAGTTTCCCAACAACTTTGTTAATGGACCTCAGACATAACCTGCTACTCTAGTCCTGAGCAGACAAAAATCCTAAACCACACAAATCTTGCCTGGCTTATGGTTTTGTTACAGACTTGAAACCCAGATTCTTCCAGAAGTGGTTGAACATTCAACTAATTTCAAATGCACCTAAACTCAGCCTCGGTTTGAGTTTGACTCATGTTCCCAAGACAGGGTTAGACAAGCTTTTTTGGAGGTGCCAAAACTGTTTGCTGGTACATTTAATGTCTCATCTATGTTGCCTTCCTAACGTCACATGGAACAAGTCATGCTCTCGCTGGTTGGCTGAGCCCACCCTCTGTGCTTTGCAAAGCCAGTAGAAGCAATATCACTTGATTGCTCAGAGACGTTGTGCTTTATGTGGAGCTCCCTAACCCAGACTTAGAAAGAACATTTTATCCTAACTATTGTGTTGGACTGGACCCCGGCCGCACAAGTTAGCTGTTATTTTTAATTCTGTCACTTAGTGGAAACCAACTATATTAATATTTAGCTTCATTGCAGCACACATTACTGTTGTGACTTTGCAAATGAAGAGATCCCTAGCTCTAAGCCCAGGCTCGGCCGGTGCCCCCAACCTCAGCAAAACCAGACCCACAGACCTAACCCTTGTTGCTATGGCTGTATATAGCAGGGGCAATTCATGCCTACACAGCAATTCTCGACAGCTGCATTGTCCTGGCACCCCAGCGCTTCGGCCATGACCGCCCTGCCCATCCAACACCTCTGCATGGCGTTCTCCTTCCTTGGACCACCAGTCACCTTTTTGAGGACGTGACTGCAGGTGACACTGCGCTCAGTCCATCCTGCTGCAAAATGGTCCCAGAGCGCGGAGAACAGTCGAGGCAGAGCTTTATCCTGGTGACCAACTGGATCAGGATATGCACTTGGCTGTTCCTCTCTTTCCATGCTCCCCATAATCTTCCAGCCTTTTCCTTCCACATTCCCCCCTGCACCATTCCTTTCCTCCACCCCTAGCATTAAAGGGTGAACGTGAAAAGTTCTCTCACGCGTTCGCTCTCTGTGCTCTCTAAAATAGCTTCTTTTTCTCTTTACTAAACCTGCATAGCCACAGTTTCCCTGCCAGTCCTGGTGAATCCGTGTGAGGAAGGCGCGCACACACTTGAAGCTTGCATATAGGTTTGGCAAGGGAGATGTAGAGATGGGGAAAACATGTCTGGACCTCAACCTTCTTGATCTTTATAGTCAGTGAAATGATTTTGACACAGAAAATTCACTAGCCCATTTCAAACCAAACCTCACTGGGGTCCTGGTGCTCTATTTAGAAACCTAGGTCGGTTTGTAGTGTCATATTGAAGCCATAGAAAAGCTAATACTTTAATACAAACTCTAGGTTCCATTAAAGAAGGGCCCGAGTCAGAAACTCTGGGTCTAGATTTCATCATCTAGCATTTCTGTGGGACTTCAGTCCAGGGGTTTGTTTTCATTTTGGGCTCATCTGTGTTTTCAACTGAGTTTCAACTTTGGGTTTTGAAGTTTAGAACATCCAGGTTTCAACCACCTGTAGTCCTGAGCCGAGCCTCTCCCAGTCGTATTGGATTGTTCAGGCTCTCTGTCACATGGGCTAGGAGGAAGCTACCAAACACATTTCATTGCCTGCCAAATGCAGATGTTAACCCAACTCTCTCGGAGATGAACAAGTCCGACTCATGTTCTAAGTCAGTACTACTTCTGAGTTTCCACCAGCTCCAGCAGGTTACCATTTAACTCAGGGGGAAAATCTGGCTAACGCACAGATAACTTTGGTTGGTTTTCCATTTTCCAATCACCTCTGCCGATTCTACATCTGCACCTCTTTTGTAAGCCAGTAAAGCATTTACATTTATGGAACAGACTGTGATGCTTAGCAGATACTCTAGGATTATGCTTAGAGAGTGCACATAGCAGCTCTGGGACTCATTAAAAGCAGCACTTTTATGTTGCAGGAGTTTATGAAAAATGCTAAGAGGAAGGGTGTAAAAGGTCATGGCATGCGAATTATTAAAGACATGTTAATCTGTAAAAATAGTGATGGGGCAAGCAAAGCTGTGAAACAGTACTGTTGGCGCATTGATATTTCAGTCTATCTACAAAATGCACAGATGTTTTTTTCATGCTGATTTGTATAAGATCATGGCTCTACAGCAGCTCTATGACCTGGCTGTTTTCTCCGGTGACTGTCTTGTGATCCAGCATCTAAACTTTCACTTAGAGAAAATTTAATTCTCAAGCCTTTATTAAGTTGTAAAGATTACACTTGAATCACATTCTGAAGGTTAACAGAGGCAGAGATGTTTGCCTGAGTCATCAAGCAGCCTGAAAAAAATGAGAGTCCTATTTCTCTAATGGACCTAGTCTACTTTTTTCCAATCACCTCAGCACAAAATTGACATTCACCCAGTAGATGTGGCCACTTGGGAATTCCCTTTGTGTACTGAATCACCCAGGTGTACATGGCCACCATACAAGTTTTACACCATACTCCTACCTAGCTGCCAGTGAAGGGGAGAAGTACTTTAGCGTCTTGCTGGGGAGGAAGGATCCCATGATGAAAGAATACAGTTGGAAGTCAGAAAACCTGGGTTTTATTCCTGGTTCTACCACATTGTGTCAGCTTAATTTCTCTGTGCCTACATCTCCTTATCTGTAAAATGGGGATAATACTTATCTCACAGGAGGACAGTGAAGCTTAATTCACTAATGTTTGTAAAACACTTTGAGATCTTCAAATGGAAGGGTGGAGTATTGTTCTATTACTAGAGGACCAGACTCTGATACCCTTCCTTAGGCTGTGTAGAACCTTACCCCAGGAATAGTCTGATTGAACTCTGAGATGACAATGAGATGAGTCAAGTACCACCCTCAGCCTCACTCAGGGTACCAAACATCATGGTCAGCAGTTTAAAATTTCCCCAAACTGTTCCCTCAATTCTTACATAGATGAAGCAACCCTAGTTCAGTTTCCAAGGCCCATTCAACCTCTGCCTCTTCAGCTGAGCCTGCTGAAGGCAGCATCAGTAACAAAGGTGGTTTTCACGATGCGGAGGACTGTTCAGTAGAAATATCGAGCTTCTTCCTTAGTGTGTCAATGTCTATTGAGAGGAAGTTGAAAGAAGGCGAGCAGAAGGACAAAACCATAGAGCTAAGCACAGATCAGATAAGCAATTGCTCAGGCAGGGCTTTGAGAGCTGTTGTGAAATGGGAACTTTTTCAGTTTCCAAACTATCTGTATTTGCCTAGTGAGCTAAACCACCATATCCTGTTTGTAAGTAGAAGGATCAACAGGATTTCAAGACAAGCGTTACCACAGTCCAAGAACCTTATCACAGAATGGTATTCTTGTGTTTAACATTCCTGCCTCTGATGAATACAATGCTCCTCTTAATGCTTAATTAACCGCCATCAGGGAAGACCACACAGGGAAGGTTATTAGCACAAGTGATTGTATGTTTCACAAACATTATTCCAAAAAGGTACCACTTACCAGTCTGACTTGAAGGATTGTCTTCGTTCCCTTTTTTGGATTAAACTTTGCATATTTTATATGCATTAACCACATTTCATTTGGCAATCAATGTGTATTGGACAACATCCTTGGGCCCAATTTACCTGTAAGAATTAAAGATTGAAATATGAATGTAACCCCATCGGATATGTAGCACACATCAGCAAATTGGTTTTTCAGATACATTATCAAAGATATTTACTCAGTGGCTCAGTTCTTTTATAGCCTGCAGCATGTGCCATAGTTGAAAATCAGTCATCCATGACCTGACTCCTCTCAGCACTGGGAAGCACATTTAAATACTGGACATAACACAACATTTAGAGTACAAACAGATCTTGTTGGCTAAATTTAAAAGGTACTAATTTCACCGAAGACCATATGGGTAGGAAAGAGATCCACTATTGCTAAAGAGATCTATTATAGGTTGGTAAGTAAAATTTGCAAGACATTCAGACAAATCTGGCAATGCATTTAACAATTATATAGGAAAGTTACCTAGCAAACACTGCAGAAAATAGATTTATCCTGAAAAACAACCAAATGAGTGTCATAAGAGTACAGTACTTAAAGGGCAACATTGGTGTCCAGTTCTGTGCACGTAACTGCTTGCACCTGCAGAAATGTGTACATAAACATTTTACACCTCCGCAAGCCATTTGCACACAAACTGAGGAGTTGTGTGCCCAAACTCCCAGCTTGCCTGTGCAAATGACCATGAAGTGCGTGCCCACCATCAGAGCCCGGTTGAAATTTGGTCTCAAGGTCCTCTTCACGACGGTGCATGTGTGACCACTGTCAAAACAGTCATTGGCCCTATCTAACAAGGAGTGTGGCTCTAGGGACATGCTTTGCAACATATATAATATATTTCCCTATTTGCACATAAAGATTTATTGTTCAGTCATATCAACACGGTATGATAGTCAGCCCCACAGACAACATTTATATTAAACTATTAAGCTAGTGATAGTGCATAACATGGAATTAAAGTACAAAAATATGTATTAGCCCATGACATTCATAGCAGCAGCATCCAAAGTTTTCATCAGAGCATTTCCAGCAGCAAAGCTATAGTTAAAGCAGGGAAGGGAAGGGAATGGCTGGTTTTGAAGGCAGCAGCTATGCAAGATATTGCTTGGAGTGACAGAAAAATGACCAAGACTGATTATAATGCCTAAAACCAAATGCTAAAGGCATTATTTCCCATTGGAGGGAACTTTACCATCTCAAGGCACAATCCACAGATACAAAGATGGGAAAAAAAACAAGCCCAACTTGATTTATTACAAGTTTTTAGGCGTTTTCTCAAATAAAACCCTGCAAAAGGCTTCACTTCTCCTGTTTAAATGGCTATCTTGTCTGGCACAGAAAGTTATCGCTACAGTTGTGTAGGAGCTGGCTATGTTGGCAGATGAGCAGCCAAGGAAGTCCAGGGAGCCTGGGCAACCTGCCCACAGCCTGGCAGGAAACCAAACAGGCAGATCGGCCTGTCAGCTAGCCAGCCTGGCTTCCATTGAAGGTTTTGACAGAACAGACACAGTCCTGCGGAACGTGTTGATCCCATTGAATTAGAATGTTCTGATGGAAAGCTGGTCCATAAGAAACACTTTTGACCAGCTGTAGTCAGCATATTGTCTAGATGCCCCCGCAAACACGCGAAGAACAAAGAAAAATATGCCTGCAGAGCGACTCTACTGCATTTACCTTCTAACTAGGACACTCTTTGGGGAAAAGACCCCCTTTTTACTTCACTCACCAGGCTTTTCCAGTGAATAGTAGCCACTGCCAGTAACGTAGACACCGATAACATAAGGCGGTTGTGATTTGCTAGCACGTGTTTGATAGAGAAAGGATGCAAACGTTTGAGCCGGTTTTCTTCCTTCTGAAGTAGCACAGGAGAGACCGTGAGTCATAACAACATATGAGGGTTAAAAGAGGCGGGAGTAAGTCACATCTGTAGAAGGTTTTCTGCAGAATGCTAAGCAGCTATACGGGCTTTTTGCAAAAGCCTCCAACAAACAGCCCTATGTAGCTTCCTGTGCCATGAATTCAATGCAACAGCTGAACATGGGGCAGAATTATCACCTATTGTGCCATTAGAGACATATGGGGCTAGATACTCCATATCCCCCTGGTAAGTCGGTTTATGCCACTCCTATGGCACAAAGCAGACAGACCTAGCTTAAGTCATCTGCTGAGGATTCCCGTGATGTAGGGGAATAATCCTCTAGTGCAGCGTTTCTCAAACTGGGGGCTGCGAGGGTACTCCGGGGGTCTGCAGGCCCTGCTGATTAACTCCTCCCCCTCCCTCAAGCACTGGGAGGGAGGACGGGGGCATTCGGAGGAGGGGTGGGAAGAGGCGGGGGAAGAGGAAGGATAGTGGGGGTGGGGCCTTGGGGGAAGCGGTGGAGTGGGGGGCTTGGGAGTCCGCGGCAAAATTTTAAATCAAAATGGGGGCCCTCGGGTTACTAAGGTTTGAGAACCGCTGCTCTAGTGTTTCAGTGCCGCCCTAGACAGCCCGACGCTTCCTTTGCAGCCCTGGCCTAGGTAGCATATCAGTGTGTGACCAGAGCACTTCAGAGTCCCTGGCTGCACAATAGCCCCTTGTGCCACTGGGCCCTGGAGATTGCTCCAAGTTGCACCCAGCTGGTCATAGGACCCAAGGGCACCGAGGTAACGTCAAGCTTTTTTTGGCCCCATCCTTTTCTGATCCTGAGCTGAGCAGAGCTGAGGCGCTGTCATCCCCTCGAAATACTGGTTTGCAAATCAGTGCCAAGACAGCTTAGAACAGCCGTTCTCAAACTGGGGCCGCCACTTGTTCAGGGAAAGCCCCTGGCGGGCCGGGCCGGTTTGTTTACCTGCCGCCTCCACAGGTTCGGCCGATCGCGGCTCCCCCTGGCCGCGGTTCGCTGCTCCAGGCCCATGGGGGTGGGGAGAAGCAGTGCGGGCCGAGTGTGTTGGCTGCCGCTTCCCGCCGCCCCTATTGGCCTGGAGCAGCGAACCGCAGCCAGGGGGAGCCGCGATCGGCCGAACCTGCGGATGCGTCAGGTAAACAAACCGGCCCGGCCCGCCAGGGGCTTTCCCTGAACAAGCGGCGTCCCCAGTTTGAGAACCACTGGCTTAGAGCACCCATCTGTTTCATGCACAAATTCTGTATGGGGAGAAGGAGCCTAAGCACAGGCAGGAGCAGCCCTAGGCATTTTGCTGACCACGGCAGACACTGTCCCTGCCCCTCCCCCCAAAACAGCCAAGACAAGAAGGTCAATCCGAAGAACGAAGCAAAAACAGGTTGCGTGGAAAAGCGCCCCCTAGAAATTGGCACCCTGAGGCAACTGCCCTGCTTACCTGCCCCTAGCACCAGCTCTAAGAACAGGGCACAGAATAATACCTCAGACCTTCTCAACCCTCTAGTTACGGTAAGGCTACATTATGTTATTCTGTATCACTTGGGGAATAACCAAACTACTTAAATTATTTTAAATCTAATTATATATATATACACACACACACACACACACACACACACACACACCCCCATACACCCATTCCCAGGACTGTAATTCCAGGGGTTAAGAACTGGACTTCTGTCCCTTTTTCTTAACTGGGAAGTTTCTGAAAGGTGAATAAAAAGATATCTTGGATGAATCCCTTCATGCCATGATCCTACTCTCCCCCTGGAATGGGGAGGTTCAAAGGATGCTGCCCGCTATAGCTTTTGCTCACTAAATCTGTTTAGAGCAAGTCACCGTGTGCAGACCCTTGCACCTGCACATTGAGCAAAGCCGATGACTGGGCCCACCTTCTGGCCTTTTTAGTGGTTTATTTATATTGCTTTTTGAAAATGGCCACGTCAAGCCAACTCATTAGCTTGATTTTTATCTCCACTGAAGCACTTACTTCCACCCATAAATAAAGCTGCTATATCAAGGTTTGACCTTTGGACACAGAGATAAGGATATTATTTCACCAGCAATGATCCTTAGCTGGTAGCTCTCCACTTGGGGGGGGGGGAGGGGGGGGGGGGGGGATGACAAAAAAACGAACCAGTTCTGAGCCCCTAAACTCAAGCAAAACTCCTGTCCCTGCCAGTAAGAGCGTTGCCTTGTAAGTGCTTCAACATTTTGCACAAAATTTTTGTCTTTGTTTTGACAATTTCCATGAACTAGCACAAGTTAGCAAAACCCAATCTAGGCCCTTGGCACTGAGGTACTATGAAGATGGTGCCCTGGAAATATCTAAGAACACCCTCAGACGTTATGAAAGTTTGGATTCAGATCCTGATTAAAAATTTGCTGCTTGGGCCCTTCTCTGTAGGGCAGTGTTTCTCAAAGTATTGTACTGGTGACCCCTTTCACATGGCAAGCCTCTGAGTGCGACCCCCCTTATAAATTAAAAATACTTGTTTATATATTTAACACCATTATAAATGCTGGAGGCAAAGTGGGGTTTGAGGTGGAGGCTGACAGCTCGCAACCCCCCACATAATAACCTCACGACCCCCTGAGGGGTCCCGACCCCCAGTTTGAGAACCTCTGCTGTAGGGTGTCTGCAAATAATCTCGTGTGCTCCAGTGGGTGAATTCTCTCTTCAGGTCACTTCCAGGCAGGAAGCTGGCAGTCACAAAAGGATTCCCTTGAGGCATTGGTGAGCGCCTCTTCATAAAGGCTGCTTCCTCCAGCATGAACAGTGAACAGCTCGTAATCTCTTACTAGACAAGCAATCTTAACATTGGATGGAGGAAAACCCATTACTTGTATTGTCTACAACAGCAGCAGCAACTTAAGGCTGACACCAGGAGGTAGCCATTGTACTTCCAAAGCAAAGAGAAGCGGATCTGTGCGGGTGAAAGGCAGGAATGGAGAAATTACCTGGTGGCAGTGAAAGTGCACAATCAATTGCGTATGGTTAACGTCCATTGATTAATGGTTATTAAACCTGCAAGTAGTCTAGGGATGTCAGACCTTTCTGCTAAGCCATCTATCCACTGGCAGTAACGTCACACAACATAATGCTAACCCCAGTGTGATGCGGCTAGCCTGGGCATGTCTTCCTGGTCCATCTGAAAGCAATGCACAACCTCTAAGTTGTCCGCGTTTGCTAACCGTCACTCCAAGAGATCTTGGTGCATTTACCCTCTGCATTACCAGCATGGAGCACCAAGGAATGTTTGCAGCTTTCATACACCTCTAAACGTGGAAAAAATACTTCTCGTTATAACACCTTGATAAGTTCACAGTGGGGATGGTATGATGAGGTTGCCTATGATGGCATATGACCCATCTGCCACTGCTATTAGCAAATATCTCCAACTGCCAGAGATGGAACACTAGGTGGGGAGCATTCCAAGTTACTACAGAGAATCCTTTCCCACATGTCTGGCTGGGGAGTCTTGCCCACATGCTCAGGGTCTTATTGGTCACCATATTTGGGGTGGGTAAGATTGGCAAAGACCCTAAGGTTTTTCACCTTCCCCTGCAGCATGGGAGAATGGGTCACTTGCTGGTATGAACTAGAGTAAATGGTGTTTCACAGCAGTGTTTTTCACCCCGTCTAAGTACTGTGGTGTCATAGATGTTGCTTTTGGTGTTTGGAGCCATATGCATGACAGGGAATTTTGGTGCTGTTTGTCTTGGTCTCTTGCAAGTACGTAATATCTATCTTACATGTAAGATAGAATGTTACCCCTCTCTGCAGAGAATCCCTCACCATTGAAACGGACAATTTCAAGTGCTATTTTAGGCTGAAAGGGGCAGTTTATGTTGACATTTATGACTGTCTTCTATTGCAGTCTCAATGCGTACGGTCATCTTTGGTCTCTCCCATGGTTAATTGCAATGGGAGATTAACAACTGGTGGGACAACAGAAACAGACCCCTGGATATCAGTCTTGCCTCACGGTCACAGAGCAAGTTAGTGACAGAGTCAGGTCAGTTACCTAGGCCCAGGGGTGTTGTGCAAATTAATTAACTGATGTTGTGCAATCAATTGTTTATAAACATCAAGACAGAGGTTGCTATACAATTACTATTGCACATGCAATTTATTAGATTTGTCCTTAATCTAGAATGACTAATTGATTTAATTGTGCTTACTTTCACTATGATTTAATCACAGTGGCATCTGATATACATGGGCTAGGCTGCAAACCCTTACTGCTGTTGGTGAGCACTTGAACAGTCCTCCGATGGGTCAGTAAATGTTCACCAAACTGAGTTCAGGTTTCACAGTCTAGTTCATGCTGAATAACTGATCTATTTGGAAGACAGAGCTAAGGGTAAAATGCAAGAATGAAAGGCTGCATGCACAGTACTGCACCAACAACGTATCCACGAGCCCTGTACCGATGCCATCCTCAAGCACAAACTCCTTGGCACCTTCGCTCATCCCAGAGTCAAGACACAGGGCCTGGTTAACATAAGAACATAAAAATGGCCACACAAGGTCAGCCTCCAGGTCCATCTAGCCCAGGATCCTGTCTTTCGACAATGGCTGGTACCAGATGCTTCAGAGGGAATGAACAGAACAGGGCAATTATCGAGTGATCCATCCCTTGTCATCCAGGTCTAGCTTCTGGCAGTCAGAGGTTTAGGGACACCTAGAGCATGATGTTGCATCTCTGACCATCTTGGCTAATAGCCACTGACGGACCTATCCTCCATGGATTTATCCAATTCTTTTTTAAACCCAGTTATAAATAAGTTTAGCCTTCACAACATCCTCGGCAACAAGTTCCATGAGTGGACTGTGCGTTGTGTGAAGAAGTACTTCCTTAAGTTTGTTTTAAACCTGCTGTCTATTAATTTCATTGGGTGACCCCTGGTTCTTGTGTTATGTGAAGGGATTAATAACACTTCCCTATTCACTTTCTACACACCATGCATGATTTTATAGACCATCATTCCCCACCCCCATCATCTCTTTTCCAAGATAAACAGTGTCAGTCTCCTCCTGGGGAAGCTGTTCGGTCCCCTTAATCATTTTTGTTGCCCTCCTCTGTACTTTTTCTAGTTCTCATGTATTTTTTGAAATGGGACGACCAGAACCGCATACAGTGTTCAAGGTATTGGTGTACCAAGGATTTATATAGTGGGATTATGTTATTTTCGGTTTTATTATCTATCCCTTTCCTAATGGTTTTTAGGATTGTTAGCTTTTTTGACTGAGTATGCACATTGAGAAGGTGTTTTCAGAGAACTATCCACAAAGATACTACTCAAGAAAGAGATCGTAACATCAGTTAATTTAGACCCCATCGCTTTGGAGAACATAATCCCAACTATACGTATGTGTGTTACTATGTACTTAACATTGAATATCATCTGTCATTTTGTTACCCAGTCTCTCCATTTTGAGAGACCCTGTGGTAACTCTACTCAGTCAGCTTTGGACTTGCCTATCTGAGGAATTCTGTTTTGTCTGTACATTTTGCCACATCACTGTTCACTCCCTTTTCCAGATCATTTATGAATATGTTGAACAGTACAGGTCCCAGTACAGATCCTGGTTCTGGTCTAGTGTAAATCAGCAGTAATTCCAAAGTCATTGGACTCACATCCATATAAAAACCTGTGGAGTTAGATTGGCTCCCGGTCCAAGGCCTGAAAAATTGAATCCAGCCTCAACAATAGAGACAGTTTGGTTCCAAAAATGTCAAGGCATAGATGAGTTATTCTCTCTGAGTGCTGGGGAACTGCTGACTCTGCCGAAGCATTAACCTGCTAGGACATGGAGAGCAGCCAGTCTGAGCCTTCCTCTCTGCACAGGTAACTTCGTGTATCTTCTGTTGGTAGCCTTCAGATGGAGCACAAGCCATTTGGTATAGGCTGGAAAGAGCTAGGCAGAGATGAATGTTGGCTTAGCTCATATGCTGAGCACTTCTCATTTAACATCACTGAAGATAAGAAGATTCCACAGATTAATATCTATTAATTAATATCTAATTAATTATTCTTCACATTGATCTTAATATATTCATCTTCGGTTTCCATGAATGCAGTAGTGCCAGTTTTTCCAGCATGAGAACTTTGCCATGTAGCAAACATTTCATTTCAGCAGCATGCTAAATAAGTGCAAAGGGTCACAGGAGCTTAAAAGCTGACATCATTCACTTTACCATTAATCCTGTGTTGAATATTATCCAGGAGAGAGTAATTTTTAATGAGGCCCTGGTTCGTCTTGTTTAAACTTGCACATACCTGAGCTGCTTTTAGGCCTGGACCCGCAGAAAAGAAAATAATACAACTTGGCTTGAGTGCAAAAGAGAGAAGTGCTAAGAGTACTAAATCCACCTTCTTTTATCTTTGCGTTTGCTCAGGAGTACAGAGTAAATACAAAAAAATGGAGATTGTTACATTAAGGCCCACCTAATAATAGTACAACATTCTTAGTGCCAATTAACTCAACCCGTTCAACATTGCAAATCATTCGTAGTGCACTTCAGATAATATAACTGATGGCAGCCGTAAAAAAGTAAGTACAATGCAATCAACAGTTATAAGTACGATCAATTTCAACAAGCGGTACTAGCAGAGAGAGTTTATAATAGCAACACACACAGCACCTTTGTTCTGAGGATCTTCGGGGGGGGGGGGGTTACCAATAATTAAACAAGCCTCAACACCCAAGTGAAGGTATTAAATATTGTGGCCACAAATGTGGGTTCTTAAGGTTAAGCCTGCCAGTCCCAGGGGGGAGGGATAGCTCAGTGGTTTGAGCATTGGCCTGCTAAACCCAGGGTTGAGAGTTCAATCCTTCAGGGGGCCACCTAGGGATCTGGGGCAAAATCAGTATTTGGTCCTGCTAGTGAAGGCAGGGGGCTGGACTCAATGACCTTTCAGGGTCCCTTCCAGCTCTATGAGATAGGTATATCTCCATATTATATTATACATTTAGGCACCGAAAATATAAATTTGGGAGTCTAACTTTAGGTTCTCAGATTTAAAACTTTTGGTCTGTTTTACAAAGAGAGAAAAACAAGGCACTGGGGAATTAAATACTTAGGCTAAGTTTGCACAGCGAATTAATGGAAGAGGTAGAAGTCTCAAGCCCATTTCCTCTGCACCAGGTGTGTTCCAAGACATCTGCATTAACCTGGAGCTTCCTCATGCAAACAGTCCCATTCACTTCAGTGGCTACTCACACGAGTGACAACTACTCATGTGAGCCAAGGATTGGAATCAGGCCCCTAGAAAGGATACATTCATGAACACTTGCAGTTTGCAGAAGAGTACAGATTTTTCTACTGTACTGGGAGTGGTTGGTTTGTTGGCGTGTGGAGAGGCTTGGGCTAGTATAAGTCTCTAACCTATTTATGAGCAAACATTTATGGCTGTTAAACAGTGGTGTCCAGGTGGGGTTTACAGCAAAGTATTACATATTAAAAGAAAGTGATCAGGAAAGGTGGTGAGGTTCTTTGGTTTTGTTTTCCACCGCCTTCGAGAGGACTGCTGGAAACAGTACAGAGTCTCCAGTGAGGTTCTAAAGTTCCCGATGACCTTTTAAAAATCGGAATGTGGTTTTCTGACTACATAAGCAGATAATTAAAAAAAAAAATATCTTAGGCCTAATTCTAAGAAATGGAGTCTAGAAAAACAATGGAGTGTTTGATTAGGGAATCTCCCGGGAGGTTTACAGTGTCTGAGCCCCACATTTCTGCAGTGCAATGCAGGAAGAGGTTACAATTATTTATCTTAGGGCAGCTCCTAGAAACCTTAACCACGTTGTTCTAGGCCCTGCACAAACACAAAACGACAATCCCCTCCCCATAGAACTTGTCTAAAAGACAAGAAACAAGAGGTGAATGAGAAACAGTTGGACTGGGGAGGGAAGAACGAATGAGGTAAAATAATAACAGGGCATTTTAGGACACACTATGAGTAGCTCTTAACCAATGAGCAGCCCAATTCTGCAAACTCTTACTAACGTTCAATTCAGTGGGGTAACCCCTGGCAGTAAGCAGTAGGCAGGACCAGCTCTAGGCACCAGCAAAGCAAGCACGTGCTTGGGGCGGCACAATTCCAGGGGCGGCATTCCGGCCATCTTTTTTTTTTTTTTTTTTGCCCTTCGGCACTTGTGCTCTCGGAGCTTGGGGCGGCAAATTTTTTGCTCGGGGCAGCAAAAAACCTAGAGCCGGCCCGGGCAGTAGGCAGAGCAGGAAGCGCTTGCAGGATCATGGCCAGTGCAAGCAGGGCCTGATCCAAAGCCCAGTGAAGTCATCAACTTCAGTACATTTTGGACCAGGAGCCTTGTGAGTTCTGGCATTTCACTAGTATTGAGTGTTTAAACATGCTCACTGCACTTAATCACTCATTAATGCTAAACAGCCTTCCTCTTGCAGAAGGATTGAGAGGATTATCCCCTTTGCACAAACGGGGGAAATGAACTGCAAGGGTCAAGTGACTTGCCCAACACCACACAGCTCCACTCATCTCTCCAGACCACGTTGCCTCTTAAAGGAAGTGCACCCACTGCCTAGTTTGCTATCCTCCCTGATGTGGGGTAGTTCTTACCTCCAACAGCCTTATCAAGTTCAATGAGGCTACTCAGGGGTAAGCACTAAACCTTGCCTTAGCAAACGGTCTGCATGCAGGCTAAGATTTACTGGAATGTATTTGTTATATGGAATTATTCACCTGTAAATAATTCTTGCTCCATAGATTGGGTGTGAGCAGTTTGTGGTGAGTATTCCAGGCCACGTTGGTCAGCTTTGCCAGGACACACAAGTCACATGCTATTGTTTCTGCTCATTGATTGGATAAGGGTTCGCTCAAAGAATCTGTTTGCCAACGTGAACACTGACAAGTTCAAAATTTGCTTTTCCTTTGAACAGGCTAAACATTCCTGACAGTGGGCTCATGTGCTAGAACGTTTGAAGAACGTGAATATACCAAAGGGTGCAGGCTCAGCTGAAGTGAATTCAATTTTTTATTCTAGTAAATATTTGCTGAAAAAATGTTTTGGAGATGTTTGCCCAGTAAGGATGGAGTAAGAACTTCAGGATTAGACCTTTAGACAATATCACTCCCCCAGAGCCCATACACCCATTCAGACATGCAAATTTAGCACCACAAATGCAGAGACGTAACTGATCTCTGAAGTTTGCAACATTTCAATTAGGGTGACCAGATAGCAAGGGTGAAAAATCAGGACAGGGGGTGAGGGGTAATAGACATCTATATAAGAAAAAGCCCCAAATATCGGGACTGTCCCTATAAAATCATGACATCTGGTCACCCTAATTCCAATAGATTAATTTTTACATCACAGGATATAACTGTGGCAGATTTCCCAGACTCAGTGAGAAAAAACTATAGAAAAGGCATGGTAACCCCACAGTTGATAAGCAAAGAGACTCCAGAGACTGAATAGATTACAACACGGGACAAAATTTAAAAGTGAGCTTTTAATTTTCATGGTCTAAAGTTAAGTCATCAAGTTTAATTATTTTAGAGATGGAAGGTATGATCTTCATTTCTAAATATATGCACAGAGGCCCATCCAGGGGTGTGGGAGACTCAGAGCTCCAAAATCAATAGGCAATTCTGTTTTCAGGGAAAGAAAAGCCCTAGAGACCTCTAAAACTGTTTGAAAATTCTTTATGGCAGGGATGGGAGGCTTTGTAGAAATTATGACTTGTATAAGCGTAAATTTCAGCTCTGACCCTAAATGCAAAAACTTTCAAGGTGAAGAATAAATTTACAAGTAAAATATGACTTCAGTCCAAGCAACCCATTGAGAGAGTTCTTTATTCAGTAAGCTCACATTAATGGAGCACATTAATGGAACAATGCACAAAAGAGTAAACAAACATGTAGTATGTGATATTAGCTATATATTTGTTGGATCATTTTACATGTTTGATTGAAGATCATTTGGCTTGTGGTCTTACTTTTAAACCTCAATACAACATGACATCCTCATTAGTTGTCCAAGGGACCAATACTGTTCCCATTGTAGAAAGCGGCAAAATCACCAATGACTTCAATAGGAGTAGGATCAAAGCCTAATGCGGGGGCCAGAAGCTTAGTTGGCTAGAGTAAATCAGTGTAGGGCCATTGAAGTCAAATGAAGCCAAGATTATAATTTGATTGATTAAATGCTGGAAGGTACTGGACAGATAGGAATGAAATTTTTTCCATTAAAATGTTTTGTCAATACAAAAATTGCTTTTGGATTAGAGAGAGAGAGAAAAAATTTCCATTTTTATCAAAATATTGGGATTTCCACTAAAAAATAAATTCAAAAAGCTGAACTTTTGGGGGGTTTGGAGTTTTCAGTGGAAACAAATTTCAAAGAAAAGCAACAATCAATACTATTTTCCATTTTTGTTGAAAATTTTCCACGGGAAAAAAATTCATTTCTCAGCTGTCCGGAGCACTGAATCAGGTTAGGCCAAGTGATGGTTTAAGTTTAAAATTATTTTTTAAAAGTTTGATAGCTTAGACTTATTTTAAAAAAAACTTGAATACAATTTATAAAAGCAATTCAATCCATATTATGGATTAAACCACCAAATCTGATGATGTAAAAAAGAAACCATTGTTCAGATAGAAAGATAAAACTTCTGAACAGTTACATATTTTTACAGTGGTATTCACATAACTAGACAAGGATATTTGTGCCAAATAGTTGCTTTAATTAATGCATAGCATATTCTCTCTACAGCATAGCCCACATGCGCCAAGTTTCACCCTGAAGCTAATGTTTACAGCCCAGTTATAAATCCTTGGAAATGCAAGTTTATAATTCTAAGGCTTGCAGATCTGTTCTTGGAGCAATGCACATGTTGTCCATGTGGTGATCTATGGCCTGATGACCTACAGACAATACAAATGGGTTTATCTGGAATAGCACTTAGGGGACTGTTTGCTAATAAAATAACATTTGAATACGTGTCAAGAAGTTTACAATATAGTCATAACAAAGTCAATCTGGATCATTTAAAAAACCACTTTCCCGGTACAAAAATAGTCTTGCTAATGTTCATCTTCAATAAGAACCTACCAATTGCTGTTCAGTTTAAATATATGTCATTTATGCCAATATAACAGTCATTCTTTCCAATAGCATTTCATCTGCATCCCTCAGCAAGCTGATTAGAACTGCCACAATCTCACTGATAACAGGTGAACTCACATGGTACTGAATGACGATTACTAAGGTGGTGAGTCTGTCACCGGAGGTCACAGATTCTGTGACTTCCGTGACTTCTGCAGCAGCCGGTGCGGCCAGCCTGGCACTGTCCGTGGTGCCCCCGGGCCGCCCCCCGCCCCAGAGCGTCCAAGATTTAGTCAAGGGTATATAGTACAAGTCATGGACATGTCACGGGCTATGAATTTTTCCTTTAGTTCCCATGATCTGTCCATGACTTTTACTAAAAATACCAGTGACTAAAAACGTAGCCTTAACAATGATTTAATATTTATATTAGAATCACCCCTAGGAATTCCAGTTGGGATTGGGGTTTTGTTGTCCTGAGGACTGCATCGACACATGAAGGAAGATATTGTCCCTCTCCCACATAGCTTGCAATCTAAGACATCGATTACATCTTCATTGTACAGAAGTGGCAGGGCTGGAAGTGTTTAGAATAAAAGATATGTTTGCTTATACTGAGAACATCAGCCAACAGGGTTTATGGAGGGCACTTTTCCCCAGGCATTATAAATGTATAGCTACCCACCCAGGTATGGATGTATTCACCCAGGGTTGAGGGTTTCATTACTAGTACTTTAGAGTGTCTCTCTTTGCCTAAGTATCCCTTTACTTGTACACAGAACACATTTGGCTCTGGCATAAGCTGGCCCAATCTCCAATGACTTCACTGGAAATTGGACTTGTTGACTCCAGGGATGAATTTGACTTGTGCATTATAAATAACATATACCCTGCATTATAAGTAACATATACCCTATGCTTATGTTACATATATCTGTCATACAGTTCACATGTCTTTATACTTGTAAATATACCAAAATGCCATATTTCTGCATTTTGTGGGTAGAATTTTAAGTTTACAGTTGAAAATAGGTCTTAAAATGAAATTCTACACTGGGTCAGATACACACAGGATAAACTACACACAGTTAATTCAGGGTGACTTCACCTAATTTATATGCAATGTATGACCTGAGAAAACAGCCACATGAATATGCCTAAAGATTTAGTGGATGCAGCATAGGGGAAAGTAGCAGCCATCATGTTAGTACACTAGAAAAAGAACTAATATAGCCAGAGCTTTTCATCTAAAAATACACACTTTAGGGTAAGTTGTTACTTCATATACGTGATAGCAAGTGCATAAATTAACTGAAGCACCTCTGTGGGTATCGTTGTTTTACTAAAAGATGAGTTACTAGAACAAGTCTTGTACATACATGACCTGACTGAGACAGCAAAGACGACGGAGCTTTTCTGACTGCTATCTTCCCTTTGTTAATCAGAACCAGCTAACACACAAAATTAAAAGCATGTCCCATTGCTGCTTAGTTGAAAAAAAAAAAAAAGTGAAACCGATGAGTAGGTTTAAAGTTATGTCTTCTTTCCTATCAGGTTCGATCTGGTTAGTCATGAAACAGTAATACCAGAAAGATTCTAGAAGGAAAATGTCGCTTCCATTAGTCAGATCCAATTGGCAGGAAAACAGAAATTCTGACCTGTTGGTTCGTTTTCTGCATCTTCAGTTGTGTTGGTCAGACGTGATAGGTGTTCCCTTGGCTTAGATGCCTGACAGTCAGATATATTCAGCCACAGCTTGCTGTGCTAGATTTCCAGAGGCTCATTTTCTGTGTGAACACTGTATTAATCACAATCGCCTCTTCAGCACTGCAGCCGGGCTACAATTTTGAGCAAACTGTTAAGTGATGGAGCTAGGTTGACTACAACTGCAGTCCCCTGGCTCCTAAAATCATTCCTAATCTGGGAATTGAAGATGGAGAAAATACCTATTGAAATCCCAGGAAGGTGGGCGGGCACAAGCCCACCCACAGCGGAAGGCCCCTTCCCCAGCGTAAGGGGAGGAGCTACTGAACTCGGGGCTCAAACAGTTATGGGGGACAACAAATGAAAACCAGATAGAGAAAAACGAATGAGCAGGCAAAAATTCCTGTTTCACCCCCTTTTGGGATTGATGGGATTCCCGGAGATTCTGTTTGCCACAAAACCTAAAGGAGGGGAAAGGAAACAGATGGACAGTGCTGGACAGCTCAATGGGCCCCATGCTGACTGAGGCAGGTATGCAGCTTGCAGAACCACAGGAGTTATGACAAGCCCACCAGAGCACCACAAATTTCTCCCACTGAGGTTTTACCTCTATTGGAGGAATCTATAGTTCTGGCGGCATGGGCAAAGATAGAGTGGGTGCCACATTCAGAGATGAGTAAATTGGTGTAAATTATCTATCATGCTACATCGCTTTTTTCACCCATCTTAGACTTCTTTACATTGAGTTGGCCAAATTCAGAGGTAACATCCAACGGGTCATTAAGAAGTGAGTCTAAATTAGTGTCCTAATACTGAGGGGACCCGAAGGTGCAAGTTACACCAACTTCTGAATATGGCCCAAGTGATGCATCGCAAGGCTTCTTCAAGGCAACGTTGACGCCACTGTCTCATAGAATAAATGCCCAAGATACGGTGAACCTAAAAAAAGGCTCAGAGATGAAGTTTGGATGCAGGTATCCAAACATTTCCATATGGATGGAAAATTCACCTCAGCTACCCAGACCTCATGAGTAAAATTGGACTGGAAATACTGTATCACCACAACAGGCTCCTTTGGGAGATTCCCACTTCTTCCTGCTTCTAGTAAGGCTTGGAGTTTCACCAAGGGCGGCCGTTCAGGGGAATTTTAGAACTTCTGCTTTTGGTCTGAGGCAGAAGCAGACTTGGTGGTTTAGGTTCATTTGCAGCATGAGGGACAAACTCAGGGTAGCTCTCATGTTAACAAACACCACCTCCAATAATTATAATCAATGCACCTGCCCAGCGCCTGCCATCTTCTATTATAAATATTTAACTAGTTAATCCTAATTAAGTATCATTATCCCTATTTCACATTCAGAGAGAGCAAGTGACTGGGCCAAAGCCAGTAGCAGAATCAAAAGAAGAATACAGGCAAGGTTAGAAACCAGAAATTCCTGGCTCCCACTCCATTCAATTAAGATGCAGTATGTCACCTCCCAGTTTGTTTTCTCCAGGTTTCCTATCAGTAAACATTTTTTCCAGACTTTCAGTAAAATTTGTGTTATATGCATTTATCTGGCTACTAAAACTAGAAACTCCAAGAGGAGGGAGTTTCTTAAACAAGAAACAAGCTCTGTAAAAGAAAGTACCCATGCTGCAGGAGTAATACCAGGTGATCATCCATATAGAACTGATCTGATGTTCATATTGCACCAACCACTGTGTATCTAATAGAAGCAGTCTTCCGTGGCCACACAGGGATCCCCCAGGGGTGGGGTCAGGTTCCTAGGCGTACACTGTTGCTAGTACACCTCCCTGTGCCAGCTAGGTGATCAAAATGAAATCCACCCCAGCAGATGGCAGATACCCTAAGGATTCTCTCTTAGGATTACTGCTTGGAAGGGGCAGAGTAAGTATGGAGCCAAGGCTCCATAGAAGCACCACCAGCAAAGACTGACCAGGGGAGGTACTGGCAACCAGGAATACTTGAAGATGGTAACTGATAACTGGAGGCTGCCTAGAAGAGGAGCAGGCAACCTTACCGCAGGCTTTAAATTGGGAACCAATCAATTTCTCTGTGTGTACCTGTCAGAACGTGCACACTACGTTTATGCACAAAAGACAAAGGACGCTGTTCGCTCCTGTGACGTCCATATGGGCTCTACATACAGCTGCACTGAGGCTGTTAGAGGCAAGCACTTGGAGCTGGGATTCCTGGATCCTGTTCCCAACTCTGCCACTGACTTGATGTGAGACCTTACGAATGTCACTTAACCCCTCTGAAGCGGGGTTTTCTCCATCTGTCAAATGGGTGTGTGTGTATTTATTTGTTTTCAGATCTTTGGAGGAGGGATGCTGTACAAAGAAGTATTAATAAGAGACAAATGAATCTCAAACAGTTTGGAGGTTCAGATAAGCCTCTAAAAGTTTTGATTGCTCATCTAATCTATGATCTTATACCAGACTCCTGAGTCTGGAAAGGGAGCTGGAAATCGCACAAGAACAGGCGCTGTCACAGAAGGTTTAGGTTACCATCCTGCTTTGAGTTGGTCTGGAAATCCTGTGAATAGAACTACAGCCTCCCACGGTGTTTTAGCACTTCTCCTTCCAATCCCTCCTGGAACCTGGATGTGGATTGCTGCACAAAACGCAATTTAACTGACCTCTCCCTAACCCCAGGAGGAGTGCAAGGGGATTTCTTATTTTCTCCATTCCAGTTTGCCCATCCCTAATTAGTATCTCAGAAATCCATGTCAGTATTTCATAACCTTATTAGAACAATGAGTCTTAGCCAGGATTCTTGGTGTTCCAGAAATTTATAGTTTACTCTCCATCCTGTTCGGAACACCGTCCTTAGGAGCCAAGCTGCCTGGGTGTTCCAAAGAGACTGGGCCAAACGCTGCTCTCCACATTTACACTGCTATAACTCAGAGCACAGTTTGGCCCAGTTGTGTCCTAAAAGGGCAGCTAAAATGGGGTCCTCTAAGAGCCAGACTGGGTTGGCTCTAGATTGACTTCAAAGACTTGCCTGCTGGAATACTGTAAGGTACTACTTGGTGTGTGAGTGAGGGCTGTTGCATCTAGGGGCTGGCCCACAAGGCAGATGAAGGAACTACCACTCCTAGCAGCTACGAGGGAGTTCTCTTAGCTGCAGTGGTAGAGGCCTGTTTAAGTGCTGAAGGAGCAGAGTTTTAAACCCTGTTCCTGACACGGGTGGAAGAGATTTGCCCAGTCGTTGCGGCTGTCAGTTGCAGAGCCTGAATTTGTCACAGTCCATTATACAGCACAAGTAAAAACTTACGGATGCTCACCCACAACAAATGAGACATGGGAGATGACAAATTTATGCTCTGACCAACACTGGGGTGGAATTTGTTTGGGCTCTCACTGGTCTCAGTGCTGGAATCCTTATGTGGGCAAACCTCCTATTAGACACTGTTTGGGTCCGCATTGCAGGGAGAAGCAAGCTGTGTGAATAAATACAATCGTGTTAGAGCATCTGGGCTTCTAATGGGCAGACAAACACTTTGAACCCTGCATTATCACAGCTCCAGGACTGAATGGTAAATATTTCCTCCTCTGTCCAGCTGTAGGCTAAATTCTCCATTTTATAGTCCTTACTCCAGCAAAACTCCCACTGACATTAGTGCAGGGTTTGCTGGGACGGAAATTCTCAAACACTGGCTGATAACATGCTGGGGGGCTCAACTGAACCTGTCTAGCTGCCATAGCTTTGGTGCCCATCCATACTTGTATTGCAGTTATTTGGACTGAACTTTTGCAGGGGCATTTCGAACACTTGCTCCCAGACAGTGCCATCCCTCCCAGTGAAGCATTAGGAGTGCTGGAAGGTCTGCGGACACAAAGTGTTTAGGAAGCATTTCAGGTTCCTAAGCCAATACTGGCAATGCTACAATCCTCCAAGCACCAATCTCCTCACATTTCCTCATCTCCGGCGTGGGCTCCCACAAGAGAAGAACAGGTGCTGGCTTAGGGCAGCAAAATATTTAGTGACCGTCTTGCATGAGTGACGGTGCACAGCAGGGTGGGAGTATATTTCAGTTTACTAAAGAAGCAAACCCCTGCTCCAGGAATTGAATTAATTAAAGCCTGGATAAGCATCTATACTTTGGGAGCTTATCCAAACCAAAGCAAGAGTCCAGATCTTGTGTTTTACTTGCCTTTCTTTTGGATTTTGTTTTGATTGGTGCAACTGTCTTTGGAGGTTTCAACCACTCTCAATGTCAGCCTAGCCCTGCTCCCATGGAAGTTAGTGGGACCTTTACTATTGACTGAGGAAGTTATGATGCCACCACTGAGTGCTTCCCAACATCCCAGCCATAAAATAAATTAAAACAAAGTACCGGGTCTTAGTTGGAGGCCTGGGTCTACTGGTGGGAGCACACGACTAACACCCAGACACTCCAGAGTTCTAATTCCACCTCCAACCACATTTGCCTAAGACAAGGCAAACACTGGCATAGCTGCACCATCTGTAAAATGGCAGTTCTAATACTTAGTTGGGATGTTTATAGAAGCTCTTTAAGAGGAAAGGAGCTGACTAGATCTAAAGTATTACTAACTGCCTGTCTAGCTATCTGTATCTCTCCAAGGTACCTGAGTGCCTCAATAGTTTACTGGAAATACTGCCATCTTATTGGTTCCCGATAAAGTTATCCATTCTAAGCCCCTGGCAGTGTTAACTCCTATGTGCCTTAATGACAGAAGTGTCACAGAGCCTTTCTTACACAGATCAGGTTGAACCGTCTGCAACCCACTCCATTTCAAAGAACCTGTTGTATGTAAAGGTACCAAATCGATGTCCAGGGAAAGCCTTCCTCTTATAGAACACAATCATCCTTGGAAGTGAACAGCTGTAGAGGTGAAAAGGGGAATTCCATTTAGAACAATTACTTGCAAGTACCTCCAGGAGTGGAACTGGCTGGAGACTTCAAATGAATATTTACGAAGTGTTTCTTTAAAGTTTCTGGTCACACTCTCTTTGGACTTGCTGGATTATTCTCGGGAAGCAAGCGAGTTTCCTGGCAGGACTATACGCCCAAACAGCCAATCTTGAGGCAGTCAATTACACAACACTGGCAGAAAAAATAATAATCCAACTTTGAAATTCCAGGTGACCACATTAGAAATCTGATCCTAAGAGTTACACTCACCCAATCAAGAAGTAGAAAGACAGCCATGTGATCTCTGTACCCAATCAAAAAAGTTTAACTATCAGATACAAAGTGACCTGCTCACAGACAAGCTACAGGCTGAGAATCTGTATTTGCGGAAGTTTTTCCATTTTAAATAAGCTCATTCAAGAAAATCGCCACAAGAGGAGGAGGTAGGGTGACCAAACGTGAAAAATCGGGACAGGGGGTGGGGGGGGGGGTAACAGGAGTCTATATAAGAAAAAGACCCAAAAATCGGGACTGTACCTATAAAAATCGGGACATCTGGTCACCCTAGGAGAAGGCAAAATTCACTGAATGAATTATTCATTACAAACCATTAGGCCAACGCTAACCAGTAACTTAATTTCTGATAGGCTAAAGATTCTGGACCTGGTGGAAATCAGCATAGTTCTATTGACAAAAAACTTCCTGAAATCTGCATAGACTTCAGTTGAGCTACATCAATTTACACCAGCTGAGAATCTGGCCCACTGATACTTCCTCTGGAAGGAGGCAGCTTGAGGGATGTCCTTCAGCATGCACTCAGAGCCCAGAGTGATACCAAGAGCATATGGTACTCAGGTCATTTTTCCTTGAACAGCTGAGCTAGAAGTAGCAGCTAAAGGAGTAATCTCCAGGGGAGAGCTTTCATTTTAGAAAGAGAGACACCCTTCCTGATAATATGTTCCAGTTCCCTCTTCCCCACTAACATCTGGTGCATATTTATAGGTAGCTGATTTAGCCAAAGTGATGATTCCACATATGGTGCTGTACTGTTGCCTTACAACCTCTCAAACTTACTGCCCATATGTACAGCGTGAGCTCCGACCCCTTTCTAGATGTTGGTGGGCAATGACGCACAGCATCTTAAAAAGTCCTCAGACATAAGCTGCCAATACAATAAAAGGACATGTGAGGAAACAAGAGGAGAAAAGGAATGTAGCGCTCTACTCAAAATTATAATGGCAGCTATAGGAAACCAAGGGAAAGCTATCCAGTTTGTATAAGATATTATGAAACCCTGTGTCAATCCATCATGATTTGTATTAAGCCCAGATGTAGATCATCTTCTCATCAAAAGAAGAGTGGCTGTAGTTGTTACAGTTGGCCAGCTGGTTTTAAACTCTCTTTTTCCCTATAGTGTAATATATCCACTGCTCATTGGCGCTCATGTCCCACAGAATAGGTTTGCAATTTGTAACCAGCACGCAATATGCTTCAGCTATAATTTCATAAATCATACTGGAGCCTCTGTTTAATAATAAATCTTCTGATACTTCAGCATTGCAAGGGACAAAGGAAAGGCCTGAAATGAGAGTTTGACTATATAAAGCAAAATAGATTAAGAGACTTTTGTAAAATCCACAAGGGGTCACTGTCTTGGCAGAAATAATGCTCTAAAATTGACTTAAAATGTATAAATGATCTTATCTCAACTATTCTTTTAGTATGCTTGGGGCAAGGGTGGGAGTCATTAACAGGGCTTGGATTTTGCAGGGTCAATTACATTTCTTGCAAGACAAAGAATAAAAATAAGAAACCAAGGCAACAGGCTATTCAATTTTAACAAAACCCCAACCTCTGCATTCACAGTTAAGAGGGACCTTGTGGAAGTTACTTGTGACAGAAAATATAGCAGTTAATCAGAAAGTTGAAGTGGGATCAGGGCCGGCTTTAAGCCAATTCAGCCGATTCGGCTGAATTGGGCCCCGCGCTGCGAGGGCCCCGCGCTGCAGCTCTCCACCCCGCCCTCAGCTCACTTCCCCCTCCTCCCCTCCCCTGAACGCTCCGCCCCCTCCCCTCAGAGATTCGCGGGAAGTCTGAAAAGGAGCAGGGGCAGACCGGCAGCACCAGGTAAGCTGGCGTGCTGGGGGCGCGAGAAGGGCTCCGGGGAGGCGCGGCCCATTCCCGCAGGCCCCAGCGGCTCTGGCCCGGTGCGGCTCGGGTCCGGCGCGGCCCCCGCGGCTCGGGTCCGGCGCGGCCCCCGCGGCTCGGGTCCGGCGCGGCTCCGGGTCGGACCCAAATCCGGCAACCCCGGCCGGAGCGCGGCTCGATTCCTGGGGGCGGGGCTTGCTGCAAGCCCCGCCCCCAGGAATCGGGCCCCGCGCTTGCTAAAGCCGGCCCCGAGTGGGATATTGGTCTAAGTACAGTACACGTTTCTTTGTGACAGACTCCTAGCTAGGAAGAAAGCAAGCTCACGAACATGAGCGCTCTCCCTGAGAATTGCTCACATTTAGAAAATGCATGGCATTCTTGCAGGTTTTTATTGTTTATTATTTGTAAAACAGTGCCTAGAGAGAGGCCCCAACAAGAATCAGTGCCCTGGTGCTGAGCTCTTGTACACACCCGTAGTAAGAGAACCTATCCCAGACGCCAGGTCTCAAGTTCCAGTCAGTGCTACACCATGCCATCTCTTGAGAATAAAACAGACTGAACTTTTTCCCCTTACAACATTTTCAGTGTTGTAAAATATCCCCCAATATGGTTTTATATAAAAATCATCTTATATGTCACGCGTGTGTGTAGAGAGAGAGAGAGAGAGAGAGAGAGATACCCATTCCTCTACTTCTACTCTAGCAATAGGTCCTAGTTCAAAGTCCAGATCTTCTCCTTCCACTATATCTCCGGGATTGGCCACTGGCTTGTCATTCAGTATTAAACTAAAGTACTGCCTCCATATATTTAATTGTTGTAATGTCCTCTTTGTTAAGTTGACATCATCTTGATCCAGGTCTGTTGGTATTTGTTTTTCCTCCTGACAACAGTCTACCGATGTACACTTTCTTCCTGTCAGATTGTTCTGCAGCCATCTGTGCCATTTTTTCTTCATTCGCACAGCTTGCTTCTCCCTGCAATGCTGACTCAGGCAGTGTCTAATGGGAGGTTTGCCTGAGAAAGGATTCCAGGACCAATGGATGCCCACACCAATTCCATCCCAGTGTTGACATGAGCATGAATTCGTCATCTCATGTCTCATTTATTGTGGGTGAACCGCTAAGATTTTGTGCATTCCACCTTTGGCTAAAGCTTGTGCTATATAATGGATTGTGACAAATTCACACCCTGCAAGTGACAGCCGCAACTACTGGGCAAATCTCTTCCACCCATGTCAGGAACAGAGATTAAAACTCTGCTCCTTCAGCTCTTAAACAGACCTCTACCACTGCTGCTAAGAAAGAACTCTTGTAGGTGCTAGGAATGGTAGTTCCTTCATCTGCCTTGTGGGCCAGCCCCTAGGTGGCAACAGCCCTCACTCACACACACACCAAGTAGTACCTTACAGTATTCCAGCAGGCAAGTCTTTGAAGTCCATCTAGAGCCAACCCAGTCTGGCTCTTAGAGGACGCCATTTTAGCTGCCTTTTTAGGACACAACTGGGCCAAACTGTGCTCTGAGTTATAGCAGTGTAAATGTGGAGAGCAGAGTTTGGCCCCGTCTCTTTGGAACACCCAGGCAGCTTGGCTCCTGAGGACGGTGTTCTGAACACCTTCACCACAGTTGGGTCAGGGGATACAGCACAAAGATTTCAATAACTTCATTTACCAGGGAAGAGCACGGAGCCGCTCCCAAATTTGTACCAGAATAAGGATGTTTCAGGATGCATCTCAGTTAATAGCAGCACATTCGAGGCAGACTCAGCCACCTACAGTTCTAATGGAGCTGTCCTGTCAATGTAGTTAGTTACTGCACAGTTGCTGAGCCTCGCTCTTTGAGAGTTCAAAAGATAAGCAACACTTCTCAGCAGGAGTAGAGAGGGAACTGTATTTGAAAAGAAAATACTGACTTATGGGTGTCAGTCCAGAGCCACCTGCAGGTGAGTGGCATCTTGTTGAAAGAGGCGTCACTGTGAGGACCCTGAGGGGGAGTTTGCAGAACCACTAGCCCACCTGCGTTAGCCAGGAGAAGAAACCTACATCTATTTATAGCTAAACACAATATTTAATACACTTGGGATTAACCCCCCCATGAAAATGCAAGGAAGGTTGGTGATGAATTTCACACGGCTCCTGTGTGACGGGTTGGATCACAGAAACCCCCTTGGGAGCTGCCACCCGATGTGCCAAGACTACCCCTGCTTCTGTTTTCCCTGCCAGCTCAGGACTCCAGCACCCCGTCTTGCTGAGTCAGACACTCCTGTCTGGCTCTAACACAGACCAAGGGTCTGAATCACTTGTCCCAAAGCTGCAAGGTTACCCAAAAACAGCTCACAGGAGTGTGCTTGTCTTTAGCACTCAGATGCCCAACTTCCCATGGGGTCTAAACCCAGATAAATCCGTTTTACCCTGCATAAAGCTTATGCAGGGCAAACTCAAATTGTTCGCCCTCTATAACACTGATAGAGAGATATGCACAGCTGTTTGCTCCCCCAGGTATTAATACATACTCTGAGTAAATTACTAAATAAAAAGTGATTTTATTAAATACAGACAGTAGGATTTAAGTGGTTCCAAGTAGTAACAGACAGAACAAAGTAAGTTACAAGCAAAATAAAATAAAATGCGCAAATCTATGCCTAATCAAACTAAATACAGATAATCTCACCCTCAGAGATGCTTCAGTAAGTTTTTCTCAGACTGGACACCTTCCAGGCCTGGGCACAATTCTTTCCCCTGGTACAGCTCTTGTTCCAGCTTAAGTGTTAGCTAGGGGCTTCTCCATGATGGCTCCTCTCCCTCTCTGTTCTCTTCCACCCCTTTATATATCTTTTGCATAAGGCGGGAACTCTTTGTCCCTCTGGGTTTTCACCCCCCCTCACTGGAAAAGCACCAGGTTAAAGATGGATTCCAGTTCAGGTGACATGATCACATGTCACTGCAAGACTTCATTACTCACTTGCCAGCACACACATATACAGGGAGACTCACAGGTAAACAGCCATCTGCAGACAATGGGAGTCATTAAGATTCCAAACCATCATTAATGGCCCACACTTTACATAATTACAATAGGCCCTCAGAGTTACATTTTATATTTCTAGTTTTAGATACAAGAGTGGTACATTTATACAAATCAGATGAACATACTCAGTAGATTATGCACTTTGTAATGATACCTTACAAGAGACCTTTTGCACGAAGCATATCCCAGTTGCATTATAGTCACTTATCAAATTTTTATAAAACTATCCCAGTTACATTATATTCACTTATTATCATGTTTTTATAAAACCATATAGACTGCACAACGTCACACGTGCTACCTGTCACAAATAACATCACTTGGTTTTTATGCCAACCAGCTATCATTATGAGCAGATTCAGCAATCATCATTAAAAGCTTTGGGTCCAGTCCTGAAGTCCATATTTAAACAAAATTCTCACTGAAGTCAGTGGGAAATTTTTCTTGAATATGGTCCTTATTTTAAATCCATTCCAGTGCAGTGGAGGACTTCTCATGGGTAGATTTCCATTAAGTCCACCTTAAAATCATGTAGGTCAAGTATAGCAGAGTGTGTGTGTGTGTGTGTGTGTGTGTGTGTGTGTGTGTGTGTGTGTG
>NW_020664418.1:47604507-47800970 GCF_002925995.2 Terrapene triunguis | reverse complement strand
GTGTGTGTGTGTGTGTGTGTGTGTGTGTGTGTGTGTGTGTGTGTGTGTGTGTGTGTTACATGCACACACTGAATATAATGTAATAGCCATCAACAATCCTGTTTGGTATGTACATTGACTTCCACTGTTTGTTTACATTTGCACTGGGTTTTTAAGTGCCTCAGGCAGCAAGTAATGGGGCCAAAACAACAAGATCCAACTAGCTATGTTATTTGGGATGGTTTACTTTCTGCATCTGTCAGCACTTTGGCCCTGATCCTGCAAAGACAAAACACCAGCACAACTACGCGAGCAGTCCCATTGACTTCAATGCGACCATTCAGCTAAATCAAGCTGTGCCCAGGGGTACGTCTTTGCGCAACTAGGATATTTGTGTGGTCAGTGTTTCCCCTGAGGTTTGTGCAAATCTTTCACTTGGAGCAATAGGGATTAAAAACATCTTTATAATAGGAAAGTGTGACAGAACGACAAAACTGGACTTGGGGCAGGTGAAATACCTGTTAAGTTGACGCGTCCATTGAAATAAAAGCTAATGTGCATTTTGACATATCTGATCAATTATCTCTGCCCTCTTTGCAATCTGTGAGAGCTTTACTTTGAAGACAGGGGAAAACCATAAAAGAGCTAGCTGCTAGCCACACTATAATAAATTTCTCTCTGGGAGGCATACAGCATGTGGTAATTCCAAAAGACAGAAGGACAGAGATAGAGAGACCAGTCTATCATGTACAAAAGTCCAGTATCTTAACACTATAGAGTAGTTCGAAAAAAATTAAATGGGACAGCTCTGTGTTGGAAAATGCTGTTTTGTCACAATCAAAATGTTTCATGTCAATTTCTATATAATCTGACAGAAAAATTTCACAAATATTTGAATCAAAATGGAATATTTCATTCCAACTTTCTCATTTTGTTCTGACAACTTTAACATTTAACTTTATATTAAATAGTTCATATTATAAAGTTTTAACATTAAAAAATAATCATGTCAATATTAAAATGAAACATTTTGGTAATATTTTGATGTTCCAAAACAAAATATTTCAGAATTTTGACATTTCCTCCTTAAGCAGTATGAAAGAAAATTTTGGAATTTCTCATGAGACAGAAATTTCATTTCCCAACCAGCTTTACTTAACTTTTCTATTATCAGAGGGGTAGCCGTGTGAGTCTGTGTCCACAAAAACAATGAGGAGTCTGGCGGCACCTTAAAGACTAACAGATTTATTTAAGCATAAACTCTCGTGGGTAAAAAAAACACTTCTTCAGATGCAACTGAAGTGTTTTTTACCCACGAGAGTTTATGCTCAAATAAATCTGTTAGTCTTTAAGGTGCCACCGGACTCCTCGTTTTTTTAAACTTTTCTATGGGAGTTACATTTGCAGTGTCAGCTTGCAGGGTTTTAGCATAGGTTCCATGTTAAAGTAGGTCTTTATCATCAACGTTGTCTGTTTTTCTCCTTTCAGGTGAAATACTAATAATAATAACCCACTGGGGCTTGACTTTAACTTGGAAAAGCTATGGGCTTGCGTTAATGCAAAGAGCTCTCTGCTGTCTCCAGGAAAGAAAGATGTATATAACCTACGTATGGGTCAAGGGCACAGAGAAAACAACTCTCTTCCTTCTGAGCTTGTGGGCAGTGTTGTGGCAAAAGGGAAAACAAGGATATGTTGGCTCGGCCCTCAGGGTGTCTTCAATGCAGAGTTAGCCTATACTCTTTTCCTCTTGTATTCCCTAACCTCCCTCCCTCCCGCACACAAACCCCTCTCACTTAAGTTTAGCAGTGCTTTCAGGCTATTGGTCAGGGGAATCTAGCATGCAGGCTGGTAACCCGCCCATTTTCCAGCAAGAACTGAGGATACAAGCTATACAACTCGAGTGCATGGTCCTCCAATGCCTGCCCATAATTGCCCCAGGTGCCCAGGACAGACAAGTTCTCCCACTATTCTCTGAGAAAGAATCATAGATCAGCGCAGCGTACAGCAGCACACAGCACCAGGGGACGGGCCTCAAGGAGTCCTAGCACCTGACAGGAGTGAGTGCAGCCCCAGTATGGGCACAGCTGAGTGGACACATTCAGATCTGGCTTTGCAGTGTGGCCTCTCACACCCATGTGCCAGTCACCCAGCTAACTCTGCAGTGACGACATGTGTTCAGGGAGGTGGAGTCTTCCCACCCAGCTAATGGTTGACTAAAAGGAACTACATGGATTCTCAGAGCCACAGGAGGGGTGTCTACACTGCAGCTGGGAACAAGCCTCCCAGCCCAGGTAGACAGACTTACGCTAGCTCTGTTCAAGCAAGTGAGCAAAAAATAGCTTAGACATGGTGGCACTGGTGGCAGTTCGGGCTAGCCATCCAAGTTTGGACTCAGGGGGGTCCGGCAGGCTGGTAGCCCAAGCCACCTACTGCGCCACAAGATCCACGCTGCTCTTTCTTAGCACGCGGAACTAGCGCAAGTATACCCGCGCTGAGAGGCACGCTCTCAGCTGCAGCGTAGACATGCCCAGGGAAGGCACAGACTGGCTAGGCTCTAAGAAGAGACAAACCACCTGGAGCTGGCTGGAAAATGGACAGGGAAATGGTCTGTAGAAAACAAACTTTTATTTGAAAAAAAGTGAAAATTTCCAGCCCAAAAAATATTAAATTTTCAATTTTTGGTTTTCCAATGAAAAAATTGAAAGCGTTCAGGGGCCGCTGGGCACTTCCCACAAAAGTTTACTTAAACCCCATTTTGCATAGATTTTTAAAATTACTTTTTGACCAGCTCTACAGCCACCCCAAAGAGACCTCCACTACACACGGATAAGGGAGTAGGAGGGCTCAACAATCAAACACTACAAGGCAGTACAACTCCCATTGTGTACTACTGCTGGCTCTCTTTGGGGTGGAGCAGAATCCAACCTTGGTGCGAACTCCTTGTTCAGATCACATTCAATAGTTTCATCTAAAAATTAAACACTTGGTAGTTTCTAAAATAACAGTGGGATAAAATAGCTTCAGTTAGTTGACGCTTAAGTGGCAACTCTAATATAATGTCAGTTCCTTAGATAGATGGGACTGTTCAACCCACATTATGCGATCTGGACCATCAACTTGCTTATGAAGTGTTAAGAGGAAGAAGAAAAACATGCTGAATTCCCTAGCATTTGAATCATTTAAGTGTTTGCCAAGAATGGGTCTCCCTCGTTACAGTTCCATAATTCTTCAGTCCTTTAAGAGTTTAACTCGGACACATCATTTCAGTAATAATTAACTGTTAACTGCGCAGGCTCTGAGTACTCTTAAGTCCTATGTGTTCAAGCTTGGCATACAATAATGGAACTAATGGCATTTTGATGTTCAGTCTGTTACACTATTTAGAAAAAATGAATAAAAGGAAGGGAAGCAGTTTGCAGAAGTCTGAGGGGTTTTTTCCTCCCCCCTTTAGATGTGGAGGGTGAGCATTCCTCTCCCAGCAGATATCATGTATGTTCTTTGTAAACTGGCTTGTGGTTTCAATTCTGTGCTCCTAAGCAGCATCCACTGAAGTGTCAAGTAACCCCACTGCCACAAAACAACACACAGCGCATGCTCAGTGAAAACGGTTTCAGATGTTCGGCATTAACCAACAGAATCTCAGAGTTTTCACTTAGCCCTCAGCCCTCATTAGGTGTTGGGAATGGTTTTCCTCAACATTTACACGCATGGGAGGAGAATTGGTAGCTCTGACTGATGCCTACCGATACACGTACTGGCAATCAGATTTGGAACAACTCACCACTCTGGTGGTGCATTGCTAACATCTAACACCTTCCTTGAATTATTATTATTATTATTATTTTAAGAAGTTCATCAAAAAGTAGAAGATACTAAAGATTTTTGGAGAGAGGCCTGAAATAAACCAGGAATAATCATGAATGATTTACATTTGACAAAAAGCAGAAGGAAGAAGACACCCCCTCAACAAAACAGCTGGCCTACACAATTAGAGCAGAAGGGATGGCCAGTGGTTAGGTCACAAGCCTAGAATTTAGGAGACCTGGGATCATGTACCTCCTCAGCCATTCATATCCTGCTTGGCCTAGGACAAGTCACTCGGTCTCTCTGCCTCTGATACCCATCTGTAAAATGGGGATAATAGCACTGCCCTACCTCACAGGGTTGTTGTGAAAATAAACACATTCAGCGCTCAGACTATGGTGATGGCATTTAAATTCCATGGATAGAGAGAATTGTATCATCTTCCACTGCAAGAGCTTCTGTCAGTCAATACTGCAAAATGGGATTAGAAAAACCCCACCATACCCCAATCCTCCAAAAACAAGCACATGCTTAAGTTTACACCGGGGTAATCTGACGCGAGTTAAGCACGTGCTTAAGTGTCTTCAGGATCAGGGTCTAAATTTCCTGGAATCTACAGGAGCGCCCCCTTCCCCCACCCCCATTTTCTTTTCCCTGTATTTGTCCTAGCTGCGCATTCTCTGCTCTGAAACAATGGCAGATCAAAGGAATCGCCATGGTGACAGAACGTGCTTTCACCTGGCCTGGACAGCTGACTAACAGCGAAACAACTGTACAGGCTGCAATCGGTGCAAATAGTTACTGACGTTACATGCACTCCCTCTGAGGCTCCAAGTTTTATGGCTATACTATCCGTGTGTGTGGGTTAAGAGAGAACCTTAGCCTGGGAGCTGAAGTTCCTGTTGAAGAGGTCCCAGTGGCACTATAGGTCACATAGGTCCCAGGGACATCAGGTTGCAGACCCTCTGTCTGGATTAAGAGAGTCCTTTTAGGAGTGGAATACCTATTCCCTTGTTAATAGAAAGCGCCCCCCCATGACTTGCCAGAGACACTAGCACTGGATAGCTAGCGGCCAGGATTTCTGCAAATGAACCACGGTGCTTTTCAGGACGGGTGTGGGGCTGGTGGATGACTGCTCTGACCCAGGCCCTGTGGGATGCATTCCAACACCGGTGCGAGTGCTTAGGAAACGTTTGGGCTGATGAGAATTTATACAGTGAGGGAGAGGGGCTGGGCTGCACCTCTCAGAGACACAACGCAAAGCTCACAGCCCATGCACAGGGATCGACGGTGAACTTTCGGAACCACCTTAAGACCCTCCCCATTCGGGACTGCTGCCTTGTAACGTGCAGCATCACAGGCTATCTGTGTGTGAGAGTTGCCATAGCAACATCCACTACAGCCGCACCCCAGCATGCCCCCTACAGGAGGGTTTGTGGAGAGGACCCCGCAAGACAATCTGTGGCTGTCTTACTCAATTCCTGCACCAGGGGCCTACTACCCCAGTCTGATCTAGGGCTTTTGTGTCTCCCCTCCCGCCCCCAATCTGCAGTAGCAGCATAAGGGGGCCATAGCAGGAGGGAGAACCCCTCCCCTAGTGTTTGCCTTCCATGAGGAGGCAGCAAAAGCTCAAGTTAGAGATTTTTTGGACAAGTCAACGAGATCCACTCTAGGCAGTTCTGTGCATCTTGCTCATATATGGAGAAAAATCCCATTAGTTTTCTTCCCTGACCAACGTCTACTTGTTTGCCTATCTGTCCTCAGACTGTGAGCTCCTTCTTGAGGACTTGGAAAGTATGTCACGAGTACTACTGCGATGGCCACAGAATCGCTATGTAATAACCTAAGAATACTGAGGTGTCATTGTTTTATTAACCCTGTAGGTGACCTGGTTCATGCTGGGCACGTTATTGTATGCTGGGTTATATGACTTTCCCGCGTGACTGTGTTGTTCTAGCTTAATAGGGAACTGTGGGGAAAACAAACAGGGAAACAAACACAATGGGTCCAGATACATAACCTCCAAGACAAACACCTGGTAGCAATGACAAGACAGTGAGAGAAGCTATCAGTTTTGAGGATCCTGGATCCTGTCTCCAATGAAGATACAAGCCTCACTTTGCCAGGCTGGGAGCCAGAGATCAAAGCACTCATCAGTTAAAAAGTCCTTCTGAGGAGAGGAGGGCAGGGGTCAACCGCCAGGGAGACCGATTGACAAAGAGGTTCTCTACAGAGAAGTCTGAAAGGATGGGTTTTCCCCCCAAGGCTTATTGCTGCCTGGACCCAGGGAAAGGAAAGAGTAAAGGCAACACTGGTTTATATCTTTAAGATCTGTTTTCTCTTAAATGCTTTTGTTCTAAATTAACCCCTTATTCTCAGGTGGCTGTCTGGTCACTGTATACGTGTCATTGCTCCTGGAGGGAAGAGGAAACACAGCCACTGAAGTCAGGCCTGCTGAAGTAATCATAGTTGATCACAAGGGAACATAACCCAGGACTCAGCCTAAGAGTGGGAGGAGTCACATGATTCCACCTCAAGAGAGGCCAAAGCCAGGTCTTTGGGAGTGGAGAAAAGAGGGTGTCAAAAAGACCAGGAGGAGTCAGAGGTGCTGTTCACTGTGACAGCTACCACCACCAAATAATTAAGTTTTATGCTATGGATTTCGTTTGTGGCTTACCAAACAGTCAACGGCCTGTAGACATAGTCCCACTGAATACAACTCTATACATCCAGTGCAGATGTGATTTCAGAGACTGCATCATAATAGTTCTTGACTGTATGACAATAGTGCCCAGAGGGATTTGTGATACATTGTGTATACTTTCAGAAGGGTTCCATGAGGAGGCAGTCCCAAACACTGCTGCAATGACAGCTAACAGTATGCTGTGGTCCCTTCTTCCCAAGCCCTGATCTGCAGTGTTGAAACGGCTGGTTGAATGCATTTCCCATACATAACAAAGATGCTATTGACCCATGTTGGTATCCCAACAAGAGAAATGCCACAGCTGTATACATGACACCATAACTGTTTAGTACCAAGTGGACATCCCATGCTCCTGTATCAATTTCCAGATTTTACAAGGATTCAGATGCCGAGACAGGAAAAGGACTGGAAAAAGCTTTCAGTGCATCAGGAATTCTGCAGCCTTCCCTCCTCTGCTTTCTATTTGTGGTTTGGAGTGGAAGAAGAGGTGGGTGTGGGGAAGAAGGAGCATGAAATATTCTTGACATTCCATGGAGTAAAAAACTTTACAAGAAGGGCCACCGTCATTAGACTTGGGAGCGAGGCACTTCACGGCTGTTAACCAGTGCTCAGCTCAGCCCACAGTAAGATGTATTTTAGGGAATAAATGGGGGGGGGGGGAGAAATCTGCCATTTGAGAGGAAAGTATGTAGTGGAAAAGTTAAACCATTTGACAGACAAGTAGGAGGGGGAAGGGGTCGAAGCAAGATAGTCAAGCTTATGCAGACCCAGTCATGGAGCTCCTAATGCACTGGTCATGTCTGAAGGCAATCTAGGTCTCTCTGTTATACCCATCAGAGCTAGATATAGGCCCAAATCAAACCCCTGGATTTGTTTTGCGGTTATTTAAAGCCCCAGAATAAATTAGGGCTGCGATCTAAACATCATTAAAGAGACCTTCATAATGAGAAATTCCTAGTGCCTTAGCCACAAGAGCAGCCTGAGACTCAGGATATCGAGTTCAATTCCAAGCTCTGTCACAGACTCCTCGGGTGACTCTGGCCAAGTCACTTAGTCTGTCAATTCCCCATTTGTAAAAACAAGAATAATGAGAGTCTCCCCCCTCAACCCTCTTTTTGTAGTCTTGAGTATTCAGGCCTTGATCCTGAAATTTATAATGCGCAGGTACGGGAATAAACGCCTCCACCCCACTCAGATCTACCAGGTTGAACCCTGTCTGTCAGATAAAGTAGTTACAATTATTTTTCTGCAATTGGTGGATAACTTATTCACAATTAATTTTTTCATTCAGCCAGCTGTGCTTACCAATAAACCTGGACTGACGCCAGGATTAATTATATCCTCTACAGGCTAGAGACACTGCATCATCATCAAGCAGCATCTGGAGACACAGATGTGGTGCCTTCTATGCACACATGCACCAGTAGCGGCCATTGCACACCTCCGTACACAAACAGGCATGTACATAAAGGAATAACTAGAAGAGGCATGCAGAAAATACCCGCTACACACCAGTGCCTATGGCATATTCCCACAATACCCTGGACAGCCATGTCAAAACACTCTGGTTGTGGTATTTCCCAAAGTAGTGTTTATTCTCTGGAAGGCAGTAGTGCTTCGTATAAAGACATTTTAGAATCACGACTGGCAATGGGGCTGCCACATCATTGGTGAAAGTATTGCTGTCCAGAACAGCGTCACAGGTGTAATATGGGCAACAGACGACAAGAAAACACAGCCCGAGCTCCGAACACACGTCTCTTCTGAGGATTGCTCTGTAGTCCTCCAATGTGAGTCTGCTACTTCTTTCTTGATGTATGGTGAAAACAAGCGTGGGACTCGGACCTGGCCAACTGCAGTGACTGAGAAAACCAAAGCAATTCCTCATTTAAGGGTTCTTCTGTGTAGAGTATAAAAGTAATCCTCTTATTTTAATGCATCCCCTTTCATTCCAAAGTGCACTACAAGCCAATGAGAAAAGAATTGCCAAGGATCACTTCATCCCCCATTGCTGGGGAAATGCCTCTGGGGAGAAATGCGGTGCCCTAACCGTATATTGCAACTCTCCACTACAATTTAAGCAGCAAATACTTTATCCAAATAAAGTTGCACCATGAAAAAGGAAGCCCTCTTATCTGAAGGACACCACCGCTGAGTGTAATACCCCCAAGACTCAGGTTCCCTGGGTCACGCTAGACCCAGATCGGAACTTTGAAACTTGGGCCTTTTTCTAGTTTTCTAAAACTTTAGTTTTCAGAAATTTTAAAGACATTTCAGGAGCTTGGTGGGCACACATCCAGGATCCCCCTATATTTCCATCCTTCCTTCTTTCACTGCCCTCAAGTGCCCTGCTTTGTGGCGATTCTTCTTCTGGCCATGGAGAAATGAGAAGATGCCAATGTTTTGCCATGGTATGGAACGGGAGAGTAGGAGAATCTGAACACTAGCTTTGCCTGGTAAAGAGCCAGAGTCAAATGTTAATAGATGCATTTTCATCATTCCAGCTTGCCCCAAGAACAATGACGACTAAAAAGTGTGAGCTTATGAGTTGCAAAGGTTCCATTCAGTTCATTAAAGAAATTAAATGTTTGGATGCTCATCTGATGCTTACCTGAATCTCATTGGTCTACAAATTGGACTGAATATCACCCAAGGAAGCCTGTACTTGTGAGATATCCTGTATTTCCTGGTCCTGGCTGAGAATACTGTGGGAAAAGCTTTTCTCACAGAACATTGGTGGCTCTACCTCTGGCCCCGACTGAAACCGGAAAACAGAGAGGCAGGAAAAACAGTTAAGCAACATTTTTTCAAGCCTCACAAAGAGTTGTCTGGGTTATTTTTATTTTATCCAAACCTGTTTGCCCACTAAAGAGTAACATTTAGCAAGTTATTCTGAGCAGAGCTAAGGAAAAAAAAAAATCTACCTATGAGACTGAAATTAGTGAATTAAGCCAGAAGGTTGTGATTGAGGACATAGTACATAGGAATGCATCTTCTCTATGCCACACCCACAGGGATAGTCAATGGGAATCCCCTGTGTCGGATTGTCACTAGGCAATTAATGGCCAGAAAAAACAAACAAACAAACAAGAAGGGCCAGGAACCACTCAAATCTTGGGTTATAGACTGTCTCCATTCCCAAACCATAATTTCTCTTTCGGTCCTGTAAACATTCTTCATACTCGCTACCAGCCAACAAGTTCTCCACCCCCTTCACTGGGCTATGTTTTTAGTCCTGTCATCTGATGCCTTATGGCTCCCTATGTTCAAGCTGATCTGCATCCACATTCCCAGAGATTTGTTTTTGACCTTCGTCTTCCAAGCCACCGTTCTCCACTGAGCTACTTTGTTTTGCAGCCGAGGGAGCAAAGCAGTTGTTAGAGGGTGATTTAGTGAGTCATATTTCCTCAAGAATTCCGGGAAATGCTTTTCTGCTTTTTAATGAGTAGAAGGTTTTTCTGCTGACTTCCATAGCCAAGCTAATAAAAAAAAAAATGGAAAGGAATAAGAAATTCCAGGAGAACGAAGAATGGGATAGGAGGACGACGACTCTCGTGTTTGAATCGGTCCTAAATGGGAGAAGATAATTAGCCACATACATCTAAAAAAATAGCCACTGTCTATGCAATTTTTAGGAATGCATACTTCAAGAGTGTTCGCCAAAAATGCTTGCTTTTATGAAAAAGGAATGGTTTCACAAAGGCACAACTGTAAGAAAGGTTGTAATTTGCCCAAATAAAACTTAATTTGATCCATGAAATAGCTGTGGTTTATTGTGTAATATATGTGCTATGTGTTTTAATTTAATAGGATTCAGTATAATTGCAAACCAGTTCAGTTGCAGAGCATCTTTGGGTTGTTCCCACAGTGTACATTGTACAGATGCTACTTTGTGCCTGGTCATAAATCAGGAAAATAGAATAGGATTACCAACAAAGCAGCAAGCAAAGCTTCATTGAAGAGCAACAAGATAAAACATTCTAGAAAAGCAGGAATAAAGCTACTTGGTATGAAGTAACCCTTGGTGATCAATGGTGAACTGCAGTGTTGCACTGAGACACTTTCCTAGATCTGATCATAAAGACCATAGGGACCCATACGGAAATTAGAACTAGAATACCACAAGGCAGCTAAGCAGTTACCTTCAACCATTTAGGGCAGGCATTTTGAAAGGCACTAAGGCAATTAGCCACCCAAGTCCCATAGAAAGTCAATGGGTGCCAGTTGGGAGCCTCACAGCCCTTGTGCCTCTGAAAATCTCCTCCTAAAGACACATAGGTCTCTGAAGGAGGATTTCTTACACCTCAACAGTGAGCGGCTGGATAACACACGTGCCCGGCTTTCAAGAGCCAAGATATGTGCAGGGGAGAAAACTCCAGTCCTCCTATGCTATGAAAGAAGGGATCAGGAAGGAAGGGAAGGAAATAATAGAAAAGGGAGCAGTGAAGAAGTCCCATACTATTACTAATTTCCCCTTTCCCCATTACACTGGACTCCTCTTACCTTCTTTTCTCTTTATCTTTTACTACTTCTAACTGTCCAATTTTTCCTTTAAATACAGCGTGTTAGGAGGGCTCTGAACAAGCTCCATAAAAATGGCATGAAGCAACCAGCTGTGACATATTAGTAGAACAACTACAGCCGTTTGACTGGCGTGCTCGGCCTCCTTGCGTGATTTTTCATAAGTTTAGCAATTCAGCGCACCTAGTAGTCTCCAGAAAGGAGAGGAGAGAAAGGTTTCTTCCTGGGTTATTTCAAATCCAAAATTATTTTTAATAAAGACTTGCATTATGGTAGCAACTAGAAGCTGCAATCGAGATCAGAGGCACATTAAACCAGATGCTGTACAGACACTTAAGGCCTGGTCTACACTAGAAAATTAGGTTGGCGTAACTACCCCAGTACCGAGTGTGAAAAATCCACACCCCGAGCAGTGTCATTAAACTGACCTAAGTCAGCACTAGCTGTCCCATCGGCATAGGTAGTGTCTACACTGAAGCACTAGGCTGTAGCATTTTAAGTGTAGACAAGCCCATGGTAAGAGACAGTCCTGCCCTGAAGAACCTACAATCTAATGAGACAAGACAAAGGATAGGAGAGGAAAGAGTGGACTAGACAAGGGAAGTGTCTTGCTCAACGTCACACCTGCAGAACTGAACCCAAGTCTCCTGACTCACAATTCAGCACCCTACCCTTAAAATGGCTTACAGTAAAATAACAATTGAGGTAGCTAAGTGACAGCAGTGTCTGCACCAGCCCCATCTTTCGCAGAACTCCCACGATGAACCAGAACTACTCATTTTCTGGCTCCTATAATTTGACACTACCTAGATAATAAATGCATTCTTGTCAAGTACAAAAAAATGTATGTGTTAAAGGTTAAACTATATTTAACCTTAACTCTGACCCACAAACTGGTCACTAATATATATGGTACCTAAATGTTTTCTTTGAGAGGATACTTTTAAGTGAAAATAGATTACCAGTTAACATGTTTTGTCAAACTGGCAGTTGGACATGTTTGGTAAAGTACTTACAACATTCTCAAGAAGAAAGCAGTTATATGCGCCATATACTGGGAGGCAGTGCTGCCTAGTAGATAAGGCTCTGGAATAGGGGACTCAGCAGTGGTAATAAATAGCCAGGAGATCTTAAGGTTCTAGCCTTAGCCTTATTGCTGTTATTAAACATTCATATCCTAGTAGCAATACCAAAATCCTGACTGAAACCCCGCTGTACCGGCTGCTGCGCAAACCCAGATCAAAGACTATTCCTGCCCTGCATAGCTCACTGTCTGACACTGCTCTGCCATTGGCTTTGGGCAAGTCACTCCAGTGATCCGTGCCTTGGTCTCCCCATTGGTAAAAGGGGAATAACTTGCCCTCCTTTGGGGAGGGCTTTGAGACCTACAGATCTATAAATGCTGAGCTGTATTCTGAGGAATTACGCACATCGTTACCAATGGAAGGCAAAATCGTGTATGTTTGTGGCCTTGAATTTGAGGCTGATCAATGCAAGTCAGTAACTAAGTAGTTGCCATTAGCAACCTTAACTGGGGGGTTTTAATGAAGCGGAGGAGGGTTGTTTTCTTTTTTCATCTTTTATGTGTTACTTTTGTATAGGTGCCTGGATACTGCACTGAGCTACATTAAAAGAACACAAAGGCTCTGATCTATCCAACACATGTCCTAGCATAGTCCCTGTGCCCACACAAAGTCACCAAACCCAGCCACTTAATAGCAGGGACATGGTCCTGCAGATAAGCACAGTGCTTCTCACTACAGCATCCACATGCAGAACCTGAGCCATAAAACATTTTTGTTTCCCCCTTCGCCCCCCCCCCCTTTTTTTTTTTTTTTTTTTTTATACTCATGCAGGACCCAGAGGCTCAGCCTTTCTCGAGTCTGCAACATGCCACTCCAGGAAGCATAAAGCAGACTTAAAGCTGGCTTAAGTGGCTAACTAAGGATTCCATTTGCACTGGAAAAGGAAAAGTTATTTTCAAATCAAATGAGTAACGTGCATCAAAGGCAGGAACGACAAATGTCTCTCTCACTGCAGGTGCCCGCTTCCCCAACTGCCTCTAAAGGGGAAAACATCCATTTTCTTCTCCGACAGTTTGCTTTGCAGCAATTGGCGGATTCAAAAATCAACATACAGAACAGATTTTTTTTAAAAGGCAGTTTTATCCCATTTAACGGGATCCTCTCAAGTCACTACACTCTGCCTACACATTTTTGCTAAACTTCATACAAGGAGAAATATTCATTCAATGTTTTTGATTCCACTGAAAACAGTTTTGTTCTTTAATTTGGACTTTCCACTGCAATACTGGAAATGGGGGACGGATTCTGCAGTCAGATTCCCACTGGGGGATTCATGCCTGGGCAGATCTGACTGCAGGGCCCAAAGTACGACTGTGTGATAGTGCCTGAAAACCAGAAAGGGCTCCAAACCGCTTCCTCCCCATCTACACTGTCGTTAAATTGGGTCAACCCCAGTTTAGTGGTCTCTGCTGCAGGCAGTCATTTATAGTAGTGAGTACATTTTCCTAACAAGTTTCCATCTTAAATGATAATTATTTCCCTGCGCACACATTTATTTTACAGAAAAATGTGAATGATTTTAAAGTGGGTAGGTACAATCCAAGACAGTTTTACACCCAACTGTTTCATATGCTCCACCTATCATCTCAGATGGCACTCGACGAGAAATAGCTGGAGACCTTCATGTGGAGAAAAGTAACTCTTAGCTGTAGCAAGTTGATTGATCGCATCACGGAGTTGCACAAAAACTTTTGGAGGACTGCTATGCCCGGTAAATACTTATTTTATCCTAGGCTCCCAAAGCATTGCCCTAGCATTCATCTTTTAACAAAAATGGCTAAAACAAACTGTTCTAGATGGACATGGAAAAAAGCCTGTGACAGTTGACCGGAGGAAGTTGCTGCTAGCTGTAAGCCAGGAATTGCACTTCAACCCAAGTCTGTGATAGGCTTTGGAGGTTAATTTTTCTGTATTAGAAGAGGCTCTCTACCACCATAGAATAGACATAGCCGACTATAGCCTGGCCTTTCAGGCTCACCTCTCAAAAGCACCCTCGATAAGTAAAAGTGAAGAAAGAGGGACAAATTCTGCTCTCATTTACAAGGGTGAAGCTCCCTTTGAAACGTAGACAGTGGCATCTACCAAAGACTTTGAAGAGCAGTAACATGGAGGTGTAACTAGAAGTAATAGAACAAAAAAGAAAAACAGGTTGAATGTCAGGAGACCTTTCCTGTCAGTGAGGACTACCAGACTGCAAAACAGTCTCCCAAGAGAAAAGGGGGAAGCCCCATCACTTGAGACATTTCTAGGACTGGACAGAGCACGAGAAAAATCAATACAAGAACAATTCTGCTTTGGCAGAAAGATGGACTAGATCAGTGGTTCTCAACCTTTCTAGACTGCTGTACCCCTTGCAGGAGTCAGATCTGTCTTGTGTACCCCCACGTTTCACCTCACTTAAAAACTACTTGCTTAAAAAAAAAAAATCAGACAAAAATACAGAAGCGTCACAGCACACTATTGCAGAAAAATTGCTGACTTTCTCCTTTTTATCATATAATTATAAAATAAATCAATTGGAATATAAATATCGTACTTACATTTCAGTGTATGCATATAGAGCAGTATAAGCAAGTCATTGTCTCATGAAATGTTACTTTGTACTGACTTTGCTAGTGCTTTTCATGTAGCGTATTGTAAAACTAGGCACATCTCTAGATGAGTTGATGTACCTACCCCCGGAAGACCTCTGCGTGCCCCTGGTTGAGAAACACTGGACTAGATGACCTAACAGGTCTCTCATCTTCAGCTAACATGTCTTGCACATAAGAGTCACCAGAGAGCAGAAAGTAGTTGCCTAAAAGCGAACCTGCCATCAAAAAGGGAGTTTACTTACCTTATTGTGTCTGGAGTTCGAGATGCGTAGTCCCTATCTGTATTCCACTGTGGGTCATATGCTCTCCCAGCATTCGAGACTGGAGAATTCTCACAAGCAACACCTGGTGGCTCACGCCTGTGCCCTTGCTCTCCTCCTGTTCCACATCTTGGGTAAGAAGGAGAGAGTAGAGCAACTGCCTCTCCAGTTCCTTCTTTACTCCAAAGCCAGTCATGATCCAAAGCAGAGGGCAAGGGGGACAAATACGGACCAGACATCTTACAGAACTCCAGTAAGGTAAGCAACTTCCCTTTCTTCTTTGAGTGTTGGTTCCTATGTGTATTGCACTGCAGGTGACTGACAACCAGTACTCAGAAGAGAAGGGGGTGTAGCTGCTTGCAGAACTGCCATCCCAAAGGATGAGTCAGTGGAGGCGGCATTGACCAGGGCATAACCTCTCAATTGTGGATGGATCTCCAGGTAGCTGCCCTGCAAATATCAAGCAGGGGCACCTCGAAGTGATGCTACTGAGGAATGAGCTTTTACCCCACCTAAGGAGGAAGGTGTGCCAGTTGGTAAAGTAGGATCAGTTCTAGACACTGGAGGATTCCAACTCAGGCCATGCGGCAATAAAAAGGGACCGGAGAAGCGTGGGTCCACCCTGCCTCATGTACCCGTGGTGCAGAGCACAAGGAGAGCAGAGGTGCAGACAACTGGACACTGCTTGCAGGAATTCCCTGCTCTCAGGTGCATGGAGCTCATGCATACCCAGAGTGCAATACACATAGGGACCAGTACTTGAAGAACCAGTGCGCTGTTTTGCCCCAGAAAGCAACGGGAACCATACTTCCCTCTGATTTTATTTTTATAAACCACAGGACAAATTCTGGCCAACCCAGCCTACATACTCTGCTGCCATGGGATACAGCATCCAGACCTGTGCCGTAAGAGGGATAGCTCAGTGGTTTGAGCATTGGCCTGCTAAATCCAGGGTTGTGAGTTCAATCCTTGAGGGGGCCATTTAGGAATCTGAGGGGTAAAAATCTGTCTGGGGATTGGTCCTGCTTTGAGCAGGGGGTTGGACTAGATACCTCCTGAGCTCCCCTCACAACCCTGATCTTCTATGATAAGGGACCAGGGGATATTCTCTTAGTTCAAGTACAGCACTGCCATAAATAGCCCACCGGTCCACCTGGGCCCTTCTCTCTCTCAGCCAGGCCTTCAGAAATGTGCCTCCTGGAGACAACACAACCCCAACATATTCTCAGAGCCGGAGTGCAGTAACAGCAGTTACTTTGGCTGTAATGCTCATCTCAGTCACACCAATGCCAACAAGAGGGAAATTAGACCCCTGATGCCCAATCGTTTTAAAGCATGAGGTAAATACATCTAGTTGTAGAGTTCATTATTCTGGGCTAACAGATGTCTGCTTCTCCAAGCAAGTTAGCCACAAAAACTAGATTGATCCATCCTGACCGCTCATCATTTGCCTCAGACTCTTCCCTCAGGATTAAGTTAGTGTTCCCTGCCATTACAACGGGCAGTGGGTGAAGCTTCCCCTTGGCTCGGGCGAGGGGGTGGGAGGAGCTGAGAGTTCGGTCAGGGCCACTGGTTGGGTGGGGCACGCGGGAAGGGGCTGAGAGATCAGCCCTGGCGGGGGTCAAGCTCTCACTCTCAGCTAGGACCATGGCAGATCTCTCTGCCCTGGCTGGAGCTCAAGCCCCTCTCCATTCCACCCCTTCCCCCGCAGCCCTGCCTCGTTCCACCCACGTGACTAAGGAGAAGATACAATAGGGGCCTATAAAATCATGAATAGTGTGGAGAAAGTGAATAAGTGTTATTTACCACTTCACATAGCACAAGAAGCAGGAGTCACCCAATGAAATTAATAGGCAGCAGGTTTAAAACAAACAAAATGAAGTATTTCCTTCATGCAGTGTACAGTCAACCTGTGGAACTCATTGCCAGGGGATGTTGTGAGGGCCAAAAATATAATCGAGTTCAAAAAAGAATTGGGTAAGTTTATGGAGGTTAGGTCCATCAATGGCTATTAGCCAAGATGATCAGGGATGTAACCCCATGATCCAGGTGTCCCTAAACCTCTGACTGCCATAATCTGAGACTGGACAACAAGGGATGGATCACTCAATAATTACCATTTTCTGTTCATTCCCTCTGAGGCATCTGGCACTGGTCACTGTCAGATGGACCATTAGTCTGACCCAGTATGGCTGTTCTGTTCTTACTGATTTTGCAACACCCAGGGGAGCTTCCTGAGTGTGGTGCTGGTGTTAGTGAGAGGCACGTAGCCCTATTGTTGTAGTTAAGCATTCCTAGTATTCGGTATTTGTCCCATCCTAAAGACAAGTAATTCCTCATCAGGGGTGGGGGACGATAAACTTTCCTCGTTTCCTGCCCAGACCTTCACGCTGCTGACACACCTGGAGCCTACTGCTCTTCTCTGCCACTGACAAGGTCTTTTAGGTGCCTGGTGCCATCTATACTGGTTGTCAGGGGAAGCCAGTTCTGGAGAGGATTTTCCTGTCCTGTGCTCTTCAGCAAATAGTCAATTCGTGCATTGAGGGCAGGAGAAGAGATAATAGCACTAGGGTGGTGCCATGCACAGGAGAGGAGTTCTCTTCCCTGTGCCTCATGTCATGGGGCGGCCCTGCCTGGGGCGCCTAGTGGCAGGCTGCAGCACCACAGGCATTTGCCTCAGTTTACCCTTTTCATCCATGAAAGGAACAGTCTTTCAGGGCCTGATACGAGCCCATCTACGGTCACACACTATTCATATCCGCAAGTGCAGTAGCTCCTCACTACCCCTGTAGTAAAACCATTTCCTAGTTCCCGCAGTAAACCTCTAAAGATACAGCAGGTTTTCCCAGTCCTCTCTCCAGAGACATCCCTACCAAGTCACCTCTGTTCCTCTGGACCCCAGGCCAGGACCCCACCCTCCAGGGCTCCCTGCCTGAGAGCAGCCAGTCTGCCCACAGCCCTTCACTCAGCTCCCTGCGGGTTCCAAGCCCTACGCCTTCCCTACCCAAGTCCTACTGTGCTCAAGGGGATCCACCCTCCCGCAGCAACCCCCCCTTTCTTCCAGGCTTGGCTTCCCCTGACCAGTCTGGATCTTCCCCTTTCCCTTAGGGGCTGCTGTCCCAGCCTCCTGCTCGTCCGGGGCTCCCAGCTTTGGGCAGTCCTCACCTGCGCCTCCTTCAGCTCAGACTCACCCAGGCTTCCTCCCTCCCTCCAGGGCTCAGTTGCCTTAGGGGTCAACTGACCCAGTCATGGGAGCATTGGCCTCTTCCTTCTTAAAGGGACAACATCAGCCTGTGATGCCCTCAAACAATTCAAGCAGGAGAGAGCCCATTTCCCTTAGGAAGAACATGGCTGACCCTACATTAAATGACAAGCATACAATGTCCAGTCAGGAAATGGGTCAAAATTTCCCAGAGTGGCCAAAACCAAGCCCACGCCAAGCCTTTGACCATGGTTTCTAGAGTCTCTATGCAGCAACTGAAGTCCCCAGCGCAGCCCACAATCAAAGATACAAATGTCTTTTTGCCCTTATCTTTTGCGGTCAGGAATCCGAGTGCTTTGCTAGGTGAACAGCTACCAGACCCGTAGCATCACTGGTGACTGGCGGACCAGCCTGCCCCGCTCCATGCGGACTGCTTGGAAACCAGAGGGGGAGGGGCAGGAACAGCAGGAGCACCAGAGTAAACAAGGTGCTAGAGGACATTAATGCTTTACATGCTGCATTACCTAGACCCGCTTTGAACAGGGCTAGCGAACTCAGTCCTTACAACACCAACTTCCTCCCTCAACTGTGCTGGGAGGTGAGGGAGGGGGAGATTTACACAACACTGGCCTAGAGCAAACACAGCTGTTATTTGAAGCTTTAATTTGCATTACTGTATCATTTCTAGTGATAGGCCTGATCCAAACCCCTGAATCCAGCCAGCTACCAAACTTTGGGGAGCTTTAGAGCTGACCGTTGCTCCTGTAGTTCATTTCTACTTATGTCTGGTTTCTTTATTGGCACCCACTTTCAAGGCAAGATTTGAATATTTGCATTATATCCATTTAACTTTCACCAGAACAACATGATGACTGCTTAGACATATCTCAGGTTTTATAAGACCATCCATCCCTCCCCCTGGTACCAGCACTTTCCACACAAACACAAAAGTAATTATTTTCTTTCAGCAGGAGCAAACTTAACTATGCATTTGGTCTCTGATTCTGGAACAAACAAGAACAGAAGACCCCCTTACTTACCTTAAGTAAGGCAAAAACAATGTTGTTCCAACGGGGCCTGAGAGAAGCTAGGCTTGTATTGAGAGAAGACTAGCACAACTGAAAATCTAGGTAACCCTACTATTAGGAACAGGTGGCTGGTGTCTTCCCATTTATAGAGGGGAGTGTATGAGGCGGAGCTAAAGGCAGTTCTCCACTTAAACTCCTGCAGCTGCCTGCATCAGGTTTGTGTGTGTCATGCATTTAGGGAGAGAACTCAATGTGTGATTGATTGATAGAGGGAAAGCCTCTTCCCACCATGGGCAAGAGAGAGAGATTTACTGCCTAGCCGTGCTTCAAATGCATGTTTTGGGCTTGATAGTCAGTGTCTGAATCTTTGAAAATAACTGAGCTGGTTTAGGAGGCATTGGTGCTGAGCGGTTGTGTAACTAGATAGCTCTGCTACAGAGCATAAAGTCAGTGTGAAAACAGGGGAGACTGGAAGATGTGGTGGGTTGGAACTGGAATCCAGAGGTACTTGCTAGTTCAAATCCAGCATGTTAGTAGTAAGCTCGTTTATCACTAGATGGCTGCTTGGTCACCTGTGTGAAATGTGTCTGTGGCCTCACTCCCATTCCCAGAAAACAGGTGTCCAACTCCCCAAGAAAACACCACCACAAGTGACCCTTGTGGGTAGTTCTAGCTGAGGAAATCCAAATGTGAATAGACATGAAGACTGATTTACCCTCCTGCCCTGAAAGCTGGTGTCTGAGCTAGGATTGAAGCATACTGGCAGAACGTGCATTGGCTAACTCATTACCAAACTACATTAATCTAGAAAAGGAATATTGGTGAAATAAAAGCAGCTGAGGTTAGTCTCAGAAAAGGCAAAATGAGAAGCTTATTCACCTTCGTCAGAGGCCAGAGGGAACATTCTTTTCTTTTTAATTTTTATCTGACTTCTGAAAACCATCTTGTTTAGGCTAGGTTTCTTGAGCTTACAAAGCATGACTCATGAAGTGACTAGAAGTGAGTTCTGGGTGGTCTGATTGCAAGGTCTTTTTAACACGACACTGCTTGAAACCACAATGAAGGCTGTTGGAGGTGCTGATTTATAGTTACCACACAACCATCAGGTTCAAAAGTAGTGCAGGGGCTTCAGTTCACAGAAGATTTAACTTAAGCACAGTGAGAATCTAGAACAGGGTAAGGACTAAAAGGTCCTAGTTAAATATATTAAAGGACCCAACTTGGCAGTGAAAAACAAAAGTGGATGTCTTAGTTCATAGCCTCTTCCTAAAACCAAAATCACATTTCAAGAGTTGCTGTCAACTGAAATTGAATTCCAGATTTATTCATGGAAAAATGTGCATGAAATTAAAACACAAAAACAAAACCCCCTAAATGTAACCATTCCATTGCACCCTGGGAACCTGATCGCTACCATTGTGCTATTTCATGAGGAACTGTGATACGGGCCAGGAATTGGGTTCAAGGAAAAGCCACTAACATTGTCCAAGCTGAGTGAAGTGCAAAAATGAAACAGCAGGAACAGTGCATAGTAAATGGGATGTCAGAAATTCATTCTATTTTATAAAGCCAAGATGTTGTTAAGTATCCCAGGTAATGACATTATAAATAGATGGAACCTGACTCTGCCGGGCTATGTCTAGGAATTGATTTACACCTGATGGAGGTAAAGCTATCAAATCAGAATGGTAGCATATGCCTCAAAGGATGACAGCAGGGGCAGTGCAGTGGAGAATCAGGCCCGTGGTTTTCATCTGGCCAGGGAGGGTAGGAGTATGTCCTATGGCATTCTACACTATGGCAAGTTCATCTTTATTACTGGGCAGTGGCCTGCACAGACTTTGGGTCCTGGGTACTTCAGTGATACAGAAGTGCATGCTGGGACTTGTAGTCTCCACAGGCAGAACCTGATCCACATCAAAGGTTAGAGGTAGTACAAACTGATCTATTTTATGGAAGCTCCTTTGGGCTTCTGGTAAACTGCCATTCTGGACCCCCACGTGAAAAAATGTGGGTGCCCTGCTTAAAAGGAGACCATCAGCTACTAAAGCCCTAAATACAAGCATGACAAAAAAAAAAAACAAGTTTTATACAATGTAGCACTGCAATTGTTCTCATGACATGAAAGAGTAAATGAATAATGGAAACAGGAAGGATTTTGGCTTGGGTTTTTTGTTGTTTGGATTTAAAATATCCCCCATACTGTTTTATCCAAACCCGGAGGAATTTGCCAGTACATGTGAATTAGAAAATGAAACAAACCGCTCTTTTTTCATTGCTCAGACAGACTAAAATGCATGAAGGCTGGAGTTTTTCAAATGGGCAGAGGCATTCAGTTTCCAACTCTCATTGAATTTCAGTGGGATTTGGACTTTAACTATGAAGAAGGCAAAAAGAACTTTGAAAAAGGTAAATATCATAAATGGTGAACAGTAAATTAGACTTTTTTTTTTTGTAAGTTAAATAATCAAAGTTACTATCAGAAATGGAATGAGGGAGAACTGTTCTTTTTTTAAGAAGTGACACGATATGAAAGTGGCCTTTTAAAATACTGCATGTGCCAGATGTAGCCTGTAATGTAGCTGGTATGGCCTTAAGCAACAAAACTAGGCAAAAAGAAAAAGATCAGTACAATAGCTCAAGAACTGGCTTTAAATGATGATTACATGTTTTGATACCATCCCGACAACAACAGTTATAAAATAAACAGAAAAATAATGATGTAAAATATTAATATTTATGCTGCATGACATCAACCAATCTGGTCCCCATTAAAAATCATTTAAAGCATGATTATAGTTTGAAAAGTGACTGTGAAAATGGCACCGTGGCATTCCACGCTTGTGGCTCACTGACTTCCCAGTCAAGTTTGCTTATTTTACAAGTGAGAAGATTTTTTTTTCTAACTGCCCAAATATCATAACGCCAGGATATAAATATGTGGTACGCCCAGACCTTGATGCAGTTCTGGCCGACTCATAGCAAAAAAGATACAAAGGCAACAAAAATGATTAGGGGTACAGAACAGCTTGCACATGAAGAGAGATTAAAAAGACTTGGACTGTTCATCTTAGAGATGATTTAAGGAGGGAGACCAAGGAGGTCGATAATATGATGAGTGGTGTGTAGAAAATGAATACGGAAATTTTATATACTCCTTCCCATAAAACAAGAACCAGAGGTCATCCAATGAAATTAGTAGGCTGCAGGTTTAAAACAAACATAAGGGAGTCCTTCTTCGCACAACGCAGTCAACCTGTGGAACTCGTTACCAGGGGATGTTGTAAAGGCCAAAAGTATAACTGGATTCAAAAAAGAATTGGATAAGTTCACTGAGGATAGGTCCATCCATACCTATTAGCTGAGGTGGTCAGGGATGCAACTTCATGCTCTGGGTTGTCCCTAAATCTCTGACTGCCAGAAGCTGGGACTGGACAATAGGGGATGGATCACTTGATAAATGGGCCTGTTCTGTTCAGTCCCTCTGAAGCATCTGTCACCGGCCACAGTCGGAAGACAGGAAACTGGGCTAAATGGACCATTGGTCTGGCCCAGTATGGTCGCCCTTATGTTATTATGGCAGCCTTGTAAACTCACCCTGGGATTTGAGAACTGAGCAGTACTCTGCCTGGCTTGTGCATCCTCACTCATTATTGCTACAAAAAATAATGAATCGGGTCCCCTAAAATCATGACATTGACTTAAGCTCTAAGATTTTTTAAAAAATAATAAATTTGGTGTTCTTTTGATGTGCCTTCTAGTTTATTAATTTTTCGGGCTTTTCTCTGCAACTATGAGGGCTAGAAACGGACTTTTTTAAATGAAAGCTGAAATTCTCACCTAATCACACAAGACTTCAGAAACTGGGGATTTATGAAAACAAATACAGGGAGACTCAAAATAAAATGGCAAGAGGTAGCCACATTAGAAATGAACAATGCAATTATCAACTGTACTGCTAACAATGCAGGAGCCAGAAAACTCCCAACATTCTCCCACAGCTGGGTGGGTTGGGAGTGCTAACAGGAATAAAAGGTAGGAAAATCATATCTTTCATCAAAAAAGTAAGCAGATTTTACCCTGAATTCACAAAGGGTGCAGATCTGCTAAGGCAGAAAGGGTCTTTTATTCAGTCACTTTTCTGATCACAACTGCACCTCACAATCCAAATGTGATTACAACAATGCTCTGCAGTCTTAGCTTAGTGGCTGAGATATAGACTAGAAGAGTGGCAGTGCAAGCTTCCCAACACCATGGGGCCAAAATGCCTCAACAGTGTTTCAAAAGTGACTGGAGATCTTGGGTGCCTCCATTTTTGGGTGCCTGATCTGAGACACTTAAAAGGCATATGATGTTCTCAAAAGGGTGCTCAAGCACTTTAAGAACATAAGAACGGCCATGCTGGGTCAGACCAATGGTCCATCTAGCCCAGTATCCTGTCTTCCAACAGTGGCCAATGCCAGGTGCCCCAGAGGGAATGAACAGAACAGGTAATCATCAAGTGATCCATCCCCCGTCGCCAGCCTTCTGAAATTCAGGCTGCTTCAAGGTATATCAGGTTGTGCATTCCAAAATGGAGGCACCCAAAACTGCCAGTCGCTTTTTAAAATCTTGGGCTTCTCCACTAAGAACTGGAGAGAGACTGAATAGCTACAAGGCCTTGATACTGCAAACTGATCCCAGTGGACTTAGTCTTTTAGGATCAGGCCCCCGATTGTATTCTGTCCTTTCCATCAATCCTGTCACCCATTAATTTGCTAAATGTGTGTGTACGCACATACACACTTCACTACATCCCAACCAGCATACTTGTTTTACCAACTGGAATACAGACCAGCACACACAACTACATTTCTAAACAGATTTTCTTTAATCCTTTTTTCCACCCCCTTGATCTTGGCCTCCCTTCATGTATGAAGCACTGGAGACAACTGGAGCCCTCTAGTCAGAAAGGAGTTGATTTTTTAAAAATGAATTGGCATGGATTCGAGGCTGCAATCTTCACTCTGGAAAATCTAAATTGACTCCAGAATGCCTGAGGAGAGACTGCTCAGAACTTTATTTAAAGACAGAAAAATAACTGTTCTTCCCCCTTTTGGGGAAAAAAAAAAGACAATAAACCCCCCCTATAATGCGAATACTTTATTATCAATGAGTGACTGGTATTAGCTTTTTGTCTGGTATTAATAATATTTCAAAAAACCATACATCAAAATTAGGGCTTTCTCCTATTTTTGCTGTATAATTTTTTTAAATCCGTATTGTAAGAATTATATAAGCCAAAGTGCATTTTCCTTTTTTTGTCCATATACACATTGCACCATACATAAATAATTACATTGTAAAAATGACTCCATAATTACAAGTATAATATATATTTTCATATAATATATAAAACTTTATATTAAATCTAGGTAGATGATATTTGGAATAGTCTGTGTTTCTCGCTCTCTCTCGCTCTTTTTTTTTTTTCCTTTCTTTCGGCAGAGGCTGATTGTTATCTATTGTTGCTGAGTAATATCTCCAACCAACAAGGACATGACGTGATGAACTGTCTCGAATAACATGGCCCCCATCCTTTAGCAAAGCTTATCCGAACGCTGTTTGGGTCGTAGGGCCCATCTGCATAATCCAGATCCGTGGCGTGTTGTAAGAGGCAAGACTTCTCGTAATCAAATACCTTTATCGAATAGCCAGGCATCACTTTGCGTACTATTAAAGTCCTACAATTGGGAATGTCCAGTGTTGGGGAGTTGACAAAGATAGGATGCTCACTGCGATTGTAGGCCCACACACCATCCGGTTCTTTGCTAAGTAAAATCCCATAGCCGATTTTACTTCGAGTCCTTCTAACCGTCTCACTCCTATTTTCCAGGTTTAGCTGTCCGAGGCAGAAGCCATTTCCTTGAGGTAGGTCATAAAATATACTGACAGACTGTTCATACACCGTGTAGAGGCGTCCCACACGAGTCCGATGTTCCCAGTAGGCAACATTACACCAGTGGCTCTGCTTAATGGCATCAGGCGACATACTGGCATCTGTGGGGGGGGAAAAAGCAAAGACACATTCAAGGTTGCGGATATAGCATTGACCTATTTCAAGCCACACACGAATAAATAACCCATTTAATAATTACTATCGCTTGAAAATGACACCAGGAAAGAAACCCCTAGCTAAGTCAATCCCACAGCAGACCCTCTGTGCCTAGATCAGGGCCATCCAAACGGTCTAAGCTGTGAGCCATTCCAGCAACTTGTCAGGGTCCCGCAGATCCCACATATTACACTTTAACCTTTGTATTGTGATAGCACCTAAAGGCCACAAGCAAACTTATTGTGATAGGTGCTATACAGACATATAAACAACAGGCTCTGCCCCCAAAGAATTTACAGTCCAAAAGACAAGACCTAGCAGGAGGATGATACAAACCAAGAAGGCCAGACTGGGTGGTGGGTCGGGAGAAACAAAATAAAAATGTAACAGGACGGTGCAAACTCTTAGCTGGTTAGTAGCACTGATTACAACTTAGGGGGCTGATCCTGCAACACGGAGTCAGGAGAGTCATATTAACTCAGATTCATAGATTCTAGGACTGGAAGGGACCTCGAGAGGTCATCGAGTCCAGTCCCCTGCCCTCATGGCAGGACCAAATACTGTCTAGACCATCTCTGATTTATCTAACCTACTCTTAAATAACTCCAGAGATGGAGATTCCACAACCTCCCTAGGCAATTTATTCCAGTGTTTAACCACTCTGACAGTTAGGAACTTTTTCCGGATTAGTGACATTAACAGCCCCTTAAATTTTTTGGAGGAAGAGGAAACCTAGCAGACAGTAGAGATCTTCCTCTTTAACATATAGGTAGGGGTCAAGGAAACCAAAAGTCTCAGCATGCAGTGCTCTGTCTTGGGACACCGGAGCCTGGGATCTATAGCCTCCATGGTTTGCTTTTCAATGTTAAAGGTGAGGATGGTCACAGGTCCTACAGCTCTCGTGACTCAAGTGCATGGTTTCAGACTTTAGTATCACACATATCTGCTGGCCAACTGCACTTTTCCTCAAGTACCAACAGAACCACAGCAAGTTCCTTCATGTTACACCTGATGTCAGAGGAGGGGGGAAGTATTTTATCAGAATACCAGGGAATAAACTCCCATATTAACTTAAACATTAATATTCCCCTTTGACAATCTCGGAGACTAAAGGACACAAAATATCTGTGAAATTTCTTCCAACTCACTTTTGAAAACAGAAGTTACTTCAGCCAGGCCTTCACTTTCATAGTCAACTGAACATATAAACTAATGTACCTTGGTTTTCAAAGGCAAACTCATATTGACATGTAATGCATGGATATACCCATGAAATGTTATTACCTGTCAAGGTAAAGGATTTGAATGCAAGTATATTCTGGAAGATTTCTCCTAGCTAACAATCTTTGACAAAGGCTCTGGTATCACTAGTGAGAACAAGAAATGTGAGGCACCCTTTCATGCCAAGGGTATAATATTTTCCATAAAACTATACAAATATTTGTATATAACATTGAATTACTCATCTTCCTGACCAACAGGAAGGCCTCTTCCTTCTCTGAGCCATGTTGAATGAAGAATGGAGGTATTGGGACAGCTGGAGGCGCCTTTAAAGTTCATGCTTATCACTATTTACAGTGCCTCTAGAAACTGTACAGGAATTCACATCTCTAAAAGGGGCCCTAAAAGGTGAAACAGGCTCTTTCCAAACACGTAATCCTGATGCTTACAGGCTATTTTCCAAAAATCCACTCGGTGATTTCAAGGGTGACCGTATAATAAACAGAGATTCTTCATCCATATTCTCCATTCTATTTGAGTCAGCTACATTTCAATTAGCGTTAGCTTAGATCTTCCAGCTACTACTGATATACAGCGTACGTGCTCCACGTCAGAGTTCTCTCGGCATTCCAAATACTAATGAAGTGCACAGATTAACCCCATCAGAGGAGTGAGCTATGCATACTTTCCTTCACCGATACAAAGCTCTTTTTTGAGGGAGGTTAACTCTGGAGTAAGATTTTTCTGCTTCAGATTTGTTTAGTCCTAAATGGTTTACTTTGTTGGCAAAACTATGTTTAGCTACAAGTGCCATGCTTAAATAAATAAGCAAACAAAAAATTAAAGAAAACAATTACTTCATTTGTTACTGCATGTGGGGACTGGTCTTTTCATAACCAATCTAAGTTGGCCACTTCTGTATAAAATACGCCTAACATTCTTGTTCTGGGCAAGGGTCCCAGAGCTATAAACCCGGCAAGGAGCTGTGCTTTGAGCCGGCCTTGTTCTATACCCTGCATTAAGCTCCCTGACAATATATCACAAGACCGTGGCCTGTTGACCTCTCTGCCTTCATGCCATCAAGTCTGATTAACTCACACACAGGGTGATGCCATTATTTTGCTTCAGAGACTCTATTAAGGCACTGGATTTAAAGCACAGGCCTACAGCCCCATTTCTTTTCATTCTCAAATTACACTGGAGTGGAATGGGCTTTCCTTCCCATTAACAGTCTTTGAATTAAGCTGCTTTGTTAGAGTTTAACTTGAGTTGTAACTATACAACTTTAATGGGGGGGAAGCGGGAAGGAGGAGAAAAATGGTAGGTAATTGGGCTTTTCCACCTCTAAACATAGAGCAGCCTGGCAAAAATCTGGCTGCAAGCACTGACTGCTGCAAGACAAGGACGGGGAATGCCCCTTTATGTGGACGCTCGTGAGCCGTCACACGCACCAACCTCAACGGAAGTATGAGAACGGCTCTCCCCATCCCCCATACATCTGTATATAGAATCTCCCAGACCCAACACACTCACGCATCCATGTGAATGCCTGCCAGGCAGAAGCTCCAGCCCTGTTTCTACAGAGTCCCCACCCGGAGGTTTGAAGGCATTTTCATTGTGGGGAACGAGACCTGCTAGATGATTCCCTGTTGCTTAAGGTGGCTTATACAAAGGAGCGAGCCAGTGCTCAGCAACTACCAAAAATTCAGGGCAACATCCTGGCCCCATTGAAGTAAAGGGCAAAACTCCTGTTGACGTCAATGTGGCATGGAGTTCACCCTCAGAGTCCTCCAGCTTTTGAAACCTGTTTTCCAGCTTCCTCCATAAAAGGCTAGGCAGGGCTAAAAGCATCGTTTGGCTCCATGACTGCTCTGGTTGTAAACAGGATTTCTTAGAAGCTGCACCCTCAGTAGCTCTAACACTTACACACAAAAATTAGTCCGAGTGCCTTTGATAAGCAAGCTACTAAAATTTTGGATGAAAGACAAGGTAGGATCCTGGGGCTGAATTTACTCCTATATTACACAGGCGATGTACTTCAGACGAGATTCTTCTTCCCAGGATCTTAGAAACAGAAGATGCATAAGGCCTATTAGTTAATCCAGCTCCCATGACTACTCTCAACAGTACGTTTTCTACTCCAGTTTGTACAGCCCCTAGCAACGGGGTCCCCCCCCAACCCCAGGGAGATCACTACACAGTCTAATAGATCTGTCAGGAAGTTTTCCCTAATATTCAGCCTTAATTTCTTCCTTCTTACTTTTGCCCTGTTACTCCGAGTGATATTCCTTGTACCACCCTAAATACTTTCTCTTTATCTCGTTACCACCTGCACTACCCTGTGAACCATTTCTGTGACCTGGTCTGTATCCCTAACAATTTCAGTTAGGGGTGTGATTCTCTACTCAAGTAGTTAAATTGGCACATCCCCCAGTGTGGACATAGTTATACTGGTATGAAGGTGCCTTATACCAATACAGTATATTTCCCCCCTTCCCTTGGATCCACACTAGGTGGGTTGGGCTACTTTAACTATACTGTTAAAGCCTTACAGTTTGTGTGTGCAGACAAGCCCTTTGCCAATTTATACAGATGTAGCTCTTTTAGTCTTTTCCTAACGGCCTTTGTTTTGAAGATTTATTTGATTCTATCAGTGAGACTTGGTGAATCTGCAAGGAAACAGAAGTCCCCAGCTCCACTGTGTACTACGGCCTGGCCAACAAAGGGAAAACAGAAAGGTTAACTCAAAAACCACTGTTGGTTATGTCTTACTCACAAGTTCATAGGTGAATTTTGCATAAAATATACACAGATGTTCAGACAGGTATCACTTTCACATGCTGCAAGGACAAAAGAAAGGGGCAGCACATATCTCGATCTCCTAATCCCAGCTCTGTGGCTAAAAATCCAAAACAACGAGACAAAGGAAGTTGCTGTAGAAAGCTCAAAGTTGTTGTGCATTGGCGTAAGCACTGTGTTCCTATACATACTGCAGGAGAACTCTGGCTTCCCTGGGAGTGAGGGTGGGGATGGAGTTACATTTAGGCCAAGTGGGATGGTTGAGCAGTAAACACACACTGGATTCACTGCAGCTTCCCCTTTTCTCCACCCCAACGCCCATCCAGTAACACTCAGAATCTTTAAACCGGCGATGGGGGAAAAGGGGAGGGACAGGAGGGAAATACCGCCAATGGAAAGTTAATTTTGTTGATATAGGGTATTATATATACAGAAAATAAGACATTCGTGAGTTTAGCAATAAATACACCCATTTCTCACTAACACGTCTCCATTCCTGAGCTACCTTTGATATTTAGCTTCTGCACTCAGGAGCCCAAATTCCACCAAAATCTTTCTTTGTAACAAATGGCATACCAAATCCAGCTCTGTTACACCAATGTACACCTGTCACAGTAGCTTTCCTGAAGTCAACGGAGCTGTTCTGCTGTTACTGATTGGGCCAGTCACTTCTGGGCCGATTCATAAGGGTATTTCTACAGATAGGTGCCGAAATACCTTTAAAAATCTGACCCTTTGTGCCTCCAGCCCCTTGTGAAATGGGGATGTTAATATTTACATGGGGTTCTGAGCAGGAGTTCACGAATATTTGTATGGCACTGGGTTACTATGGCGACGGACCCCTTAGAAATGCCAATAAGTAAAATAAATGAGAGCATGTGCTAGTACTGATTCAGTTTTTATTTTTTTAGATCCATAATTAGCACCAGGGGAGGTCAGGCTAGAAGTTAATGCAAGCCGCCGTTCCTTGCAGGCTGGCCCATTCCTTGTTGAAGCAATTAAAAGGGGAACGAGTATTAAAAGCGCTCTCCTGTTTGTGCTGGAAATACCTTTTGTGCTTCCTGTTTGGAACGTCCACTGTCCAGCCTGAGAAAATGAGTGCCCAGGCTGAAGAAGGGCCTTTCTGAACGGTGCTTGATCTTCGGCACAATATACAATGCTTCTGAATACGTACTATGGATTACGATGCCTTGAATTGTGTTCAAGTTAGCTGTGAATTAGGTCCCTAATAACGAATGTAAGAAGCACAGAATAGCAGCGCTCTGAAAACAGCACCCAAGCACATTGAGCCTTCCTTTGTGTACCGCTTGACACAAGAGTCTTACAACCAACGTTGAATTTCTATCTTACATATTTTTATAGGCCCTATTACTAAGGTAACTGAGCACCTCCCAATCTTTAATGTATTTAGCCTCACAATACAAGTTGGGGAAATACTATTACCCTCCTTTCTTATAGCTGGCTGCAGAGAGGCTAAGCTCCCTGCCCAAACTCAGCCAGGAAATCTGTGGTAGAAGCTTAAACTCAGATCTCCCCATTCGTACGCTACTCCTTAACCACTGACCCATCCCTTGGGGTGTGTCACCTCCCTTGTCAGTCTTTCAAAAGCCACTTAATTCAGACAGGAATTTAGCAGCAATCTGATGGAAAATTTAGTCCAACTTTATGGCACCTCTACTTTAAAAACAAGTACATCACCTATCATTATGAAAAGGTTTCGATCCAGCAGTGGAACGAGCAGAACTACAGTCACAATGAAAATGACAATATAAGTTTAAGCGACTGCTTATCGATCTTTTTTCTTTTCACAATAAGAATCACTGTCAAAAGACAAACAGCTGCATGATGGAATAACTAGAGAGAGGGTAATGTTGGGGCTGCAGTTTTTAAAATGGCATCAGGGCGTTCGGTGCCCAAATCCCACAGAAACTGTCTGGGAGTTAGTTGCTTAAGTAGGTGCCTTTGAAAATCTCAGCCTGAATCCAGAAAATCAGCAAGTTACATAGGCTAGACTGAGAAAATGGGAGTCTTTTGTTCTCACATTGAAGTCATACCCACATTTTTCTTCTATACATCACAGATGACGTCTTTAAAACTGTATCCCCTGCCATTCTTCACATGCACACACCCAGCGATAAGAGAGAGGTTTATTCAGCTCTTGACTAGCTCACAGCCAGTCACAAGGTTAGCCTTCCACCATCTCACAAACCCCAAACGGCATATCCCATCTTACACTACAATTTTTAAGTCCAACGTCAGATATTAATAGGCCCAGCTATAAAAGATCTGCCACTTGCCTTCTGACACACTGAGCGTTAGCATGGAGAGGCTGTGTCAAACTGAATACAGTTAATTGTCAAACCTTTGGGCGGAAGTTAAAGTTCCTGTTCAACTAAGAAAATTATTCTAGGGAAGTAACATCCAGCACAATCACATAACTTAGCCCTTTGGCTCGACACATCGCACTGACCTACATAAACAAAAGCACCCTTACAACCTGTTTGCTTTGGGCTCCAAAGCAAAAAATGAATCCCAACTCCGGCAAATTTCCCTTCCATCTTCCTACAGGGCTGGAAACAGCTCAGTGAGTCACTATATCATAAAGATCCATTCCAAGTTCTCCAGACTGTTCACAGCACAATGAATTTGTAAACACTGAAGATTTTTTTTCTTTAACCCTTTGACCAAAAGCCTTTATCTCCTTTACCATCTCGAAAGAACGTACAGCCCATGGCTTACGGGGGAGTTAAATGATCAGCATGCTTACTCTGGAAGAGTAATGACTTCATCCACAGTTCTGTGATGAACATATATCCAAGCACATCAATAAACACTGTCAACTGGACTCTGCTCTTCCCAAAACATGTCATGATCACTTGCCAGGCACTAGTCATGGGAACATGCAGTTTTAGGAGAGTGAGTAAGGGAAGAATATTCAAAGTTAATTTTGACTCATAAAGAGACCAGTTTAGATCCAAATACGACATAGCAAGTTCTTCAACTTCACAAATCTCTAATCAGAATGAAGAACAGTAATTTTAAGACTTCAGGAACTGGTTAAAAAGAAGTTTCTGAACCTCTTCGCAGTATTACTGCAGTATTTGCAAAAATGCATTAATATAGTCAGTGATATTAACATAAATCTGTACGGACTGAAGTCTCATCCAATCAAGGATTTCCAAAACACTATCAGCCAAATCAAATTCTGTCCGCAGTTTTGTCTGTACAACCCACTGAATTCAAGGAGTTTGGAATGAGTATAACCAACCTGGCCTTATATTGCAATTTCCCCCTGTCTATTACCATTCAGTGAGAATAAGATTTTGTTCCAGGTCTGCATGCCCATTTTCTTCTTTATAAAATACTAAAACAAAGAGTTATATATTTCTATTGAAATGCTTAAACTTTATGAGGAGAGCAGAGGATGACTAGACAGAACTATAGTAGAAAGAACAGAAAGCAGGTATTGAGCAGCTAAATTTCATTTGTAATTAAATCTTCCATGGTGTACAGTGTAAACAAACATCATTTGCTGTGCAGAAAAATGGTATCTTTTTGCTAGCTTTCTAGATCATCTTTCCCCTAGAATATCATGTATCTGAGATGCCCAATGTACCTGATCCCCTCCCCACACCAACTGTTAAGTTTTGTTGTCCCACATTGTCTTAGTCATACCAATAGATTGAGCTACAGTAAAGTTTGTGGCTTTTCATCTGTAAGGTCTGGAGCCTGGTAGCAATTACGGAGTTCTGCATCTGTTTAACCTCAGAACCTTTGCAAAGCCCTGTTTGCCCATTAGGTAAGTAGTTTTTGTTATTATATTTTTCAGAAATTACCACTTAACCCTAAATTTCCCTACAAACTAAAGAGAGGATAACTTCAACATTTGATTTTGCACTGAGTTAAAAGTAAAATTCTTTAGAACAGCCAGCATTAGACATTTTTAATAGGTGTTTTCCATTCTTTACTGCAAATCGCTCTGCCTTCTGTCCAATAAAACCAACAATGAAGGAATGCAGCATACGCTCTACATCAATTTCCAGCTCTAATAGCAGGCTGTTAGTGTCCCCGATAGTATGCATACTTTCCAAGAATATGCAATAATTTGATAGGAATTCCTCTTCCCTGCCTGGAGTAGAGTAAACAAGGGACTTTTTTTCAAACTAGTATATTCCTAATCAATCATTACATCACCGTTGATGAAGGCAGATTAGATGCCTTTATTAAAAGAACTTCCAGACGAGACTTGAGAATCAATTACCCCCATACGGGTGTGTACACACACATCCATCCACACACCCACTCAATATCTCTAATCCAAAACAACCAGCCAACACACTTCATCTCTTTTTCCCTCATTTCAGTTCCTTTCAAGGATATCCAAAAAGGAGGGAGGTAAGCAATGAAAAAGTATGTGAAACATCTCCTATGTTTAGAGCAGAGACGGATGTTAGTTTTAGTTAACCGTGTTTGGACGGCCAAGGCAGCTAAAAGTCTCCCCTGCAATCCCACTTTTCTTTGGGGGTGAGTGGCCTAATAATGGCTTTTAAAAGCCATGCAACAGCTGAAAAGGGAACTCATTTAGGGCCCAAAGGCAAATAAAACACACTGAAAGGAGACAGTTAAAAGGTTCAAATGAAAAGGCTGTGCCTCCGGAAAGCTTTCTAAAGGGTCTCTTTATGTGCCCCGTCCGCAGCCTCACTTTCTGCAGTCTCCCCAGCTAAACAAAGTGGCTGCCTGTGCAGAGGTGGATTGGTTTTTATTCTTTTATCTCTCAGCGTATTCAAACAAATCCTGAAAAGATGAACTCATCTGGCAACCCTGACATAAAGCAAGCACTTTAGCCAGCCTCTATTACAAGAGAGCCTGCTCTGTGTCTTATCCACTGCCAAGTATTAGTTTCGCCTCCAGCCATTAGGCTCTACCACTCACCAGACAGCAGGGGCAAGGGACAGAATGTCATATCCCTGCCATTTAAATAAATAGCCGATTCCCCGCCCCCCCCTTTTGCACGCTGCCCTTTCTGTGCTGACAACAAGATCAGGAGGGATTTTTGGACAGAGCCATGCTTGTTCAAAAAGAGACGTGTGTTAGCCCTATACTGCCTTCCTCAATGGTGGTACAGGCCACATTTTTAACGACTATCACTGTAGGCAGCTACAACTTCTGACAGCCACATTTCGGCTGGCGTCAGAGCTCTCTCTGCCATCAAAGCCGGCTTTATCGATCAGATGTATACACTGGAACTCTGGCTCCTGTTTACTTGCGGTCTTGTTCCTTCGCGTCACCATTTCCCCTGGTGAAGCTGTACCTCACAGCAGACACATCCAAAAGGAAATTCTCTCTCTCTCTGTGGGGTCTCAAAGTAAAGAAAACATAACTTGAGGTTGTGACGGTTTGTGAGCTGACAGCACTTTAAATGTAAGTAAAGTTCAAAGCACTTCACTAATAAAATGTTTCTTGTAAACAAAATGCTAACCAAAAATGTCCTTGCTGGCTGTTCCATGCTACCTTTTAAAAGCACGACGGAATTGTCCATCAAATTTTACAAAATTTTTCCAGAAAACACACAAAAATCACTAGATATTATACAACACGCACGATTAAAATATCGCTGCCTCACACTTTAATGTTTGAATTTAGGCCCCAATTTAGCAGTGTTTGACTATAGGCATATAAGCCAGGGATCGGCAACCTTTGGCAAGCGGTCCACCAGGAAAAGCCGATGGCGGGCCAGGCCGGTTTGTTTACCTGCAGCATCTGCTGGTTCGGCTGATCGCAGCTCCCACTGGCCGCGGTTCGCCGCTCCAGGCAAATGGGGGCTGCGGGAAGCGGCACGGGCCGAGGGACGTGCTGGCCGCCCTTCCCACGGCCAGTGGGAGCTGCGATTGGCCAAACCTGCAGACGCTGCAGGTAAACAAACCGGCCTGCCAGCGGCTTTCCCTGGCGGGCCGCGGGCCAAAGGTTGCCGATCCCTGCTTTAAGCCATCCCTATTCAATAAAGCATGTGCTTAAGGTCCAAGTTGTTCTGTGCAGCAACATCCTTTCTCCATGGAGAAGCTTGCAGGAGGCATTCCATTCTACTTTTAACCTTCTTTATATATATAATCTTCCTTTTATTTTCAGTAATATCTTACCTTTTGCTTCAAAATAAACACTACATATTATAAGAAAGCATAGAACTGAGATAATTTTAGAAAAAAAATGTTGTCTGTGAATAATTTCCTAAGCAAGATCCAGCTAGACAGTGCAGCAAAAAGAAAATGTTCATATTCCAAAAAAATATTGTTACAGACCACGCGGGAGCCATCAGCGGAAATGAACCCTGTTAATGTTCTTTGAAACAAGTTCCAGGGTAGTGAAGAGGTTAAAACTTTCCACAGCAGAAATGGAATTTTTATGGCCCTACAAAATACAATTAATTGTCAATCTGCCCCAGCAATGCTCACAATCGTTTTTGTTAAGCCAATATACTTAACATACTTCAGCCTTACAAGTTTCAGCTGGAATGGATCACTAAAAAAGAAACGAAAAACAAAACAAAACAAAAACCCAACCACTACACTACATTAAGCTCCAACATAAAGAAACTTGTGTAGATTTTCTGCCTGTGGAGAAATTATATATGTGATCATGTATACGGAATAGAACATGATAATCCCAAATGCTCTCATTTTCCACTGTTTTCTTACAAGCATTTATATCTGCTTTTCTGAGGTGCAGAGATACTGATTTGTGACAGATGGCAGCTTTTTTCAGTTAAAATGTCACTACTAAAATTGCTTATTTCTGGAGGCCAATTCTTTGAGATATCTTCAGGGCCACTGGTTCCTGTTCTATCCGTTCTCAAGCACCGTAACTGACATTTTTCGTTCAGTTCTAAAATTTAGGAAAATAAGCCACCAATCCTAGGGAAGGCAGATGCTCTGCAAAATGTGAGTTATCCCCTCACAGGAGAGCTCTGGAGCTCTTTCAGAGTCCAACATTTCGTCATTTTGTGGAGGAACTGAAAAACAAAAAGTTCCCCTCAATAAGCGCAATTTCTTTCATTGATTCTCTTCAATGTGGCACCGAAGTAAGTGTCTTCAGGGCTGGAAGACAGCATAAAACAGCCCAGTGTCAGGATTCAATTCTTAGTGTTTATCCCTTCTGCAGAAAAATCCAAAGTAGGACAGAAAAAATGTGAGATGTGAGAGTCCCCCTTGTTTGTTCGACAACAAGGGAACTCATTGGCCGTCCACCGTGTCCAGGCATTCCTTGGTTCCTCTCAGGAAATTGATAGCCACAGCAACAAATAGCGGCAGCCACGCTGTTGGTTTGAGCAAGGTGGAGCCAAATAGCGAGGACTGTGATTTTTCTAAGGGGCCATAGGAAATACGCTCCCAGCTCCTGCTGATTTTCCATGGGAACTGGGCCTCCCAGGTATTTGGGCATCTCACTCCCCTGGTGCCTAAATACTTTGGCTGATCTGGGCCTGGGGTGTGTAACTCCCCCAGGACCCTGGAAAGTCCCAGCCTGGACCAAGACCAATAACTCACCATCTCATGAAAGCCTCTGAGAAACTGTCACAGAGCCCAGGCTTTCCATCATGAATTGACCTGTTTATCTGAATGAGTGATTTTGCGGCCAAAGATTCCAATACAATTACCAACCCCGCAAGCCATGCAGTCATCTTATTTCTTTAAATAACTTCCCAATCAATAAAGGCCAGATTCTATCACACTTAGCTGTGCTGAGTCGTATTTTACTCTATCGCAGGACTTTTGGCCTCCTTGAAGATAATTTAAAATACAACTTAGCTAAGACCCGGATTCTACAGTAAGCAACATGCAGGAGCAAGGGACCAACGACAACACCCACCATTAGCATACCAACAACTTTTTCTGCATAAAAGAAACCAGTCCACAAAACCATCAGCGCCTGAAAAACCTTCACACCCCTCAAATACATATGTTCCTATTGAGTTCTGGTCTGAAAACTCCAATTTAAATGACCCTCTCAACTTGGATTTTTTTATTTTATTTTTTTTGAAACTGACTAATGTCAAGAAACTGGTTTCTGATACATCATTCCTTTGCCTATTAAATAGTGTGTCCTGAATATTATACTTAAATATCATATAAAGGTTTTTTCTGCTCCCCTGTTGATATTTATGAGGGTCTCTTTGGCAAGAGAGAAACTAGCTATACAGGAGAAACAATGAAAAAAGCAAACGAATTGAAAACAACGTATTTATTTTTAGACTCGTAGACTTTAAGGCCAGAAGGGACCATCATCATGATTATCTAGTCCAGTGGTTTTCAATCTTTTTTCAATTGTGGACCACTAAAAGTTTTGGATGGAGGTGCTGACCCCTTTGGAAATCTTAAACATAGTCTGCGGACCCTCAGAGGTCCGTGGACCACAGGTTGAAAACCACTGATCTAGTCTGACCTGTTGCACTGCGCAGGCCACAGAACCTCGCCCACCCACTCCTGTAATAGACCCCTAACCTCTGGCTGCGTTACTGATGTCCTCACATCATTATTTAAAGACTTCGAGTTACAGAGACTCCATCATTTATACTAGTTTAAACCAGCAAGTGACCCATTCCCCATGCTACAGAGGAAGGCAAAAAAACCCAAAAAACCTGCCAATCTGACCCAGGAAAAAATTCCTTCCCAACCCCAAATATGGCAGTCACTTGCACCCTGAGCATGTCACTGACCTTTTTACGTATTACTTGCAAACTCCACAGAGTACAGTATTTTCCCGTACAAAGGTGATTTTTTTTCAAGGTAACTTAGGCCCTTTAATCTCCATTTCTCATGGTTAAAAGTTTCATAGGCACATCCATGACATTGGAGCACATGTGTGTGTTATGCTGTACATGTAACTGCTCTGTACATGGCATGTAAAGTTAACACAGTCATATAAACATGTCATAAAAAGGAACCCAAAATATAACCACCTACATTTGCTGCCAATTATGAAAGCAGCAGAGCTGTCATCAGCCCCGATTTGGCGGCGACTCTTTCAGGTTTTGGAAATCAGCCCTGGGCAGTTCCAATCCCAGCAAATGTCCCAGATTCAGACCAGCATTAGGTGGCTGGCTGTACAGTAGTGAAACAGCAGCACCTCTTTGGCAGCTTTGACTCCTGTGAACAACTGCCTTACTCCACTCCCTGCCAGGCGCTTCTCAAATGGAGCTCCAACCCCTCACTACCAGTTATTTTTCAGTTGTTCTCAGAGTGCCCACTCCCATACAAGTCAATGGGAGTTTTGCCACTGACTTCAACGACAGCAGGATCTCAGCAAATACTCCAGTCGAGGCCATTTCTTCTGATAAAGCAAGAGGGCATGAAGCCAAGGCCTAAAGAGAACTGGGTGATATGTACTCCATGTCAGAGAATAAGCAGCCAGTCCTGGCGATTAGTGGCAGAGGACTCTTGCTGGGGTAATCAGCCCTGACCCAAACAGATAAGAATCTTCTACAGTCCAGGAGGAGGGGAGAGAAATAAGATGGAAAATGGGAAGTGGGGGTTGGAGAGGAGGAGAAAAAGGTTACAGAAATCAACTTGCCAAGAAATCTGGGGGGGCTACAGCTACCAGAGGCTTCTGGGCTCATTCTGGCAAGATTTAGCTTATTTCTCTGCTTTTTTTCTCGTGCCCTTCAGCTTTGTTCTCAGGACACAACACGCTACATGGAGAAATCACCCAATGCACACAGCACCCTCTGGAGGTAGGGAGCAGGGGAGTGTGAAGTGGCACCAAAATCTCTTTAAAAAACCCTCTGCCAAAATCTTGGGAACTGTGACTCTCAGATCCTAAAAGTGTGCCTGCAGTCCTTTACCAGAAACATAAGACAGAAAACACTTGCGGATCTGGGAGAACTCATATAATAAATCATTCATCTGTATGTTTCCCTTTTAGCCACAGCAAAGTCAAACTCTTCCTTCCCCCCACTGTTAACCATCCTTTGTTTGCTTTATCTCTCCGCTGCTTGGGGTGGCACAGAGCCAACTCTTGTTATTAATTAATCTAGGGGACGCATGCTGAATTCCTGGCCACCCTAACCACTTCCTACTTTGGCTGGGATGGTGGGCTGAAATTCAGCCTGCCAAATCCTTTTAGTTACATTAGGCTCCTTGCAATATCTCAACCGTATCTTGTGACCACAAGTTGCAAGAAAGAACATTTAGACTCAAACATTAAAAGAAAAAAAGAAAAAACCCAACCACCCTTCTGACACACAACAATGTACTAACCATCTAATGCAGTTCCCACAGTTGAGGTGAGATTTCCACTGGGTTAACTCTGCTCCCACTGAAACCAATAGGAGTTTTGCCACTGACTTCAATTCAGTTAGATCAATGCAGAGTGTATTGAAAAATCCCAACTTTAATGCTGAGAGAAAAAAACTAATCCTTGACAGATGGGGAGATAAAACTGATCAACGAGCAGAGATGGGGATGCTTCCCCAAACCAGCGGACCCTGAAAACAATGTAATAATAATTTGTGCCTGTAAAGCACCTTCATCTGAGAGCTTCAAAGCATTTTACAAACACTAATTATTAGGTCCACTTTTAATAGTAACAGAAATAATGCTCCTTTGCACTTCCATTTCAGGCCTAGCTCCCAAGGCACTTTACAAAGGTTCATGAATTAAGACTCAGCTCCCCTGAAAGAAAACTATCTTACAGATGGAGAAACCAAAGCAGACAGAAGTCAAATGATTTACCCAACTCCATACAATGAGTTAATGGCAGAGCCATGAATAGAATGCAGAATTCCCGATTCCCAGACTGCTGCTTTAACCACTGGACGATCGTCTTACAAGAGGATAACCTGAAGCACAGAGATTTGGGGCTGTTAAAACACCATTCTTGCATGCTTCACACTAACAGACCATGAACACTGCTCTTCCAGCCAGCGCAGACTAGAAACGGACACTTTACAAAGGTTTTCTATATGGACCTAGCCTACCAACACAGTTTTTGTAAGACTGTCGTGCCGGGCAGCTGTAAAGGCATAACTACAAATGTTCAAATCTTCACACCTCCAGCTGCTGCACAACCACCAATGAAGTTCCACTGGCGATAAAGCAGCTGTGGGAACACTAATGTCCATCCAGCACTGATATCATTATGATTGCAATATTATGTATTAATCATATTGCAGTAATCCGAAGAAGCCCCAGTTGATACCACATCATCTGACCATGGTCAAGTTAAAAGTATGTTAAGCAGTGTTAGAACTCCTGACTCACATTCCCTCTAATGTGATGCTGCCTCCAGGCTGAGGATAGGAAAACCTGTGGCAGACTTTTAGGGTTTTAGGATAATAACTAACAGGGCAATAAGCATTTTAGAACAACGAAGGACAACTGTGCCCAGAAAATGTTGCAAGTGCCATGCTAGCTAAGTAATCAAATCACTAGCTATTCATGCCATTTTGGCCATTGTAATCCTCAACATTACTAAGACACTTGTAATTGTCTAAGTGAAAATATCTGTGCACATTTGCTTCCATTCCCCAGTCACAAAAGTTTCTGCACACTGAGGGAGTGGGAGCTCCTGCCAAACTCGGTGCCTATGAACAGATTCAGCGGTAAAATCACACACGGTAAGAAGGAGCTGTGAGACTCCCAGTCAAAGGGCAGTTCAAACAACTAGACTCATTTCTAGGTGGTCTAAATTTTCAAAAGTGACGAGTGATTTGGGTGCCTCCGTTTTTGGGACATCTTAACAGAATCTGATTTTCCGAAGGCATACACCCAGCACCTTCTGAAAACCAGGCTCTTTAAGGTGTCTCCAGCTGGATATCTGAAAGCTGAGATCCCACAGTGCTTAGTTTTGAAAATTCAGGCCTAAAAGCTTTTGAACAACATCAGATACAAAGTAGGCTGTGAGTGAAATAGCTTCTGAATGCTTTCCTATAAACCAGAAAACTAGTAATGAGGCTTCTTTAAAAAGAAAAACCAAACCACTGATTAGATACAGATATGATTTCATGGATATCCTTTTTCTTTCTTTCTTTCTTTTTTTAAAAGGAGCTCACAATTAACTCCCAAACTGAATTGTTTCCTACTTAGAGAAAAATGCATTCAGTCTTATTCTGATCTAGGACTTCATGTTGACACTGAAGTGGTTTTCACAGGGTTTTTTGTTGTTGTTGTTTTTTGCTGTGGGATGTGGGAGGCAGCTAAAAGTCTGATAGAACGGAGACCACATTGATCATCATGGACGGAGGACGGTAGGATTTGGCTCATGGCTGCAAGCAGCAGACTGGAGAGAAAACTGGGGTTCTGGAGACAGGCATCTGTGGGCTGTACGCCAATACAACTGAAAATACCACTGACTATGAAAGCTCTAAGGAAACCGTATCGTGGACCCGGAGAACAAGCTCAGGCCGTGGAATGTCAGGTTGGTGGGGCTCCTAGAGGGCGAGGAAGCAGGAGCCCATCCAGTGTTTTTCTCCAACTGGGCTGTGAAATGGCTGAGGCTGAATAATTTTGCTTCCTCTCTACAACCCCATTGCCACAGTCCTGCTCCTGAGTCAGGTGACCCTGTGACACCCCACGTGGCTCTTGAGGAATGTGCAAACCTTGGCTCGAGGAATAATGTTTTGAGTTGAGCAGCATGTGGAACTGAGCCCAGCCTTCAAGGGCTGGCAAGCATTCCTTTATCGCTACCACCTTTCATGGCCCAAAGGATGGTGTGGCATCACCGTCAAACCCAGGGTAAAAGCAACAATCCCTGCTCTGGTACATCTACAACAGGGGTTGGCAACCTTTCAGAAGTGGTGTGCCGAGTCTTCATTTATTCATTTTAATTGAAGGTTTAGCGTGCCAGTAATACATTTTAACGTTTTTAGAAGGTCCCTTTCTATAAGTCTATAATATATAATTAAACTATTATTGTATGTAAAGTAAATAAGGTTTTTAAAATGTTTAAGAAGCTTCATTTAAAATTAAATTAAAATGCAGAGCCCCCTGGACCGGTGGCCAGGACCCGGGCAGTGAGTGTTACTGAAAATCAGCTCACGTGCCGCCTTCGGCATGCGTGCCATAGATTGCCTACCCGTGATCTATACTAAGATAAAAGGGGTAGGTCACATTTAATACCTTAATGCAGCACGGACAAGTTGTAATGTAACATGTGTTCATGGGGCAAGTGGACCCTTAGACCCAGGTCTGGATGGGATGGCTGAGCTGGGACTTTTCTCTTTCTCCCTTGGATGATTTGGCATTTTGGGACAAGAAAGGAAGTAAGCGTGCCCAGAAAAGTGTGAAGGAAATTACCTTCAGAGGGGGCCCTGCAGCCCGGACAGTTCTGTGCCTGTTTCAATTGGAGTGCAAGTTTTATCGCCCCACACACCCCACAATTGGGTTCTATGGGGTCCCCTTTTACTTCCTTCCCACCACGCTAATGCTCAGTACCCCACACAGGCTCCACATCACAGTGCGCCTCCCTCTGCCCAAGGAGGTCTGGATGCTTTTGCAAGTGACTCCCAGCCCTTGGCCACCTGAACCAGCCCCTCGCCCCATATCCAACAGCCAGGCTTTTTTCAATGCCCACACTTACATGGGAGCAACACACGACATGGTTTGCAACATGAAATTAAGATTCCAGCTTTGTTCCTACTGGGCCAAAGCCCAGTGGGGTTCTGCCCCAGGTAACACTCCCACTGAGGTCTTGAGAAAGCACTGCAGGATTTGGTCTGTGGCTCAACTGATGTGATTTTGTATAACCTAGTCGGGGGTTTTGCTGATTTGCTTTGGGAGGAGAGGGGAGTTAGGGTCAGTGTGAATTGGACACCTAATTGTCCTTTGTACCTCTGCAAATTTTTGCCCTCTGTGTATGAAGCCAGCTGAGCATAATACAGAGATATAATTGTATCGTATATGGGTTCTACCCCTCTTTTCCTTTGGAGAGAGGCTGACTGAAAATGGGACGAGGTCTGTGTGTTGCAAGAGTGATTCTGGGGAAGTGGCTCTTTGTGAGCGGTAGCTAACTCTGCCCTGTGGGACAGGACTGGAGTAATGGTGGGGATTAAGGCTAGAGCGCATCAGTAGCACTTTTAAACTATCCAGATCTGGATGGAGAATGTGGGAAAGATTCCTGTTCTTCCCCCGGGTCTGCCAGTGTTCTCACTCCCCCAAACACACACACACACACACACACACACACACACACACAACCATGCACCACTGCACATCTACACACACACACACTGGTACATTTTTCTGATCACTAGCTTGTTTATATATGTGTAGACATTTCAATAACTATTCCAGCCCTTGCTTTCAGTCAGCAGCTCCTCTGCTCCGCCTACCCCCACTGAGAATTAATCCTGGCCCAAATACTTGGGCTCTTACTCCCGCTTAAGTCAATGGGTAAACAATGAATTAAGGGCCACAGGATTTCGGCTCTATATCAGTATTTATTTTTGAATATTCATAATCATCTCACTGAAAGTTCCATGTTGGAGACTCCTGCCCCTCTGAACTATCCCTCTCTCTCTATGAAAGCATCATGATTCGGCCCCTATGAGAGAAAAGATCAGTGGGAAATAAATCTTGTGTCATTTGCATACTCTACTGGAGCGCTGATTGTGTAGTTTAAGGTGTGTTGTTGAATACTCCTCACTCAACATTGGGTAGGGAAAATTAATAACCCTAAGGGAGCAGTTGTACTACATGAGGGCACATATTGGATGGTTTCTGCTAATGTGGGTTAAACACAGTTGTGGAACAAACTTAACCATGTTTTACATACTCACTACAACGGGCCCCATAAATGCACTGAAGTCTATCAGATAAACGTAATGGAACAAATTCAGACATGGAATTGGCAGCTGCAACTCCGCTCTGTGGTTGCACATACTTTCATCTGGTGAGAGTGGACCCCACGTATTTATTAAATTATCTAAAGAGCAGGTATATTCAAGATAATCCATAGCATCTAGCAGAAATCCATTACAGCCCAGCAAGTCAGTAATGCATGGCTTTTATAAATCCCCCAAAGCATTTTCACAACAATCTCCCATTTGACAAAATCCCTAACCATGCATGTACACATGAGAAAGAAGGTGACTCATGCCAACTACCCACCCTTCCCCGAGGAATTTGTTTTCAGTTCTGAAAACCACTATTTTTTTTTTTAAGTGGAAACAAAAGAAAATACCAAAATACACACACACACACAATCCCCAAATGATTTGATTGATGGGAGAGAAACCAACTCACGAAAGAAAATTCAAACTCAGTGGATCATATTCTGCTCTGTTACACTCATACAAATCCAGAGTAACTCCATTAATCATGTTTTGTTTTGTGTCTCCAAGGAGCAGGGGGGCTGATTTGATACACTATGGGCATTTTAGTACCTAAGCATGAAGCGTACAGTGAAGACACATGGACAGCATTAACTTAGAGTCTCCTGGTTTTCCGTGTCACTCATTCAGCATAATTTAACTGTAATCATTTGTGGGTTCGTTTTGGGATTCATTGTAGTCAGGAGAAATATGACTGTTCCCAGGAAGGGAAGGGCCTTCAACTGACTGATACATCCTCCTAGCTTTCTTGGACAAACGGACATCTTTGGGGGCGGGTGCAAGACTTTAAAGCTAAATAAATCACCTTTTTAGAAAGCATTCAATTTAATCCCAAGAAACAGCATATCTAAAATGCCCAGCCTGATCAGCGTTACTGCTCTTAGCTCTGCCAGTCCTTCACTTAGGCCCACAGAACATGCCTACAAAGAGGGAAAGTCACTCTAAAGATTCAGTTATAAACACTGGTAATTAAGACTGCTTGATTGAGTATAACACTAAATGACTTTCTCATTTAAGGAAAAGAGGACAGGAGGGGCGGTAGGAACGTTTGCAAATCAGGGGCAGTCAGATTAACAGAGCATGTGAATGCTTCATTATGGCTAACGAGTGCAAGACTGTACACACTACACACAGTTTAGCACCAAGGGACAAATGTTAGTCTCTCTCTCTCTCTCCTCAATGTGAATTCATTACAAAAATAAAGAAACACACACTTTTGGCAAAGTAGGCTCAATAGCATGTGCTAAACAGATCACATGGCACCATGATATCTCATTTCACTTCATTGTTGAAGTACCTTGTGAGTATAGATCACACACACGTGTGTGCGTGCATGCACACATGAGTATACACATCAAGAAATAAGCCCAGAAGCAGCAGAAAAAATATTCAATGAAAAAGTGAGGTCTGTTATATTTTGCTGGAGTAAATCAGCAGAGTTGTTGACACAGTTCCATAGCCTGCCCATGCTTAATTCCTATTTACACCAGATTAATGTTACTCCTTGTCCTAACATTTCCCACTATTTCTGCTGGGGAGAGGAGTATGTGTGAGTGGTGGGGAAGGATGGGACACTGTTCAACCTGAATACAGTACGCCATGCTGCTGGCATTATACATGCGGTGCAGTTAGTGAACTAGAATCCTTACATTGTTAAAAATAGGAAAGAAACTGCACAATTCACATATTTTATAAAGTTGGGTTAAATCAACATCTGCAAAAAATATCCCCGTTAAACGAAATAGCAGGATTTAATTAAGTAAATTGCAAGTTGGCAAAAATTCTGAAAGAAAGGGAAAAAAACCCCACAGCCAGCCCTGTAATTTAAACCTTATTTTAACTGTGACAACATGACTGCAACAGGCTGCATTTCCAAACGAAAAAATAAAATAAAGTCTAAAAAAACTCCCCATCCTCCTCATCCCCATCTCAGTGGCCCGCAATGTTTGCAGTAATTATAATGTTACACAGAGCTTTCCCATGGAGAGAAAGGGGGGGGGGGAAGAAACAAACCCATGGAGCCCTCTTCTACAGTCCCCATTGTCACTGTAATGAAATTGACAAAACCTGCTTGGAGTGGCAAACGCTGGGAGTTTCTACAAGAGGGGCGTCCAAAAGCTTGCACAACTGAGGGGCTGCTGATTGGCAACGCACCCTGGGCCTATGGGATGTGCTTGCACTCAAGTTCACCTTCACTAGAGTGGTGCAGCCAGCAAAGACTACGGGTTCCCAGCATACAGACCTCCACCCTGATCCAAGTAGAGGTTGTTTAGATCAAGATGCAGCAGTAGGTCTTACGGTCTCTGCAAGCTCTACCTAGTCTGTGGCTGAATGCACACAAAGGGCAAACTTCTGCCTTACACGGATATAAATCCAGGGGGGCTGGAACAATCTGTATAGTGGGGGTGCTGAGAGCCATTGAACCAAACTGTAAACCCTGTATATGATGGAAACCATTTCAAGCCAGGGGGTGCTGCAGCCGCCCTAGTTCTAGCATCTATGTGTAAATCTGAAGTAATTCCACTGTCACCATTATGAGTCTGGGGATATGTGGCTTTAACTGGTTAATTCTCACCAGGGACAATTCCACCAGGTTCCATGAAGTGAATTCTTCAATGGAAAAGAGACTGGCCAAAAGCTTTAGTTTGGCAGCTTTAGCACTGAGAAATAGATCAGTCTTTGTGATGCTCCATCGCACGCACCGTTTTAAATGCATAACGTTTTCCTGCACAGGACCAGAAGCCAGCCGAGGGGCCAATGGAGCGGGAAGGGATGGCTGATAACTGTACCGTCTCATTTATTTATTTCACTTTTTAAACTAAAAATGGTGACACTTTTATCTGTAAGTCATTGGAGATGACAGTTCTCATCATTATTTGTATTAATGTCACACCTGAGAGGTCCCAGTAGTACCCACAACACTGATTCACACCAATTGTGAATCTCTGATTCACACCAATTTGGTTTAGCAAAAATACAGCAGCCCCTTCCGAGTGGAGCAAACTGGCGCTGTCACCTATCCTTTCCATGCCTTCTGCTCCATCCATCATGCGGGCCTCACAGCTCTTTATGTATTCTTCTCCCACTCTGGTCTTCCTGCCTTCTTCCATGGGCGCTTTGGGTACGTCTCCACAGCAAAAAAAAAAAAAAAACAACCTGTAGCAGCGCGTCTCAGAGCCCAGGTTGGGCTCACACTGCCCGGCTAAACATAGCAGAGTAGGTGTTAACACCCCCCCTCGCCGGGTTTCAGAGCCCAGGCTCTAGCCTGAGCCCAAACGTCTACACTGCTACTTTTCGCCCTGCAGTGCACGCCTGAGTCAGCTGCTGCGGGTCCTGTTTTGCTGTGTGGACGTATCCTTTAGGTGCAGGGAATTAGCTCCTGGTCTCACGATGCCAGGCATCCAGCATCTCTTCATTCCAACCCTTCCAAAGAGCCTCTTAATCCCCAAGACCCAGCATTACAAAAACTAAACATCCCACCATTGGGCACGCCTTCCTCTGGCCTGCCTCTTCACTGTGGTTTCCTGGCTCGGTCTTCTCACTTGTGAGCTCATGTGGAAGGCCATCTTGCACTGTGTGTTGTCCGGCAGTGAATGACATTCTTAGGGCCACACTGCGACTTTAGCCACAGCCCTGAGCAAAGGTCGATGAGCGAGCTGCCCCACTCCGGAGTACTGTAGGAGGCACTGAGACACAGAGACCCTTTTAAGTCACAATTCCTCCCCTGCTTGCTCCTTGCTCCAGGGCTGGAATTTGCTGCTCACCTATACCAGCAGCGCATTACGACACCTGCTACGCCAGTTTCAGCTATGCTGGCCAGGTGCAGCGGATGGGGTAGGAATAAGGGTACATACACTGCCTGCTTACTCCTAGCCCATCCAGGTTGAATTCTGCATTTACCTGACAATTTCTTTTCTTCGGGTAGGTCTACACTTAAAACATACAGTGAAGATGCTACTACGCTGACAGGAGAGCTTCACTATAACCGCGTCGCTCAGGGGTGTGGATCTTTCACACCCCTGTGTGACGTAATTACACCGATGTAAGTTTATAGTGTAGACCTGGCCTTAAAGTAATGAGCTCCACAGACCTGTTACAACAGGTACGTCAGCCTGCTCACAGCTAGGGGGCAGGACCTGCCTTGCCAATCACAGGCAGCAGGGGAATGCCCCACCCCCTGAATTGGTCTCCATTTGGGAAAAGTTCAACAGCCAGGACAATTCATTTCTATTTCCCCGAATTACAGACGGTATTACATGTACTTTGAGAAAAAAAACATGTCCTACTGCAGAGCGTCAGAAATTCTCCCTAATGAGACAACCCCAAATCTCTGGATGTCAATTTCCATCTCTATTCTGGAGGATCTGTTTGTCTCCAGTGTAGGCCGGAAACTGTGGATGATCTTACTCAACCTCGCTTGCGCCGTGAAGCCTGCAGGGGCAAAGACGATCTCCCCAAAGGGTAAATGCAGCCCTGGGACACAGCTCGGAATCAGACGGACACACTACCGACCCCAAATATTAGTGAGGAATTGGAAATGAAGTCTGCAATTTCCTTCCCAAAAGCTCTGCAGCAGGAAAGACAAGGGGAGCCACCGGCCACTGGGGAGGCAGAGAGAATGGATGGGAACTTCAGAGGTGTGGCTTCCCCTTCAGCCAGCAATTGACAGGGCTGGTTCTGTCCCCAAGCTGCAAGCAGGCTGAAATACTCATCCTAACAGCTCTGTGGACCTCAGCAAAATGAAGAACTGCACGCTCTTACTTCCCCTAAGTTCTGTTGTGCAACCAAGTAGTCCTCCAAGTCACAATCTAGACTTCAATGTCCAACTAAATCCACCTTTCTAATCATCTAGAATACCACCTTTGATGCAAGACTCTTCTGCACAATGAATGTTAATAAACGAATAAAGTTGCCTCTGAAAGTGACTATTCATTAAATAAAAAGCAAAAATAAATGCAACATTCAGTGAAACAAGAGGGATGTGCAACCTTGGGGATGAAGTGTAGCATTTTGAAAAGGAAGACCAATTATTTATTTACAGTGATTTGCCTTCATTCACCCCCCTGGCATTTAAGACTTCAGTCAGTTATTTTGGATGGCTATTCTCCATGTACAGAGCAGAGAAACGAGCATGCTTATTTCCTTTGTGCTCTAAACATCCGTTTGCTGTGCTAGCGGGAGAAAACTGTGCATCTCAGGAAGCACAAAACAATCAGCAAGTTGAACGGCGCGAAGAGAAAAGAACACACACACGCACTTCAACAAAAAGCGGAGCACAAGTTCTGAGCCTGCTCACGATCCAGTTGTTGCTTAGGACTCAGTGAAGTTATGCCCTATTGCCATTCAAGTGTGCATCAATTCCGATTCAGCCTTCTCCTTTAATTTAGTTGGACAAAAAGGGAAAGCAGTTTAGTAAAGGACGTCAGCGGGAGGTAAATGAAATCAGTGGAATAAAATCTATTTGAAGGGTTGACGTGTGTGTGCGCGAGAGGAAAACAGACTTTCAACTAGGCGATACGATTTTTTCTAGTAATGCCAACTAGGAGAAGCATTATGATATGCACGCCTGAATGAAAGGAAACAGCAACCACCAGGGGTCTGGACCATTTATTCTGAAGTAGGCCAAAAAAAGGGCTCAGTCTAGCAGTATTACAGCTTTGTCCAGATTCCCTCGGAGGGACTATTTCACGATGAGGGTCTGGGTGGTAATTCTGCACACCCTTTATCGGAGTAGTCCTTATCCACATGAGCCATCTCTAGTGAGGAGGGATAGCTCAGTGGTTTGAGCACTGACCTGCTAAACCCAGAGTTGTGAGTTCGATCCTTGAGGGGACCACTTAGGGATCTGGGGCAAAATCAGTACTTGGTCCTGCTAGTGAAGGCAGGGGGCTGGACTCGATGACCTTTCAAGGTCCCTTCCAGTTCTATGAGATAGGTACATCTCCATATATTAGTGGAAATGCCAGCAGACTGTTAGAATCAGGCAGCTGATTTCTACTGGTATCTGTAGGATCCAACTGAAATAACGCTAGCCCGAATAACCACTAGCACCAACAGATCCATTGCTCTGTTCCAAAACCTAGCTGAGCAACTGAAACCAGTTGACAAATTTCAATGGAATTTCCACTAGGGGTCGCATTTACCTCAGTGGACCTTCCTATGCAGCAAGGGCTTAGCTGGGCTGAGAACTCCCGGAAGGTGTTGTCTAGCAGCAAGTCCCAGTGAAGTCCGTGGGATTTGAAGACACTTCACAGCAGTGCTTAGCACCTTACAAGGCTTAATCACAGCCAGCCACCCTTTTTTATAGCTTGATGCTGGACAAATTAAGAAACTACAAACTCACAAGCTCCTCGGCTGCACAGTCAGAAGAACGAGAACGCCCACCCTCAGGCCACAGAGCCAGATTCTGCTCTCAGTGACGCTGGAGTGAATAAATGAAGTGATTCTAGATTTACTGAGAGCAGAAGCTGGTACAGAAAGATGGAGACACATGGAACTCGTGCAAAGAGATGCCACCATTTTGCTTCCAGGGTGCATCTTCAGAGCGGCAGTTCCCAAACAAATGCAGAAGTCTGAAAGCTGCATTAAGCTGTCTGTCTGATCACTCAGACATCCTGTTTATTCCAACGTCTCTGCATCCCTCTGGAACACATGGGTGGAGAGTAAACTCATTGCTATAAATAATCTTTATCAATGGCCAAGAGTTGGTGGTGGGGAGAACATTTTAAAATGCTGACGTTTAAGGGACTGCAGGGGGACAGAGCTGTGATACAGTGAGTAGAATAGAAGGGGACTGAAGGCCTTGTCCAGCTCACAATGAGGTCAAAAGGAGCCTTTTGTTGACTTCAGCGGGATCTGAACAGGACACTAAACTTCAGAGAACACACAAATCTTGTGACACACGTAAACCAAAATATTCAAGCTTCTGTCTACCACCACAAGTCTAATCACATGGCACCACCCATCCGCACGTGGTGTACGCTGGCCACATACATCGAAAAGCTAATTGGACAACTGCAGTGCCAACTGCCTTAAGTGATTTTGCATTTATAGGAAATATTGTATTGTTACTGTCACAGGAATCAAAAGGATATTGAGGAAATACTGGAGCCTGCATAATCTCCACTAACCAACAGAGCCTTCCAATCATCACCGTATGAGCACTGTATTCTTTTATGAACACAGAAGGCAAAATGGCTAGTCACAAACTATAATGTTAGGACACCTACAGCCAGAAAAGCTAACATAATCAGAGTTCTAAATATATAAGTAATAATTACGTTTTGCACTAATTTAACTTCTTGCATATATGGCTCTGACGGTGCTTTATGACCATTAATGAATTATGCCTCACAAGATTGCTATGAGACAGCAAGCTACACTCTTCCCCGTGTCAGAGACAAGTAAACTGGGATACCGGGGTCAGACACTTGTCCAAAGTATTGCGGCAAAGTTAGGAACACAATCAGTCTTATTAGTTCTCATTACCAGTCCTGAACTCTACACATTAAACAACACTTTTCTCCCTTCCTTAACTCAACCCTAGGAGATAGGTACTGTGGCCTGTAAGGTCAAGAGACTATTCTAGTATCTCTTGGCAGAGAATCTAATCAGCTACACTATCCACCATCAGTTGAGGAGCTAAGGGCAAAGTTTCAGTCATGATTCTGAATTTCCTGGCTTCTGAGGATTCAAGCCAGCCATTAATGTTATTTATAGGTTCCTGTGTATGAATTTCCATTTGTTTGTCTATTTAAAAGCAATTAGGTGAAAAAGAAACTCCTGGAGCACAGACCATTTTTTTTTTAAATGCGTATTAATGGTCTGAAGGATCTAAAATGATCAACAGCTCCTTTGGAGACATACCAGAGTTTCCTTAAATGCTTATTGTGTAAATATTTAAGGTACTTCATAAAATTCCTACAATGTACTTAGCAGGCCATAAATCTCTATGTCAGAACCATTGCTGTCTACCAATTAAGCACACGCGTCACAATTTTTAAAAATACAAACACACAAGACATTTTCGAAAGCTAATTCTGGACCCAACAGACCATAAGATCTCCTCAAGCAGTTCCAGTCGATTGTGACAAAGAGCCCTTAGAGAACTCAAGACTGCATGCCATTCCTCCGCTACACTTACACACTGGGTGCTCCTCATGCTAAAAATCAGCAGGAAATAATTACTAACCTGGTCCACCTCTCTCCCCCCAAAATGGAGTGTGGATGTGTAATAAACCATTACAGTAAACACAACTCCAGTGGTCACTTCCAAACTACCTACAGTAGCCACACAATAGTCTGCATTATGGATGGAAGACCTGCAATTTTTTAATTTAAATCACACTGCTGGTTTTTTTTTTTTTTTTTTTTTTTGCAGTAAGAGCAAAAATGATGTAAATCTGAAACAAGCCACTTCTATTTGTTTTGCAGTCCTACAGATTCAAGAATGAAATGATTTTCTTTCAAATGCCATGTGGCAGGTTTGAAGCAAAGCCTCATTTGTTGTAGTTGAATTCTAAAACACTTCCCCGCTGCAATATAGGTGTCTATAACAGAAACACTACAGCACTAGTGGATACTGCTAGAATAAACCATATCCCCAATAGGTGAACACTTGCTTTTATCAACTAATACACCTGTAACCGGTAAGCTCTGAAGATTGTGCAGTAATTTGCTTGATCACAGCAAGTGACCAAGCTTAACTAAAATTCTTAAATAAAAGCAGATCATTCTAACTAATGGGGCAAACAGCACATTTAGCAGTTTTCCATTAAATGGTTTCTTTACTGCAATTTAGGTTTCTTTGAGGCAAAAAAAAAAAAAAAAAAAAAAAACAACCCTCAAGAAACGGAGATGGGGAAATACAAGGTTACTGAAGTTGCAAATTAATGGCATTGTATTGTGTCTGATGAAGTGCAAAGAAAGCCACTGAAGACTTGGATGGCAGTTAAAGGCTACTCTTTTAAAGATGAAAGTGTTCTATTCAATTAAATGGTTAAATAACATTATCTTAGACTAAATCATTTAAAGGCTTTCACATCCCTTGCATTTCTAGCACTGTTCAATTTTTATTTATTGTTGTACCCTCAGCGATGTGAATGGTGCCATTAGAGGTAACTGGCTTTGAAAAAGGTAAGTTGTGTCAAGACATTAAAGTTCAATATGTGCTTGGTACCCAACCCAATTATATGGTGAGCAGCCTGCACTTATTTTCTAACCAGCATTATTTTTTTTTTCAGTTTATTCTAAACCACTCCCCAGTATGAACTCCAGTAGCTGAATCCGTGATACCGATGTAAGTCCAGAGTAGCTCCACTGACTTCATGTGTGCTGGATTTACACCATTGTAACTGAGAGCAGAGTTTGGTTCTGGGTACTCAATTCTCTTTTTTTTTTAAAAATGAGCAGCCCACTTTAAATGCCATTCTCTGCCATCAGTTATTAAGTAGCTAGCTCTCTGCTGACTTCAACAGGGAGTTTTCCATCAATGGCATGAGACAGCGCCACGAACCTTAAAATTCACCAGATACTTTTTTTTTTTATTGTGACACAAATTTTTATCAAAATGAGAGGGTTCTTTCTAAAGAAACAAGCTGCCATACTTGATCTTGTCTATAAACATTTTGGTCATCTCACATTTCTCACAGATTGCATTTCATTCAGGGAGTTCTAGTATTAGGTCTTGATACAGGCAACAGAGATGCGATGGGAAGTACTTTCTGGTTTAGCATACACACAAAGCGTCCAATGCTGTCAGGTGGCCTTATCACCCAGGACAGTGGTTCTCAAACTTGGGACGCCGCTTGTATAGGGAAAGCCCCTGGCGAGCTGAGCCGGTTTGTTTACCTGCCGCGTCCGCAGGTCCGGCCGATCGCGACTCCCACTGGCCACGGTTCGCCGCTCCAGGCCAATGGGGGCTGCAGGACGCGGCGCAGGCCAAGGGACGTGCTGGCCACCCTTCCTGCAGCCCCCATTGGCCTGGAACAGAGAAGAGAAATAATTCTTTACTAAATTCTGTATTTATTTGGAATAATTTTGATAGAACCCTATTAAATATTTATGAAACCCTATCGGTTTCATCCATATCAAATTCTATAAGACTTTTCCATACAGGTTTGACTTTGTTGTTTATTTAGCATGTTTTAGTATAAAACTCCATATTCACTTATTAGCGAGACAAGCTTGTGAGGTAATATATTTTATTGGACCAACTTCTGTTGGTGAGAGAAACAAGCTTACATGTAAGCTCAAAAGCTTGTCTCTCACCAACAGAAATTGGTCCAATGAAAGATATCCACCTTCTCGCTAATATCCTGGGATCGACACAGCTACAATATTGCATATTCATTTATGGTATTCTTTAGATAATCTCTGTCGAGATTGCTCTACATAGCTATCAACTGATAAAATGACAAATATAAATATGTAACATGAAGGTAACACAGTGCTCAGAAGCAACCCTACAATAACAAGCTAGTGTTTGCGTAATGGTTCTGGAAAATATTTAGGAAGGGGACAGATTTCTCCTTTTAGCTTCCAAAGGGTTACTATAAAAGGAAGAAATAAAAAGATGATATTTTTAAACTCCTACTCAGATGATAATTAATGCTATTTGCTGTTCATTACATCATGTTCTTGACTTCAAACAAAATGAAGCTAACCCAGCTCTGATTAAAGTCAATGAGAATTTTGCCACTGATTTCAATGGGAGCAGATAGAGGCTGACATGTTAAATTATTTTCTCTCTCACATGCCACAGATGATCATCCAAACACCCTTCATTAGCTTGGTTGCCAAAGAGAATAAACCAAGATGGCAAAGTTTCATACCAAACACAGGGCATCAGGTGCCACCAAGTTACCTCAAATATTTCTCCACCCATTAATTCCATACAAAGCCAAATTTTTAAAGGTCTCTCGTGTTTTAATGTTTTCACTAATTTTACAGGTAACATGCCCTGTGCCTCTATTTTAGTTTGGGCTTAAAACTGTGCTGGAAATGAACTGTGCATGCAAATACTACCATTTAAACATCTAGCTATTTGCAAGCACGAGCAAAGATGCAGGTACCTAAATACTAGCATTTCTGCCCTCGCTTAATTGCACCTGCAAAACTGAAGGGTATTTTTACACATTTCGCCCAGGTTGTTTTTCAGTGTGTCTGAAAACAACACGCACATACCTGGTTTCAAAGCAGGAAAAAGAGAACCCCCCCCCCCAACTGCTAACATAAATAGGATGGTCTTTTTAAATACAAATGCAATTCACAAGCCCCACCCTGGCAAAAATCAGAAATGCCAGGCCTTAATTAGAAAGCCTACTTATCCAGGCTGTGGCTGGATTATTCAGCATGCTGCGGTAGGGACTAGTTTTCCAGCTATAACTAGTATGATTCTACCCAAAATGCCATTTACCGGTAATAGCATCAATAACACCAACTCATAATTCAAATACCACAAACCCCATTAAAAAGTGAACAGTTGTACGAGGACGTGCCAGTCTCCATTCACACACGGGCGTCAAGCATGTAAACAATGGGTTGAATTCAGGCGGCCTTGAGGATGTGAATTAACTGACGCTGGCACATGTCTCACCTTACAATCGCTTTTTAAAAATAGGAGCTGCTATTAAGTTGTTTTGCAGTTTGAAGGATCCATATGTTTGAATTGCCAAGAACAGACTGTTAGCCTGTTGGTTAAAAAGACTCTTTTAAAATTATGACGTTTTTCTGCACCCACAGAACTTGCTAAAGATTTTCTTTTAGGTGCACAATACACTTGCACACAAAACCCTGCTTCATTCTGCCCGGGTTCATGACTAGCCTTGTAGTGTTGCATCTCCCAGAACAGTCTTGCCGGCACCACTGAATATTCACACTGCTCTTCCCCTTCCCTTTGTTAAGCAGGTTCACTGTCTCCACCTTCTCATTTGCTGCAGGAAATTAAGCTTTGCAAAGGGCCTCTTGAGTTAGTCAAGAGAGTCACTGGCTGCACAATAAATCCTGAAGGCAAAAGGCAGCAGCACAACTTACAAGAGGAGAATGAAACCCAGTCTTCCTTCATCCACGGGTTGGCTTCATACCTTTGGTTGTGTGTGGCTGTCTGCTTTGTGGCCTATCACCACATCAGAGTGTGTGTGTGCACACACACCTACAGAATACTTCTTACCATTCCAATAACTTGAAGATGAAGCTTTTTTCCTGCTTCCATTCCCTACATTCTCCTGGTGCAGAGAAAACCCCTTGGCCCTCACCAACAGATCTGGCTGAACTGTTAAGACTACAATGTAACTGGAGGTGGCCATCCACGGCAAAGGGAGCGCTCCTCTTGACAGCTGAGCAGGAGGTTGTGTCCTGGAAATACACTCTTTAGCATGGGGGACACAATCCCATTCTAAGTTATATATGTCAGCTCTGTTCCCAGCCCATAACGTTCATATTAGAACAGCCATTCATTCCTGAACTCTTTAAAGTTCACAGCCAATTTGATTTTCCACTCATTTTCACAGTGGTGTACAGCACAGAGACTTGTTATAAGAAATCGGCAAACAGTAATTTGAGCTAAACTGTGCAAAGGGGGCGGGGGGAACCAATTAGAGCTGTGCAAAACTTCCCTAATGAGACCCCAGACTAAGCCAAACTCACCTGGTTTCAGGTTTCCTGACAACTCCTGAAACATAAATATGTTTGTAATTCTTTGGGTGAATCTGGGCCAAGTTTCTAGCAGGCCAGTGCCTGGGATTGAAATAAGGAAAAAACACAGCAGTTTTAACCAAAAACCAGGGGGGAAAAATACTTGGCAGTTTTGGACAAGTTTTGTTTTATCGCAAAACTCAGGGCTCAGCCGTCCATGATCTTGAAAGCGCTGAGATCTGTAGAGCTCTGTCCCAACCCAGTCCCTAGACTAATCTTAGACATTTCCACAGGCATATTTTCTTGTCAGTCAAGGTTTGTCATGTTGAAAACGAAAAGGAATAAAAGAGCCTTCTTATGAATGCATGGCTGAAAAACCCGATGATATATGCAGATGACTTCCAGCTTACTTCATTACCTTGCAGCAAAGCACACCTTCTGTTCACAGAGAATTCAACACAGTCACACTAAAAGACTATTCACACACACACACATAGCTTTAGAGGTCTTTGCTCCTGCTGCGAAGTCGGGTTTGAAAAGGAGGATGCTTGGCCAAGGCCTCTCTTCCCTCGGACAACCCACAACCTTATTCAAAACAGAGAGGCACCACTGTGGAAGTACTCGAGTCGCATTATTTCCAAACCCCGATTCCTGATTTATTCACCTCCCCACGGGAATTCCATTGGGCTAGCGAGCATCTTGGAAACTGAACACCGGCCTGAGCAGCTGAAGAGTGAGGCTGAAAGGATAATGAAATAGAGGCTCCACATATGAACACTCCACCTTTTCCCCAGTGGAGCAATTCAATCATTATCCCATACTCAGACGGTCACTGGATGGGACTAGCATTCTACAGGCTCGGAAACTCTTCGGATCATTCAGATTTTTCCCTGCATCTGACTCTGTGAGTTTTACCCCGTCAGAAGAAAGGCACTAAAGGGGGAACTGTGGATACAGGGTCCCAAGGCACTACAGTAATACAAACAGGCAAATAATAATAATATGAAGTGGCTCAGGGCTGCTAACCCCTTTAGGTGACTGGTTCAAATCCATCCTGTGATGGTAGCTGGTCAACTGAGCACTGTCTGCTCACACAGTGGTCTCAGACCAGCTGCACGCATCACAAGAATGACCACTAAAACCAATCAGGAGGGCCAGGGACTGAACGACGATGGAGGAAACACTGCCAAGTCAAAGTTGATGCAGCTTGATGGGGCACTGTGGGGAAACCTACCTGGCCGCTGGTGATGTGGCGTGTCTCGTAGAGCGTCTCAGCCTGTTTGCATGACAATCAGCACTACATTCACAGTTAAAGAGGAAAAAAGTAAACCCACCAAAAGAAGGCTCCTGGCTATTACTGCTAACATGAAGAAAAGGGTATAAAACAAAGGTTCTCTCCAGACCCATGGAATCTATGAGACACATTCAGCTCCCAGGTAAGTGGACAAAACTCCTCTAAGGTCACACTGGGACTAAAAATGGCTCCTTGTCCTTTGCGGAGTCAGCCCGACACCATATGCAACAGGTATCCTGTTTGTCAGACTCTCGTCCATACTGTTGAGGAAGTGGGTTTTGTGTTTCGCTGTGAAGGTGCAGAAGATCACGCGCATTCTCATCTCTTGGGAGCGAGTTCTGGATTCACCAAGGAAGTTCTGTCTTCAGCAGACACCACTCTCACTCCGAGGGCGGGCATCTCCATTGCCCCAGAGGAATGTATGTGTCATGGGAGGCTGTGATCACAAAGGGTAAAGCGGTTCCCTCGGGTAATTTAGACAGAGGCCAGGGAGGGATTTGAAGCGAGAACCAAAAGCCTGATGACCGATTATTATTCCATCAGCCTTTTTGTTTTACCAAACCAAAGGAAATCACTGAAGGGGAACGGTGGATATAGGAAGCGGCTCAGTCACTGGTTCCAATCCATCCCGAACTGGCAGTCGGCGAAGAGAATGGAGCACTAGGATGATGAGCTCTAAGTCTGTCTTGCTGAGGAAACTGATTGCTGCGCCCTGAACCAAGTGTCGTTTTTTAAAGCTCAATGCTTTCGTTACCATCATCACTGCCCCAGGAATCAATCCTAAAACACTTAGCAGAAATTATAACTTTCCAATAGGATTTTTCAGACCATCCAACTGAATTGAACAGAAAATTACATCTCTACTATAGACTTTAATATCAGAAAGCCTAGAGAAATGCATTCTTTGATGAATTCCATAGCTCCTTAGTATACTGTCTATAGAAACCTATTGGTTTAATCCCTACTCAATTCTATGGGGCTTTCCCACATGGTGAGAAGGAGCTGGACACTTCCCATCCCATCCTAATCTGTTGTGAATCATACTGTGCTGTGCACTACTAAGCAACGGCTTGATTTCACCCTGGAGGTGGTCACATTTCAGCAGCGGGTGGAGTGATCTCTGCAGAGATATGATCTATACAGCAGATCCAGCAGAATATATCATCTGTAATATAAACATAATTCCCTGTATATGTTTGGGCTACATTTCAGGTTCAAAACTTTTCTAGTGCAAGCACCTCCAGCCAGGCCTGATTTTCAAATATACTGAGGCCCCTAAAGTTGCAGATCGGTGTGTCGTGGGACTCTCGGGAGCACCTAAGCAGGACACAGAAATTCCCTTGAGGTTCCAGCATGCCAAACTTCTTTGGAAGGTTTTCCATAAATCTGAAGCAACACGTGTTTACATGGATCAACGGTAAAGGGGGAAACCCCCTGAGAATATTGTATGTTTCAAAAGCAACAGACCCAGGAGCAAAGCGTTTTGAAGGCTATGAGAGCTTAAAGAATGCCAGACAGGCACCAAGAAACAAGCAATGAACATGCACTGGCGTTGCTGTAAGCCAATTTCAACCTTGCCAGGCCTCTGCACACAGCTTGCTCCTGCCTTCAAGGGAAAATTCATTTTCATAGTCAGCTGTTTCCAATTGTGTACTTTTCACAGCCTGCCCTAACTACCTGGGGGTGGGAGGTTGGAGAGTGTAAGGATTTCAATAATATTGTGTATAAATCTCAATGAGAGTGGAAAAGAGGGAAGGGCAGGAAAACAAGATTTTTTATACACCAGGGTACTATGGAAGTTCAAACTGCAGCTGATCTAGGATTATCTTTTAGCTCTCAAAAAATGTTCCTGTGTTATTTAGTTTGTCCTCATTTAAACTGGGATCGCTCATGTAATACAAATAAACCTCTCAAACGCAGTCTATTCATTTGGATCAGCTGGGCAACACAATCCAAATATAATTTGCCACAAATGAAGCGTTTACATTCAAGGTGGACAACAAACATACATTTTTTAAATCATGCCTACAGTCGTTCTGTATTCTGCTATTAAAGCAATTCCCACTAGCATCACAATACTTAAGGATCCGAAGGCAGTTCTATTAGTATCTTTTTATCCTGCGTTTAAAAAGCAGTAATTAAAATTTGCACTGCACTGAAACTCCGCATACAGATATCAGCCTGGTATAGAACTGCTTCCTGTCACTTCACATTTTACTTTAATACAACCTGTTCAGATATTGATCCAATAACGTGTGCAAAATAGGTATGTTTGCCAGTTTCTGACATTTTTGCATTCAAAACTAGATTACTTTGGGAAAAGGAAATTTTTAAGAGCCGAGCCTTTCAGTATTTTTTTATTAAATGGGCATCTACTGGTGAATCATGATTGGTTCAAATCCAGCTCAGGTAGGTAGCTGCTGTAGCCATCAGAAAGCTGCTGACTGAGTGAACTAAACCAATGGTCTCAGTTCAGTTATTAGTGGCCAGTTGTCCTCAAATCTCAAAATCCCCCAGCATGTTCCCTTGGCTGACAGTCACAACAATCAGCCCAAGGACTAAATGATCATGGAGACTGAAGTGTTCTTTAATCCTTCCAGTGCCGCTCCCTGTACGCTCCTGTTCTGTGAAGAAAGAGAAAACTTCTGTCTCCTATGACTGCCCATGCAACACCTTTGCCTAGCCCTGAAATTCACACTTGAAAAAAAGAAACAGAACTCAGTTTAGCAGAGATCTCAATGTTTGACAACCACAGTATCTTTTATTCCTAAAGGAATTTGACACGTACCATAAGCTCTTTCTTACAAGGAGGGACGCAGTTGGCCGCGGCAGTAATTATTTTTTGCAGTTGTCTCATTTTTTAAAATTGTTTTACATGACTGCTTGGGAATTTTTTCAATGTGTTTGGCAACCAATTTAGAACGAGCTTCTGCAGCTGCTCTGCATACAGAACCTACACAGATGTTGTCAATGCATTTAATTTCTGCAGGATTTGGCCTATGTTCCTCTTTTTAGGTCTGTTTACTGCGAGTTCTGCAATGCTGGGGCCTATTGGTGGATGGCAAAGGAGGAGGTAGACATGGCGTTTTAGCCAGGCCTCTGACTTTTCTGACCCTAGCCACAGACTCTGGGGAACTCATTCTACCTCTCATCTGTACACGGGATAATAATACCGTATTGCTTTCCCCACCTTCTGATTGTCTATTGAGATTGTAAACGTCTCAGGGCAGGGACTGTCTCCTACTATGTGTTTGTACAGGACCTAGCTTAATCCCGTAATCTCGTTGGAGCCTCAAGCAACTGTTCTTCTTCAACGCTTAGCCAGAGTCAGCCATAGAGATCATTAGCCATTCGGTCCATTCCTGTGCGACCACAAGGGATTGACAGGACAAGAGCCCAATGTGGAACAGACTTGACGCACCCATTTAATAGGGGTCTGCCTGTGGGCCGCCTCCACCCCTCGGTCGGTGGAATTTTATCCCAGATGTTGCAAGCCTCCCGGAGAACGGCATTCCCCAGAATGTCTTGCAGCATTCTGGCAACGTGTCCGAAAAGCATAAGACGCCGTCCGCAGACAATGGCCCCAGTAGTCTATAAGCAACTACTGAAATACCAATAATTATTAATATTAATCCACATCTGATTTTTAGAAGAGTGTTGGAACAGTATTTGAGTGCGTTGTATTCTGCAGGTGTTTTTGCTAATATGCTAAACAAGGAGAGTGCAAAAACTACAGCATAAACAATTCCCAGCAACAAATACGCCAAACACAGCCACAAGGCAACAAGGAAAATTCTTCTTATTCCTCCCAAAAGAGCAATATATGAAGGAGGTGGGGCAGGACAGTAGTAATGGAGGAAAATACCTTCCTTCGGTCTGGCGTTAAATCACTCACTCAGTTTGAAATAGACTTTTTCTCTGCTAGGTAGATAGACAGACAAACTAAAGGAATCCATGTTATCTCCTATGTCCTCGGACAAGAGTTGATGGATTTTTATAAAAGAAAGATATACCCTTCCAAGTTACAACAGGTCCATCATGGGCAACACCCTGATGCCAATGTATGATGCTCCACCCCGATAATGCAAACATGCAAAAGTCAATGGACACTATGCTGTCCCAGAAGACACTGTCTTCCAGTTCCCTTTATGGTATCTGCTTATGCCTTGAAACATAAGCTTTGATTTCCTGTGCCCTAGCACGTATGTTTAACTAAAAATGTTATTACTGGTCACAAACTAATCCAGCTCTTGTAAAATCCAGCCACAATGTTTTGACTGAATGGCCACCTACAGCAAAGAATTCCGCAAGACGGATACATGTTGTTTGAAGAAGTCGTTCCTTTTGTTATAGGCTGAAGAGTGACCATTCATTTCATGCAGTGATCTCATGAAATAATGAAATCGTTTCACGTCTAGTCCACTGCACAGGACAGTTTGGGCAGAGGTTTGTTGGGATTGGTGCCAAAATTTGAGGAGCTGTAGCTTCGGCCCACATTTTCCGTGTTCTCCAGCATCTAAGTTTCATTGATAAAAGTTTCTCCTCTCACACCTGTGCAAATCAGGAGTGAAGCCATGAAGCGCGGGAAGGATCAGGCACAAAGTCTCATTGTAGCAATATTTAGAATGGGACGAAATGGTGCCCTGATGCAAGAGGGTTCGGTATAGAGGGGGACAGATTCTGTTCTGATTTACAATACTTGCACCGCCATTGAAATCAATGGTGTTGCAAGGCGAAATGTAGCCCTATAGGAGGTGCATCCATTTACACCAAGGTTCAATTAGGGTTTCAGATTCTCAGACAAGTGACTAGAAGCCAGTCACCCCATCTTAAGTCAACGTAGTTCCATTTCAAGGGAGAAGTTGTTGTGGTTTGGAAGAAGAGTGTGTCAACGTGCAACAAAACAAAAAGTAAGCACCCAACAAACCCCAATATTAAACAGTTCCTACTTGATCTTGTCCACCAAATGGCAAACATTCCATTGGCCAAATTTCCAACTTTTCTACTTCCAGTTTCCCACACCACCTTACTACGGATAAAAAACAGACCGACTATGCATCCCTGTCATACGTGCAACATATGTGCATGCATGTGCATATATGTGCACGCGCGCACACACACACACATATTTACTTTGCAGATTCTGGCTGCAATTTTCCAAGTGCCTAAAGAATCTAGATGTTCAATTTCTATTAAGAACGAGAATTGGGCATCCAAATCCGTAGGTGGCTTTGAAAATGTAAGCCTCATTTTTCTTTCCTGAAGAGTTGAACTCAGCCAGTCACTGAGGCTTCCACCAAAAGCAACAAGCCTCATGGGCAGCCTATCTCAGGGTCTAAAATACGAAGTGTGAGTGAGCCTTTGAAGCAAACCCCTTCAAAGAAGGACACATACCAAAAGTCGCTGAGGTTTTCTGCACAAACAAATTCAGTATGGCGAGAGCAAAACTAATTTGCAAAGATCTTGAATGTTAAAAGTTTCAAATGACTGACCCTTTCAAGCACAGCTGAATTCAATTCCAGCCCGAAAGATTCATATCGCTGGTTCTGAGTGGAAAACACTAAGGGTATTTTAAGAATATATGGCCATAATTACCTGAAAACTTTAAAAAGCCACTAACTTTTTTTTGTTTCATAAAGCAAAGGAGCTGCACAGTGTGTTTCCACTCTAAAACCAGCGCTATGTTTGTACATACTTGTGCTGACATTTCCCTTTCATTAAAATAGCTCAATAAGGGGGGAGGGGAGGAATAACTCTCCATGCATATAGGATCTTTACCTTACTTTGTACTTGCAACGGAATTTCCTTGATCTCCTTCAGAGTGGAAATTTCCATAGATCTCAGACTTACACTGCACGCAATTCACTTTGGAAAGTGTCCTGCAGTATGGCAAAAACTGGTTCCATCTCTTTCACTTGTTTCTTTTTGACAGGAGATGGGCATAAATCTTCCCAGAATGGGCATAAATGAGTTCAGCTAAGAGAATACAGATGTGACATTTTATTCACTGGGTGAACATGCAGGGTTGGAAATTTCCCAGGAAAAACTAGTTTAATACCATCTTAAACCCAGTTTAAACCGGAAAACTGGGAACAATAACTGGATCAGTGTCCAGCAAGTTCAGCAAGCCCAGAATGAATCTTTTCATACTTTGGATGCATCCATTCAAAACTGCAGGGCAGGCTTGGTCTTCTGCTGCAGAATGCTGCATGGCTAAATGCACCTGGACTGAGTCTGCAACTCTGCTTGCTTCTGACTGCTTAATGCTTCCAGCCTACAACTCTGCATGATTGGCGTTTTCATGGAACTCAACGTGCTTGACTTTTGTTTATTACAATATTGAAAACTGAAATAGGAGTCATGACGTGCGTAACTTCCTTGATAAAATACCAAACCAAAAATGTATACAGACATTCCGATGTTCAATAGTCTAATTACATATATTCGTATCAGTCCCACTTGCAATTTTACTTTAAATAAATAAATAAACAAACTGGGGCTCACTAGTTTTTCCCAGGGCGGTAAAAACCACCTCTGGTAAATAGCATGCCATCCCTGTGAAAACGCCTCCGAAGCACTGGTGTTCCCAGAGGTACACTTGAAAGAGCTGCCCTGCCTCCATGCCAAACAGTTGTGGATTAGGCCTGCAGGTGCCTGGAGGCAGGGAGGAGCTGGAGGAGAAAAGAGGGATGGGGAGGAGACCGCTTAATACTGTGCAGCTGGCTACAAACAACAAACAGTTGCTTTAAACGGTTGGCAAAAAAAACCTTAAACCACCACTTTAGGTTGACGTATTCATTCTTGCCAGTGACACATCAACCTGTTTGGTTAATAACAGCAGAAAACAGAAACTTCGCCTTTCGTTTCACTTGGCAGGCCACAAAAGTTTGGACTCCAGTTTTTAAAAAGGAGAAAGTTGACGATACTTTTGCCAGGGTCCCCCACACTGTACATTGTAAGCCGCAACGCTGACTGTATTTAGAGACGGGCCAAAAAAAAAACCAAGCACAAAAAAACCCCACCTTTCCTCCAAACTTCTGCACCCTTCGTCATGTTTCAGTGGGTCTGAACGATCTCTGGTTTCGGTTCTGCACCCCCACCTCCTCTGCCTACCTCAGGTGCTGTTAAGTCCTAATGGGAACATTATGGGCCAAATTCTGATACCCCTACACACAATGGGTGATATCCTGGCTCCCATCCCATGGCAAAACTCCCATGGACTTCAGCTGGGCCAGGATTTCACCCACAGCTTGCTCCACATTGGGTTTGACAGCACTACTCAAGGAGTCAGATATTACTTTGGTGTGAATAAAGGTGGAACAAACTAGCCCTTACTTAGTTTCAGGGGGACCGATTGTGGAGTAAGATGGAGCAAGGATTTCAGAGGCCCTTAAGAAATTACTTGTCTTTTAGAACTTATCTCCATGAGAAAGTTGCACCAGTATCAGTGCAGTTAAACCGGTGCAAGTGTTTGAATGGAGACTCTGATTTCTGTATAAGAGCAGCTTATTTCAGTTTAGCTTAAGTTGATTAGGAACAGGTCTAATTAAACTGGTATGTGTATCACAACACACGAATGTTAAAGGCTAATAATGCAGACTTAGGTGTGTGGACAATGTGTTCAATATTATGGCACCAAATAGAGAAGTCCAAGAAGTAGAAAACTATATTCCTAACAAGTGATACTAGCTACATCGTCCCCAGAAGTAGCCTATATATTCATGAATGTTATTTTTGCGGGGTATCTTAAAAATAGCAGTTGTTAGTGAATATGTAGCATACTCCATCCACAAAGTTCCTAGCTCTGTGCTCAGATCCTTTCTCTGTAAATTCAGAAAGGGGGAAATTTTCCCTACCTATTAATTTTCTTTCTTCAAGATCTACTACTCCAGTCCGGGCTCAGGTTTCTGAACCAGTACAGAAGACTGAAGAGACAACCTCCTTATAGGGAGGAGTCAAGTCTTTGGGCCTGATCCTCAGCTGGTGGAAATCAAGGTAGCTCCATTGACTTCAATAGCTCAGGATCTGACCTATTTTCTATTTTATGCATATGGGTGACTCCCTACAAGAATATCATTAAAGGCTGGCTGAGTTGTACATGGTGGACATCCAATATACGGAAGAGGTGATTTAGTCAAACACAACTTACTGGTCTCATTACCAGGAGTAAGTGGGTGACATTCCATGGCTTGCCTTTTGCAGGAAGTCAGACTATCCAATGGATCCTTCTGGACCTAAATTCCATGAATGTAGGGAAAAAAACTAACGTGTAGCTTGTTACATGTGTAACATGTAGTGTGAATGGCAGCTGTGAGGGTAAATGGGAGCGCAGTTTTAATGCTCAGAGATCACAACTATAAAAGATGCTTAAGGATTCAGGGGCCCGATTCTGCCCTTGTGTACGTACATACTTCTCCTGTTGGCCTGGCTGGAAGCTGTGTAGGTGTTCTCAAAGGCAGTGTTTGGCCCTAGTGAATAGGGATAACTTGTCATTCATTCAGAAGTGACTAAAAACAGAGCATGGGGAGTTTACAATCCCAGTGGTCAATGTTTGCTTTCTCTGCTCCATGTGTACTGTTGAGGAGCAGCCAGGGATGTTCACAGATTACTGAGCCTCTTGGCTGGAAAGGATGACTCAACCAAGTCATTCTCCGAACTAGACAAACTCACATTTTCCCGGCGTATCGCCTCACAAACAGGCCGTTGTCTGAATCCAATGCTCTGACAAGAATGGAGAACAAGTGTTCAGTTGTCGAGGGTCACGCTTTGCAACAGTCACGAAAAGGAAGGAAGGAAGGCGAAGTGCTGCGGATTGGCACGTAGGTCAACCTGGCACCTGTGAGGGCAGAACCTCAGCTGGTGTAAATCAAGGTATCCCCGCTGAATGGAGCTGGCTCCAACGTTCAGAAGTACATGTCCCCACACTGCTTTCTGTGCAACATGGAGGGAGCCCCTTCTCTTCGATCAAGGAATGTTTGTGGTTTGTTTGTTTTTAATAGGCAATTATATTTGAAGCAAACTGTGTTAAAAAGCAAAGAAAATGGTCAACTGACTTTGTTTTGTTTTTTAAAAACAAAGCCTTTAGCATTCTTTGGTTTTCCTATGGAAAAAATCTCAAACTAGGCCCTAATAAATGGAAAGATCCGAAAAAGAGTTGGCCTGCTGGAGCATTTTGCCTCCCCAATGGGCTATGTAGATAAATCTGACACACTCACTGCTAGAGCACTACACGGCTGCTGAAGAACCCGTTCCCAAGCCCAGGTATTTCAGAGGAGGTTCTTCTCGGACATGATACAGCTTTTTAAAGGGGTTTGTTCTTTTTGAAATCCCACTGGTTAATAGTAAGCAGGTGACCAAAATTAGACAGGTGTTACTGCCCTCCCAAGCGAGCGACAGTCCATGTAAGAGGGAATTCATCGGAGGACATCACAGTGCAGGAGAGCATGATGCCCCAGGAGTGCAGTGGAAAGGTGACCGCTGCTATGTGCGATCAGGAGGTGTCTAGCAGCAGGAGAAAGGCTCATGCCTACTCTTCCTCCCCAAAGGGTGGGGGCAGTGGAGTGGGGAGGGCAGAAATCCTCCCAAATAAACAAAGCAGGGACTGTGAGGTTCCAGGTCTACAGCCAGCCCAGCTGAGACTCAGGGGCCCACTGCGATAGAAAACATGGGCCGCGGGGGCACTGGTGAAACGGCAGCTGGGAGGGGAAACGGGAGCTGCTGAGTTCAGGAGCGGTGGGGGGAACAGTGAGGCAGAGAGCAGACTGTACTGGGAAAGTAGGGAGCGGGGCTGAGATGTGTTAAGAGGGGAAATGGTAGGAACGGAGCTAGGGAAAGGGAGAAGGTTCCTTACGGAGCTGGATCAAGGATGGGAGACCGCCAACTAATCAACTACCCAGCTCAGCTTCTGTGGCTTCCCAAAACAAAGCATGCTGATGTTGCCTCCCTCCAGCTGCAACACAAACTAAGAAAAAAGAACCAGGAAAGTCACGACAAGAACACGACGATCCTCATTCCACCCTACCTTCTCCTCAGGAAGGGCCATGCAAATTAGGGACAGAGCGTCTGCCTTCAAATCTCTCTTTTTAGTACGCAGCTTTGGATAAGACATACACAGATCCCAGTGACTTCAAAGTCATGCTCACACTTCCACGTCATCCACGACAATAGGTGAGGGAAGTAAATGGTTTTAATAACTGCTGACCCCCTTACACGCTACACAGCATGTTCGGCCAAGCGCAGAAGGCAACGTATGTCCCAGTGCAGCTTAGCCTCAGGCCATGTCTACACTACAGACCTATATCGGTATAACCACATCGTGCAGGGGTGTGAAAAATCCACACGTAGTTATGCCGACCTAACCCCCGGTGTAGACAGCGCTATGCTGATGGGAGAGCTTTTCCCGTCGACACAGCTACCGCTCCTCGGGGAGCTGGGTGAACTACGCCAATGGGAGAAGCCCTGCTGTCAGCGGGGTAGCATCTTCACTTAAGGGGTACACTGGTGCAGCTGTACTGTAGCGCTGTATATGAAGACAAGCCCTTAGCCCACGTCCTTTCAATGAAACATAACCGTTAGGTGGTCTAAGAAACATACGTCCCAGTGTCATTTGCAGCGGAGATGCCCCAGGTGGTAGCATGGTATACTGCAGCCACACCAGTGTCCGAGCATCCACAATGGAACATCACTGTCGAGCTGAATAGAAGGAGAGTTTCAAAAGCTTCTCTGCTACTATGACATTGAGCCCGTCAATTGTCTGGTGTTCTCTGTGCTGGCATACGGGGCTAGAGGCTAGGAAGGCAGTGAATAATCCCCTCACCTGAGTGCAAAGAGCTGGCGGAGCTGTTCTGAGACTGCTACTTTAGACTACAAGTCAGTCACCTCCATGGTTCTGTTCCTTCCCTCGCAGGAGAGAATGGAGAAGTCACATAGTAATAGATCTGCCAGCACTGTCCCTCCCCCGCCTCAAGGTCCCCTCTGCCCACAGGGAAAGCACATGCAGCCGGGCCTCACCCTACAATGGGGGTGTCTGCCCTACATACAGCCCCTGCAAATGCCACACAGCAGAACCATAGGCGCCGACTCCATGGGTGCTCCGGGGCTGAAGCACCCACTGGCAGCTCCCCGCCCTCCCCTCCCCCCCGTCGCAGTTCACCTTCACCTCCGCTCTGCCCCTGCCTCCTCCCCTGGGCGCACCGTGTACCCATTTTCCCCCCGGCTCCCAGCGCTTGTGCCGCGAAACAGCTGATTCGCGCTGCAAGCGCTGGGAGGGAGAGGAGAGGAGGGAGAACGCGGTGCGCTCGGTGAAAAGATAGGGCCAGGGCGGGGATTTGGGGAAGGGGTCCAATAGGGGCAGGGAGGGGGCAAAGTTGGAGCAGGGACTTTGGGGAAAGGGTTGGAATGGGGGTGGGGCAGGGAAAGGGTGGAGTCGGGGCGGGACCAGGGGCGGGGGGGGCGCGAGCACCCACTGGCGCCAGGGAAAGTTGGCGCCTATGAGCAGAACCACACTGGTCCTGCAGCCCAATGGCCATCTGCCCTCAGGAAGGGCCTGGGGAGACAGGATTTCCCCCTTCACAGAAAAGGGATATTCTGCAATCTGCTGATCCAATGACTTCAACTGGGTGTCTCCCATTCACACCAGCGGAGAATTTGACTCTTGGGTTTTCTACAGCACCTTTCATACAATGTTCATTACAAACCAAAGAGTTGAACGAGGCTGGTACAGCAATGGCATAGGTCAGCACGGCAGCTCATCTGTGTTCAGCAATTCTTACACCCAGCTTTAGACACAAGAAATGAACAGGTTTTATTACACAAGGGAACATAAGCCTGGAAACCAAGGTGGCTCCTTAGTCACAACAAGCAGCTCGGAATGTTTGTTTACCTCCATTTAGACAGTGACCAGAAATCTCAGCTCAATCGCTCACCGAAGGCTGGCCCCTCTGATGGACTGCCACCCTTGGGTGCTGCGCTGCAGAGCCAGACACGGGCATGACCCAACACCCTGAGGTCGGGCTCGAAGCCAGAGTTTGCTGGGCCAGGGAGAACGCTGTTGCCAATAGATCCATGCACACACAGACTGTTGTGTGCTAAAAGCAAAATGCTTCCAAAAAACTGTGAGCAAACTGACTTCAAATGTTTTTAAAAAGACATGATAAAGTTCAGCAGAGGGGTTGGCTTTTGGGGGTTATTTTAAACTGCATCTACTTCCAGGTCTGATGCTGTCAACAAATTGAACTCCCTTTCCGACTAACTAAACTGACATTCAGATTCCCATCAAGGGCAATAAACCAAGCCAATATATCAAGGAAGGGGCCAGCAAAACAGCCTGTTAACATGCTCCAGGATTTTATCGCTGGACCTGGTCTAATCCCTGTTCCAAACCAAGGAGCTGTAAAGGCCATTACAATTCAGCATTTAGTACTTTCGGAGGAGGTCAGCCAAGACAGGCATTTCCATGCAAAATATTTTTATACTTACAAGAAAACCAAACAGCAGTTTTCATCAGTCTTAGTGCTGATGGCTTATTGCACAACTCTTCTTACCGCAGCAGGTCACTCCAGCCCTCCTTTCTGCTTGAGGGCTGTGCAGGTACTTAACCACAGCAACGCTTTCTTCGGATTAACCCTGGTACCCTCTTTCTGAGGGAAGCGCCTGAGGCAGGAATGTGAGGGACAGGAAATGCAGCCCGCTGCTGGGAGAGCGCGCTAGATAACGCTGGCGTTTTACATACATTCTCTACTTGCGGCTTCCATCATTCTGCAATTCTTTGCCTCTCGGGGGCAAGATATTTCTGAGGATATTTGCATAGTGGATCACTTTTCTGGCCAAAGGTGAACAGTGGGGAATAATAAACACTGCCTTGATATTAAAGGATAGGAACAAACTTCTCTGGACCGGTGCCCTGTGGACGGGGGCCATGCGTAATGGAGGCCAGAAAGCACATCATCATATGGCTGAGGAGCCCAGCAAACGGAACCAACAAAAGCGCTATGTCCACACTGCAGTTAGCCCACGTGAGCGGCACTGGGAATGGGCGGTGGAGGCACTGCCTAAGTCTGAGCTCCCAGGATGCACTCTACCTCAAACACAATGCCCCTGGGAGTGCAGTCGCTGCTACCCACAGCGTACCCGCTGCTTCCCCTCCTGGAGCCAGCTCCTCCCATAGCCCCCATGTGGAGCTGGAATGGGGCTCTCCTCATCCCCTCTGGAATGCCCAGCCCCACTGCAGGCACAAGCTTAAAGCAGACCCTGTGCAGAAAACTAGGAGTCCCTGCTTTCTCTTCCCCCTGACTTGCACACCAACCAGGGCAGGGCATAATCGAGCAGGGAGGTGGGGACACAAACAGCAATGCGCATGTCTGTAGTCCCCTCCAACCCAGAGCCAAGCCTACTCTGCCAGTAAATTTAGCCTGTGGTCCCAGGGAAGTTAGGCAGTTCGAAGTCTTAGGCAGCACAGCCAGAAACGGTAAGGCCTGTACTTGTCAGCTGCTGAATCGCACAGTAAAATCCACACAAATATCCAGTGTTCCAGAGAGGCAGGTTTAGCCATCAAGATCTCTGAAGAACGGCGGATGTTTTCCTGGAGTCACTTTTTTTTTTTTTTCCTTTCCAGTTTGTCTTGGAGGAGGAGGGGGGTTTTGTTGTTTTTTTCCCCCTTACTAAAACACGTCTCACACCGCACACCCCTTTTAGACTTGAGCATCCTCCAGAGGTGAAATGCTGAGTTAGCTATCGGCTTCCAGGAAAGGAGGTGCCTTTGATGAATACCAAATCTACAGACTTCAATCGTTTCGGTGTGCGCCACGCTTTTAATAAGTTACTTCCGTGGAAAACCTTAGTAACTCAGTTATAAATCAAGCCTATAAACACTTCTCCTCAAAGCACCAAAACAAAACATCTATTACTGTAACTCTGAATTCTAACTTCTCCCTACCAGTTCATATCAGAAGCCAGAATTTCTCCTTCATACCATTCACCATTTTCAAAGGTTGTAAATAAGTTATCTCCAGCATTCAGCAAATCCATTTAAAAAGCAAAACAAACACACACACACACACAGAAAAAAGTCAGCTCAAATGAAGATGTCCCATCAGACATGTACTATTTAAAAGACACAGCGGGAGTTACATCAAACACATTTTTACTACCTAGAAAGTCACATCCAATTCCTAACAGGGAACAAGATTGTAATGTTTTGGCTAGAAAGACTAAATTCATTTATTTTTAAATAAACTTGTTTATTTCCTGATGTTTCCTTTTTAAGTGTGATGCTTAGGTGCTTGAACAAACCAGGGCTATGATTATTCTGCGATTCAAGGTCAAACAACTAGTCAATGAAACAGAGACAAAAACATAGTTTATCTGGGTGTTGTGCTTTCTCAGAGAACGTCTACATGGAAAACATTCTCGCTAACTACTAAAACCCGCTTCCAATTCCAGGTAAGAGGGGGAGGAAGGGTAACTGTTTTGTCTTTTTGTAAAATGACCAGTGAACCTTCACTTCACTAAGCTACTTAAATGGGAAAGTCAGTCCTCAAATATTGCCTCTCTCGGCTATTTCACCTGTCCAAGCCAATGTCTTTCTGATTAGACGAATCAGCTTTGTTGAAAAACAAAGTGCTCTTGGAGTTATTGTCTGCAAATTCATACAGGCATCGCTGCACCAGTTCGCAGTGAGTTCTGGTTTGGAAGGCTTCCTTTGTCAACGTAAGGGTTAGAGAATTTATTTCTTTGTAAATCACACGTGAGATTCTGGAGCACAATGATGCAGCAATTTAAAAATTATCTGGAATTATGTGGCAATGTACCCATGATTGCATTCTGCATGGTCCATGGGCATCCCATGTAAATCAACAGGAGCTACATGTGCATGTCTGAATGTAGAAGTGTGGTCTGCGGCGTAGCTTTGATATAGTGGATTTGGCCCAGGCAAAACGCTGATGAGACCTAACTTTGAGTGCCAATTCTACCACTGATTGTTTATTTGACCCTGGACAAGTCATTTCTCTGCGTCTCGTTTTCCCATTTTTTAAATGGAGACAATGGTGATTTTCCACTTTTGTAAAATGCCGTAAGATCTATAGAGAAGTGCAAGTAATATTTATAATAATGGGAAAGGAAGCGCGGCCCTGTGGTTAAGGGACTGGGCTGGGACTCAGAAGATCTCGACTCAATTCCCAGCTCTGAGACAGATTTTCTGGGTGACTCTGAAGTGCCTTGGTACCACATCTGTAAAAGTGGGGTAGGAATCCTCTTCTCCTAAACTTTAGACGTAAGCTCTTCGGGTCAGGGTTTGTACAGCACCTAACGCAACGGGGCCCTGATCGAGGCTTCTAAACACTATTGTATTAGTGCTACCCCGGTCACTTACCCTACAAGATGTGCTGTCCACACAGATTCCACTCTTGGTGCACATGCAGCCCCATGCGTGCGAGATCAGATTCTTTTTGAACAGAAATGTCCACTCTGTTGCAACTACCGTAGCCTAGGGCATAGGGGGCAGGGCAGCCTCCGGCACCTCTCAGTTCCTTCGCCAATAAAGAATCCCATATGTCAGGCTGCCGAATTAGCAGGGACACCTCTCAAAGAACCAGAGTTACGGTAAGGTAAGTAACCATTCTTGCGTCTTCGAGTGACTGTCCATACAGATTCCACGCCTGATGATTAGCAGGCCATAACCCATGCTCAGAGGCACGTAAGAGGAGTTCTATTTACATATCAACTGAAGGACCAATCTGCTCTAGGAGTCTGCCACAAGGCATAGCAAGTAGTGAAAGAAGGGACTGAACTCCAGGTCACCGCCCTATTTATCTCAGTCAATGGGACGATATTCAACAAAGCTGCAGATGCCACCTGGGTTGAGTTAGACTGAGACCTTTCTGCAACCCATTGAGATAGTTTTGGCAAGGGTATCAGCTGTCCTCTCATTTGTTCTGCAAATGCAACAAATAGTCTGGATGAGGCTCTAACGGACCCAGTCCTGTCTAAATAAAAGTACCAGGCTCTCACCACACCCAGCACTGTGTTGTCGTTGTTTGCACTGCACATCCAGAACGTACACAGTTCCAGCTAATGGAGGGTCATCCTCTTGTCTCTCAGCCTGTCCAAGATCGGGAAGTCCGGTACCAGTCCCACAGCTAAATCAGCTAGTGCCGAGAACCGTCCGTGCCATCTGCACCCAAGCCACCTTAGTTGTTGGCGCCAATAAAACGGGCATGGATATTTTCAGTGTCACTCAGCACTGAAGTAGGTTCTGCTGCATGAGTGGCACCAGGGGCAGCACAATCAATGCTGTGCCGATTTCCAAGTCTCTGCCTTGAGGCTCTTTGATGTTGGAGTTTTGGGGAAGAACTTTTGTCTCCTGCCTGGGGGGGGGAGGGAGATCTGTGCATGCCCTGGTCTCTGGAGCATTGCTTCTGATGGCCTTATCCTGGCTCAGTGCACAAGTGGTGGAACAGTGAAGCTACTGAGCATCCTGTGAGCACAGAATATCATCATCATTATGGCTCACTGGGGGGGGGGGGGGGGGGGGGGGAAGCCACGAGGGGGTGTAACTGACCATGGGGGGGGGGGGGGGGGGGGGCACCAGAGAGTGTAACTGACCAGGGGATCGGGGAGGTTCTCTCTGGTTGCTTGCCTGGATCGGAAGACATCTGCATTGATCTTTCTCAGAGATGCAGCCTCAGAGATGAAGCCTTTTGTGCGCGTCGAGAGGATTTGCACACTGAACAACACGCAGGAACGCGCCCTTCTCCTAGGCATGAGAGGCAGGGCGAGTGCCCGTTATTTATGGCATTATTGTGTTGAGGATGGACTAATCTCGAACCCTGGAGACTTAACTTGGGCCATTTGGGGCATATGTTTGGGGGAGTCTATACCTTGCACAAAGGGGTGAAGTCCTAAAGTAGCTAGGCAATAGAACGTATCTAGTGAACTGACAACCAACTAACAGTAACTCGGATACCGTAGGGTTCTGTCTCATAGCCACCATTGCTAAAAAGGAACCGAGAGGTGGTTGAGGCCACTCCACCCTTTATAACCTTGGCTACAGCGGTCGCAAGGGCTCCCAAGAGGCTGGTGTGGCCCCAACAGACACTGTTGTTCAGAAAGAATCCGGTCTCGCGTGCATAGGGCACATGCACACCTACTGTGCACTCCGTGTGGAAAATCAGTCGGGGAACTATTATTATCATAGTTTGGCCCTAGGGTACAAAAGCATTGATTAAAGAACCTCCTCCAGGCAGGGAAAGTGTCTTTTACTTACCTGTAAAGCACCATGCATGGCTACTGTATGGCCTTATGATAGTGCGCAGGGAAAAAGATGCCAAGTGGACATGGGTCCTACAATATACAGGTCCATGCCATGGTCTTCCTCCAGCTGCCCCTCTCTGCTCCACTAAAATGAAGCTGGGAAGAATGCTATTCTTGGCTGAGTTCCCATTCCAACCTTTCAGCAAGAAGGATGTGGTGCAAGAGCTCACGGTCTCTGCATACCTGATTGTGATGTCACAGCCAGGGAAATTTGCCCTCATCCCAGCCTGGAAAATGCCCTTCTCAGGAAGCCAGTAGGATTATGTGATTACTTCCTTTTGGCCACGTAAAAGGCAGCCGAGCTGAGAACAACAAACTTTACTTGATGTTAGCAAGAGCTGGAGAATTAACGGATTTCATTATACACAAGTATCTTACTGCATCCACAATGGAATACTCTGAAGGCCCTGCACACTCGACATGCTCATTTCCCACAGGCTACTAACACAGCTCTACTTAGGTTTTATTTCAAAGAGGAGAAGGCTGCGGGTAGGCCCATCGAAATCAGTGGGAATTTTCTCACTGACGTCAACGGGAGAAGGCCTTAATTATTCACCTGCAAGTATTGTGTGAATACTTACTGACACGCAGGCACAAATGACGGCAGACACAAATACAAGGTGGGTTTTGGGGGTTTTTTGCGCCCCAATCGGTGATGTGTTGCAATATTTAAATGCAGTAACATCTGTGCACAGGAATTTATCTTCTGCAGTCTGATATCGATTATAGGGCATATAACATTCAACTTGATCTTGGGAGCTTTTCCTTCCATTTGCAAATCATACACCAGCTTATATTCATTAAGTCCAATGGTTCCAGCAGCACATTAACTTGGCACTAGTGGACCATCCTATATTATATTATATTCCTTATTCCTACACTAATACAGTGGGCTCTCTTTCTAGGTTACTAAAAGTCAACCAAGCCGCACACTCTATTGCTGGCTTTTCAGCCTTCTCTTAAAAAACAAATTTCATTCATAAAGTTATCATCTAGGCCACCTACAGAGGCAAGTCCAATTCTAAACCCAATCCAGACGCCCATCAGTGTCTTCCCTTAAACCTGTTGGCTTTTGGTGTATTTAATGTCGATCCAGAAAGACTTTAAACTTTTGCTGTAAAATAAACTACAACACCTGGATTTCCCTGCCACCTGCGTGTTCCAAAATATTATACATGCCATATCACAGACTTTCCATAACTTTCCTTTTAAAGATTAATTAGTTATCTGAACAGTGATTCACCTTGTTGTATGTAAGTGTTGGCTTTGATGTCAATTCCAGACATGGTAAAAATTTTGTATTAACAAAAACAAAGTGAAGGGACCTTACTGTTTTGGGTTGGGTTTTTTCAACTTACTGGGAAATGATATTGCTCAATCATGCTCTGTGATTTTAATTTAAAGGTTTATAGAGCTCAATGGGCCATATGGGGAAAGAAGCCAAGAATTATTTTCTAAAGCAAACTGGAAAATAGATGCACTTTATTTCCCGTTGGCAAACTAGGACTATGGAGGGAAAATATTTAATATAAAAACATCTGACAAAGCACCTCCAGGATGTATTTTTTTGCATCAAAGAAGTAGCTCTTGGCAACGAACACGCTACCCTGACAAGAAAACTTTTTAGCCGAGCCCTGATTGTTATAGACTGCTCAGAGTGAGGAGACATGCCAACTAACCTGAAGTTAAATATGAAAGAAAAAGGAAAAACATTACTGGCGCAAATAAACATCTGTCTATGATTAACCTGGACGCACAGACATGCACTGGCTTTTTCAAAACGAACTCGGTGTCTTTTAAAAAAAATGATGCAATAATTTTACTATTTAAGACCCTGATCCTGCAAATGCAGATGACCCATGGAGCCCCAATGAAATCAAAGGGGCCCTGCATGGAGCCCCAGTGAAATCAAAGGGGCCCTGAGCACAGCAGGCTGTCGTACGTGGTAAATTGCAGGATCAAGGCCTAACGCAGGGAGTAGTGACTGTTGCCTACACAAAGTAATGGAGAGCCTGGTGCAACAAATGATTTAGTCTATTGCCACAATCCCAAATACAGAGCGAAACGACAGCAAGAGGCGGAACCAAACTACAGAAACAAACGTTTCACCCCCAACAAAAAATTCGCTCCCAGTTTAATTTATGTGAAAAATAATATCGGGTTTTCTATTAACAGATAATTTCACAATCTCTCTTCAAACCTGGAAAGGTTAATGTTTGCCCAGTTTCCACACACACCCGCCTCACATATTTAGAGGCTTTTCTTTTTTTCATATTCCTAACAGAGGAGATCTTCATAAATTTCCCTCTTAGCACAAGTCCTGGCAGTCTTTTGGGAGGGGTGGGGGGTGAAAAAGGGGGTATTCATTTCTCCAGTCAGTTGGGACTCAAAATATGTTCTCTTACGTTCATCTTCAATGCTTGCTGAAAGCAGAAAATACCATGCCCATAGCTTTGTGCTGAAGGAATTGCCGGAGTATTGTTTTGAGTTGCAATTCAGGGGCGTATTCCTTCTTGATCACTAGGACAATTCCATTTCTACAGCCTCCCTCCTTCTGCTGCCCCATTCGCACACCCACCTACGTGTCACCCCCATCCTCAAACAAATGCACTGACTTCCCAGCCGTTGACAGGGCTAGATCAAAACCGCCCTCATTGTATTTAAAAACCCTCCACGGATTTCCTCCAAGCTGCTTCATAGCCAGTCTCTCTCGATTCCATTCCTTGTTCCTCTGCTAGGTTAGCACTGGCCTCCCCTCTCTGTCCCTCCACATTAGTGCAGGGTGAATAATTTGTAACAAACCATTTATTTGACAACTCTCACCTCTTGTCTTTGGGAGCCGTCTGCAAACAGAGCTGTATTTTCTAGACTCTACCCCTTATTCAAAATGTTCATTAATTTCCACAAATAATTCTTTGTCTGGTGCGAGCATTTGACATTCGAGCTGGTCGGAGCGGAGGCAGGGAGGCCACATGGTGAGCTTTCTGCGCCCTCGAATAAGGATTCTGATGTGAACAGCCATGATCCCAAAGCTGAAATCTGCTTTTCACTAATATGCTCACAGTACTAACAGTCACCGTTTCAGATACACCTTCCCGCCAGCACACTCAACGTCTCTGGGCCGCAAACTCATCAGTGGTGGGAACGCAGCAGAAGTGAATAATTTTAAAATCCGGATGAACACTTGTGGAAAATTTTCTGTTGCATTTGCCCTGCTCTGCTCCACAATATCTGCCATCATTAGCACGAGAGCCTTCTCCTTTTCAGCTCCTGCCACTTGCAGCTGGCTTCCCTGTCTATCTCCCCATCCGCCACCTCTCCATTTCATTACAATTCTCGGCCCATAACTCGTCTTTTCTCCCGTTCCTGTAGCTCTGATCTTCCCCCCTTTGCTTTTACACAGGATTTAACTCAAAATCGCTTTGACGTATTGTACTTGCCGCCGCAAGGTGCTTAGTGCCTCCTGAGTCAGAATATTGACCCCAAAAGTCCACACAGGAATACTCACCCCACAGGAGCTTGAGGGTGCGCAACATTTTGCAGGATGGGGCCCAGAGGTTATGCAGGATGGCCTGGTACAAAATAAAACTGAATTGCATTGCATCAGTATGCATCGTCACACACACACACACACACACACCCTACGAAGGGAATAAAGTTTCCCTTTGGACAATATTGACACCCAGGATTAGCACTTTGCAGCAAACACTCAATTCTCAAAGGAATTTCCATAAGCACCACGCAAAGATTTATACAGGCCCCAATTCAGAGAGAAATAACGAACAGGCTCGTAGCGACACATGAGACAAGTTGTGGGGACTAGCTGCTCATGTTGAGAGAAAATGGCCTTCACAGAAGCTTGGCCCTGACTCTTGCATGGAACTGGGCACCACCCACTACTCACTGGACAGTTTCCGTGGAGGCACACAGACCGATCTCCGTCTGGCATAGTGTGCGCACACGGGGCTAAATGTCCCATAGCCCCCTGCACAAGAGTGAATTTCACCCATCGTTACTGCAAAGCTGATGCCAGCCTGTTTCTGCATCTAATATTTATGCCCTTCTACTGTTGTTCCAAACGGAATCTAGCATCCGAATACCTCTGCTTGCTCTTGACGCCCCAAAGGGCAGATAACTGCTCCAGGCTCTAGTCTACCATAAATAATAATGAAGACAATAATACTGTTCACCTTTCACCCAAGCAAATCAATGTTTTCAAATCATTAATGAACATATGAGGTCCCTGTGAAGTATACGTTATTAGCCCAATTTTATAGATGAAGAAACTGAGGCATGGAAAAGTGAAAGGGAATTTGTGAGTCACTGACAGCACCAGGAATAAAAACCAGGAGTCCTGACTCCCAACCCCAGGCTCTACCCACTAGATGACATTTGCTAGCCTGGGAAGCCAAATTAAAGCTTAAAAAGGACTGAAATGCCAGAAGACCCAAGCACCACGATCCACTGAACTGGGCTCAGAGCCTCTGAATGGGGATATTCATATGGAGATGATGGAGGGGACAATGCTCAGCTCCTAGGAGTGGGAGTGGGGTTATTTGTTATGTGACCAAGCTAGGTGCATGTCATCAAGCTGATTGGCTCCATTCAACGCACTGGGGAAAGAACGGGGATATGCTGAGTACTCAGAGTAAGCTCCAAATGGGACCCATCTTGAGTGGTACCTGAGCATTTGGAACCCCTGCTGAAGTTCCTGCAAGTTACAGATACTCAGCCTCATTCAGGATTTGGGCCATAGGGAACGTAGTCAGATGATGGAATGAGAACTGAGTGACAGATGGGCCCGTTAGAAACTCAGATTTGCTGTTGAAATACTAGAGATGCAAAGCTCTAAGAGAAGACTGGAAAACTGCAGCATGCACAATACTAGGATAATACCCCCAACAGCCACTACTCTTCATACTGCATATAGCATATAACCGTCCAGACTCCAGGAGACGCTGACACCCCCGCTAAATTAGAACGGAGGGTCACTGTTCACATGAATGTCTTACAGCTGGCTAGCCGGACAGACATTGCGCTGATGTCCAGCCTGCTGTGTGCTTGGGAGTGGACAGTAATGAAATGCCAGGCTATGGGGTTTTGAAAAGCTGGCTGTACAGGAGACGGCATCCCTCAGTGCTCAGGGACCTAGGAAGGGGAGCAAATTCCATTGCCCCATGGACCAGCCTACACAGCGCCTACTGCAAGGCACGGCTCCATCTGCTTGAGCGGGCCACGGCAGTAAAGAACCAGTTTCCACAACAGCGCAGCCCTCTAAATGCTACGCAAGTCTAACGGGTACAGCAGCTTCTTGGCATTTCAAACAGGAGCCAACAGTCTGGGAAAAAAATTACTACTAATGTTCCATCAATGATGAGTCACGGGGCTGAGGTTTTGATTTTGGACTGTGGGTGTTTTTGGTCCTTTGAACTAGCAGGCCCCCACCTTCTCCCCGTGGGACTGCCGGGAGCCCAGGGGTGAACATCGCAGCACTGCGGACCCAGTCTGGAGGTTTGCTCTCTGCAGTCAGCTAGGGTGGGATGCTGCTCAGCTCCGGTGCAGAGTGTTGCACGCACAAGTGCAAGGCAAATAGTAGTGAGCAGGGCATTCATGAGAGTATGGCAGCACAGCTGCCAAGCTCCCCATGACTAGTAGCAGGAGAGCAAGTCTGAGGCGGGAGGTGGGGCGGGGGGGAGGGAAGCCTGAGAAAATAGCACTGTCACACCCATCCCTTTTCTGCCCTTTGACCTGCAAGTAAGGGAGTGGGCAAGGAGAGCGTCGTCTGCTGAGTACGGAAGATTGCACGTTGTTTGAGTTTGACTTCACTTGTGTTGATACTTAGCATCCGCTCACACATGCACTGGAGCATGAGCAGCCAGCACACCCTGCCGTGTATCACATAACGATCACGGCCCACAGCTGGGTAGTGCTCACACTGAGCGGTTCTACTAGCAACACTTACGTCATTCTTACCAAAGTTCCGACCTGGCCCATCACTGGACCAACCACACGCCCCTTCTCACGACTGAGCCATGTGGCACTCTGCACGTGCGTGCATGCGCGCAGATAAGGACTTGATTCTGAAAAGCGCGGAGCACTCTGGTTCTGATCCAAGGAGGCACTTAAGCATATGCTTAATTTAAGCATGTGTACAAGTCTCTCTGATGTTCTCAGGCCACTGCAGGATCAAGACCTACTTGTCCTGTCCCCCCGCCCCCTTAAACACAGGCCTACAACAATCAGCAGTAATAATATATAGCAGGGGAAATAACTCCAACGAGGAAAATATGTGACCTCTCTTTATACTCCCTAACCCTAAATCTGCTGCTGCTTGAACTAAGGGACTGGAGACTTTGGAACCAAACATTCGTATTTGCCTTTTCTGAGCAATCCTAATCTTCAAAACCTGTCATATCTTATCAAGAAACCAGAAGCAGCAGCCCAGGCTCCAGACTACGCTGTCTTTACGGGTTGCTTGCTCATGGGAGAGTACACTTGGCACAGCGTTATCCCGGAATAAAAGATTTACTTACTGACCAAAAGTCCCAGCTGAGGGAGGGTCCAGGGATTCCACTGTTGTGTGCATTTGCATTAACATACTGCACAATACATTTAAGAAGCTTTCCTTTATACCTTGATAAATGTCTGTGATTTTTCCAGTGCAATCTTAAGAAGGCTTTTGATAAAGAGAAAAGATAAGATTAGCTTTTGGGTGTCCTTTTCCGGGCTATGATTAAGCCACCCATACTTTGCAATTTTCATAGTGGATTTTCTGGTTCATTAGAGACTTTTCAAGATTCCTAGGATCAATACTGTGCTCGTGAAAATAAGGCCAAGTTCAAAAGGAGAGGGGTTTTGTTTTGTTTTACAGAGATAACCATTTGACTTCTTGCTAAAACTTCCTGGCTAGAAGTTCATCAGCTAAACTAACAACAGTGAAGAATGGACCTCTTTGTTACCCAGAAACTGAATTTTGTGGTTTTAGTAGGAAAAGCATTTTTGGTGATCAAAGCTAAAGTAAAAAAATAGTAGTGGCTTGATGCTAGATCCAAAGTTTTCTTATTTTTGGAACAGGAGTTAAATGCACACTTCAGTTTCTTAGATACACGGAGAAGGCATGGCAGACATAAGTTTTATATATCATTGCATATACGTAAGTTGCACCAGAAACTAAACAGAACAAATTATGGCACTTACATTGTTCTAAGTTACGTTTTTCACTTCCTGGTTGACAACACGCATGGGTTAACTTCAATGAAACTCTTATCCTCTATCTGTGATCATGGCCACTGGGAGACAATAAATCACCTAGCCCCAGACTCTTATTAAGAGTTGCACCATTTGAAACTACACAGAGGGAGAGAAGTATCCAATTTCAGTGCAACCCTGGTCACGTTATCATTATGTTGTTCAAGTAAAAGCTAAAATCTCTCTTCTACTGCGGAAAACCTTCCAGACGTCCAACTCAGATAACACAGTAACTAAACCAATACCATCCATAGGAGCTCTGTTTCTAAAATTAACGGTTATTATCAAATTGCCATAAAAGCTAGGGACATCGGAAGCATTATGAACTTGTACACAGCACAAGGAATTTGTTAGAAATTGCAAACATATATGTATTACAATGAAACTCAAAACAATCCCAACTCCCCGCTATCAAGTTTTCCCCTGCTATGGACAATTGACAACAGGCACATTGGATCCAGTATATCAAAACACTAAGACGTATTCAACTGTACCAAAAGAATCCTAAAGGGCAATGAAAATGAAAAATGTATAAGGGAGACGTGCTCTACAACACCATGTACCTCTTCAAAATGCCATGTGGTATGGAACTATTTAAACGGCCTAAGAAATACATCGCTCTCCCAAAGCTTGTGATAAATTCTTTGACAAGATCAAAGGAGTAGGGCGAAGAGGCAGTCTCCTGACACTATTATACAGGCGACAGCACCTCAACTGATATTTTGATTATTCAGTCCCCTAGGGGGAGCCACAATTCTCTGATGATCTTTAAGAATGTCTGTCATCCCAATAACCAGCAAAATCGGGATTAGGAAAACAAAGGGACAAGAAAGCTCATACCCTTTGGTGTATTTAAAAATTGAGCCTTGCCAATCTGTGCTAGCCTTGTCACTGAACGAAACAAACAAGACTAATCTCGAATACTGCACTACATGTGAGCTGCATTAACAGCCACTGCCAAAACTAATTAAAAGTAGCTGTATCTTTCAGATATGTAATTGTTCAGGTGTGATAAAACAGTACTACTAGGCAAAGGAGCCATAAGGACTAGAGCAGCAGCTCCCAGACTTTATTGGTTCATGAACCACTGTTTTAAAAACTGCTGTGAATGGATGGAACATCAAGCTCACGTATCATTATGGTTTGGGCACACCTGCACTAGAGGATATACCGCATAGGGCAATCACAGGCTGGCCAAGGAATGGGCAAGTTGACCTAACAGACATGAATTCTATGATTCTGTGAACTGTTACAAAAGAACGCTCAAGGGACGCTCACTTGGTCAGTGCATGTGCCATTGGTAGAACATGAAAGGTTCCCCAGCCATTCCGCCAACATTTTATCCCTGCTATCTGAGGTTCACCATCAACTGTAATACGTCATCGTTGGCATAAAAACTAGGTCTGAGCCTGTGAACAGTGCTCTCCCACCCCAAATTTACAAGCTGAAAGAATAGTTCGGCCCACCACTCCGCTGCAGGAAGTGGAGTTACACCCTAGTTCCTGTCCAAAGCAGCTTACAATCTAAGTCTCCAAGCCTACAAGTCTTGCCAGCAAGTCAACCTCTCGGCCTATGGCCTACGTGAAGCCCCGTTAAAATCAATGAGGTTCCGTACAGATGGTGGGGAGCCAATTCCAGAAGAATGGCCTATGGGCCTGATTTTGCAAACTCTTGCTCACTGGCTTCAACAGGACTGTATGGGATAGTAAATTCTGCTCACCTGAGCAAGCGTTTGCACACTAAATCCTGAAACACAACAGTTAATTCATGCTGTAAATATTCACCAGGGACAGTATAAAAAACTCCATTAAATCTGAACTGCCCGTTCATTCTTTTTATTATAAAATATCTGGCGCTTAGAGACCATTCTTAACTCCCCCTCCTGTGTCAAGGTTTGAGTAGGATCTTTTAACAGTGGGTGATTTTATCACCCTCCAGAGTAGGAATGGAGTTCCTGCCCTAACTCCGAATCTCCTTGCTTTTCCAAGCGTGCGTCATACAATTAACAACATTTTAATACAGCTTGGAGTTTGCGAATAGCTCTATTCAACCAACCAACTTGAACAGCCCCTTCGATTTTTTTCTGTTTTCCCTGAGAATCTCACATACAGAACTACATTTAATTCTGCTTTTCTGCTAAAACCAGCAAGTACAGCTCCAACACAATAACCATTCAACTGCTGATGTGTTAAGGTCTGCCAACCTGAGAATTCTCCCGGGGTGGTGTTTGGTGAGTTAGTAGCCTCTGTTTCAGTGTAAGACAACGTGGAATCTGATAGATCTGGAAAACAGAAGGAGAACATTCAGTACTGTTGTGCCACAAGCGCTGTGCACCCACTCACGGACATACTGTGCCACTTTGCCTGCCCACACCTTCCAGAGTGAAGCTACTGCTGACCCAGGGCGGAAAGTAAGTGCTTTACTTCTCTTCTCTGACAGGCAAAAATGAAAAGTTTCAATTGCTTTGACCACAAAAATAACTACAGTTCAGTTGATTAAACAAGTAGAAACTTGGTGCGTACTGGATAAAGTTACGTTAAGCCTCTAAACAATTCATAGTTACTATACTTAATTATCACCATTAAAATTCTTGAAGCTGTTTATTCTTGCTTCTTTCCTTCCTTCCTCTTTGCTGAAGCTAAGGAAACTTTGTTTTAACAAGTTAAGAGGCCTTGTTATGCTCTTGCTTACCCCTTTAATTAAGCGCTCAAATGTTTGCTCACAGATTATTTTTTCAGTCAAATAAACCCGTGAAGTACATCGCACTGTTTTCCATACCTGCAGCACAAGTAGCTTCTAAAAGGAATTAATTTTGAGCTTTTTTTTTTATGTAATGTCAGCTTAGACGACCAGCCCTTTCATTTTCCGGGACACTCTTATGGCTGGACCTCTGGTGTGACCCATTAGCCATGACGCATACTATCCTCAACTGCAAAAAACACGGTGAGTTACTTCTCTGGGTGAGGTTGTGCCTCTCAGCAAGGGGTGGCAAATGCACTGCACCACCCCAAGTGTAGTCCCAGGAAGCACTGTGACTCAAACACCCCGCCAGGACACAGCTCCCTCCCGAATTCCCTTGCTCTGGGGGTTAGTAATTTGCTGCTGGCCCAGACCATCAGGGAATTATGAAACTTCCCACCAGCTCAGCTGGCACTGCCCACCCTCCCTGCCTACCTGCTCCAGGATGTAGAGTAGTGGTGGGCAACCTGCGGCCCGTCAGGATAATCCGCTGGCGGGCCGTGTGCGGCCCGCGGGCTGCAGGTTGCCCACCACTGATGTAGAGAGTACCAGGCACACAACACCCATGTGCTCCTAGCCCGGCCCAAGGTCTGAATAGCCTGCGCAAAGGGTGTAAAGAAGGTTCTCCTTTCCCATTAGGCCTCTGCATAGTTGCACTGTGCACGCCATGGTCCAGCCTTTGGCTTTTGTTGGGATTTTTTTGGTTGCTCAGTTTTCTTGTTAGCTTGTTCTGGGGTTTTTAGAAAAGATCAAAGGCGCCATTTTGAACTCTTTACTCAGTCCTTTGGGTCTGACTCTACCTCCTGTATGACCCCACAATTCCCAGTCTGGTGTTCCTGGGTGCACCTCTCTAAACCCCTTTGAGACCTCAGAGTAATGTATTTGCCAAGTGTGTCCTTATCTATTTGGCAAATACTGAATGTTTCCTCATCCCGCCCGCTCTGTGATTCTAACAGCTCTGTGGTGAACATGTCTCTCTCTGTGTGTACTTCCTCTTTTGTGAACCAGCATTACTGACCACGGGAGAACTGGAGGAGTAAGATACCACTCAAAGTGACTATCATTGGAAGAATCTGGCCCATTGCCTACAGAGTCTCTCAAAAAAAACACATCAAACTTCCCCCCTTTGAGGTGCACTTGTTACTTCCTATTTACCTGGATACCGTGAAAGCCAGGGCAGAATTTGGCACAGCGTCTACTAAGGGAATATATGCTTTGGAAGGCATTGGCTATTGAATTTTGCCAATTTTAAAGTAGGTCACATTTTATGCCTCACTGTGACCAGATTTATTTCAATGATACTTTTAAAAGTCGGAATAATTCATTGGAAAAAATTAAATTCCATTCAAATGTTTTACAGTATGGAGCTTAAAGAGCTCATGTCTCAGTTTAATAAACACTATACTAATAATGCTTAGCGCTTACGTAGCACTCTTCGTCTTGAGATCTTAAAGAACTTTACAGTGAAAGTATAATCTTCCCTATTTTACAGGGTGATAGGCCTCAGGTGAGAGAAGCAGGACAGTTACAGAGCTGGGGATAGATCCCAGGAGTTCTGACCCCCACTCCAGTCTGCAATTCAATCTAGTATCCAATAAAAAAATTAAGTCTGATAACCAGTCATTACACCTTCATTAATAATGACAGTGTTTCACCTGAATGCAGATTATTCTGAAAAATACAGATGTAGCAAAGAATGTGTATTAATATATAAAACCATTGGGAATAAAGATATGATAAAAAAAACATACAGATTATTTTATTTTTATTCATGTATTTCTGATAACTTGTCAGCTGATGCTTGTTCAGAATTAGTGATGACCTCCACGTTCCTACATTTTGACATTTGCCTGACACACCAGGCTGGAAATGACCCCAGTAGAAAACAATACAACATTTTGGTTATGAACTGTGAATGTCCTAAGAGTTTGTAAAGAGAAAATACTTACCCAGTGGCTTTTGCTCGTCATGAGGAGACAGCCGAGAATAAGGAGGCGGGGGAGACTCTGGAAAAACAAGACCTCATATTAGTGCTATATCAGGTTAAAAGTTCAAACCCTCAAGTTTTCCCTCCTAGGAAGTAATATTTTGGTGGTAAGGTAAATCCCCATTTATAACATGGCAGAAAAGTCATATGCAAATAACTCTTGGCCAAGATATTTCAAAAGCAGCTGGCGATTTTTGGTGCCCAATTTAACACACCTGTAAGGGGTTTCCAAAAGCGCTGAGCACCCACCCTCTAGAAATCAGGCTCCTTTAGGTTAGGGCATCTCCAAAAATCCAGTTACCCAAAATCATCAGTCCCTTTTGAAAAGCTTGGCTTTTATCAACTGGTCATCTGTCTAAAATAATCCTGTTTCAAAACATAAACATGGGTTTAACAAGAATTCGCTGGATATTGTGTCAAAGAGTAAGAAACTGCATAGCATAAATAAAAAGACACTATCTTAGGACATAAAAGAGAACATTATGATCCAGATTCTGATCTCATTCACACCAACGTAAATCCAGTAAACCCAATTAAGCAACTTAGGTCTGTCCCTATAACTTCCTAGATAGAATAAAAGGTCAGAAGTAATAGCCTACCATAATGGCATGTTATCCAATCTAGCAACACTACACCAGCCTTGATTCAACAAAGTACTTAAGCATGTGCTTAGCTTTAAACAGGAGTAGGTCTACTGACCGTTGACTTAAAGTTGAGCATGTGCTTAAATGCTTCTTTGAATCCGGGCCACCTACATAGCTCTTGGACCACTTACATAGATAAGGACTACTCAAGAAAATAATGGTTGTATGATAATGCCCTTTAATTGGTCAGACTTTTCTTTCATTGATCAGGCTTGAATAATGAGAGTATAGCAGTAGGAATATTCTACCTACCACCTGACCAAGATGGTGACAGTGACTGTGAAATGCTCAGAAAGATTAGAGAGGCTACAAAAAGAGAAAACCCAATGATGGGGGATTTCAACTATCTCCGTTTTGACTGTCACCTCAGGACCGAATGAAGAGATAACATTTTTAGACACATTAATGATTGCTTTTTGGAGCAGCTAGTTCTGGAACCCACGAGGGGAGAGGCAATTCTTGATTCTGTCCTAAGTGGCACACAGGATGCGGTCCAGGAGATGAATATAGCTGAACCTCATGGTAATAGCAACCATAATGTAATTAAATTTAACATCTTTGTAGGGAGGAAAATAGCAAAGAAACACACCACATTTAACTTCAAAAGGGGGAACTACACAAAAACAAGGAGGCTAGTTAAAAAGAAATTAAAAGGAACAGTCACAGGTGTGAAATGCCTGCAAACTGCATGGACCTTTTTTAAAAACACCATAAGAGAGTCAAACTATATGTATACCCCAAATTTAAAAACAAACAAACAAACAAACAAACAGAGGACCACAAAAATTGCTATCATGGCTAAACAACAGAGTAAAAAAAATTATTTTAAAAATTGGAAGTCATATCCTACTGAGGAAAATACAAAGGAACATAAACTCTGGCAAGTAAAGTGTAAAAGTATAATCAGACAGGCCAAAAAGAATTTGAAGAGCAGCTAGCAAAAGACATAAAAACTAACAGCAAAATTGTTTTTAAGTACATCAGAATCAGGAAGCCTGCCAAACAATCAGTGGGGCCACTGGAAGATGAAGTGCTAAAGGAGCACTCAAGGAAGACAAGGCCATTGCAGAAAAGCTAAATGAATTCTTTACACCGCAGAGGATGTGAGGGAGATTCCCACACCTGAGCCTTTCTTTTTAGGTGACAAATCGAGGAACTGTCCCAGACTAAGGTGTCAATAGAGGAAGTTCTGAAACAAAGTGATCCATTAAACAGTAGTAAGTCAACACAGCCAGATGGAATTCACCCAAGAGTTCTGAAGGAATTCAGACATGAAATCACAGAATTAACAACTGTGGTATTTAACCTATCACTTAAATCAGCCTTTGTACCAGATGACTGGCGGACAGATAATATAATGCCGATTTTTTTAAAAGGCTCCAGAGGCGATCCTGACAATTACAGGCTGGTAAGCCTAACTTCAGTACCAGGCAAATTGGTTGAAACTACAGTAAAGAACAGAATTGTCACACACATAGGTGAACACAATATGTTGGAGAAGAGTCAACATGGCTTTTATAAAAGGAACTCATGCCTTGCCAATCTATTTGAATTCTTTGAGGGGGTCAACAAACATGTGGACAAGCATGATCCAGTAGATATAGTGTACTTGGACCTTTAGAAAGGTTTTCACAAGGTCCTTCACAAAAGGCTCTTAAAGTAAGCAGTCATGGGAGAAAAGGGAAGGTCCTCTCATGGATCAGTAACTGGTTAAAAGATACAAAAGAAAGGGCAGGAATAAATGGTCAGTTTTCACAGTGGAGAGAGGTAAATAGTATGGTCCCCCAAGGATCTGCAGTGGGACCAGTGCTGTTCAACATATTCATAAGTGATCTGGAAAAAAGGGTAAACAATGAGGTCACAAAGTTTGCAGATAAGGGATAGAAAATATCATAATGACATTGTATAAATCCATGGTACATCCACACCTTGAATACTGCGTGCAGTTCTGGTCAATCCATCTCAAAAAATATATCAGAATTGGAAAAGGTACAGAGATGGGCAACAAAAATGATTAGGGGTATGGAACAGCAGCCACTGGAGGATTAAAAAGACTGGCACTGTTCAGCTTAGAAAAGAGAAGACTAATGGGGGATATGATAGAAATGTATAAAATCATGAATGATGAGGAGAAACTGGGTGTTATTTACCCATTCACACAACACAAGAATTAGGGGGTCACCCAACTAAATTAATAGAGAGCAGGTTTAAAAACAAAGGAAGTTTTTCTTCACATGATGCACAGTCAACCTGTGGGACTCGTTGCCGATGTTGTGACTGTCAAAAGTATAACTGGGTTCACAAAAGAATTAGATACGTTCACAGAGGTCCATTAATGGCTATCAGCCAAGATAGTCAGGGACACAGCCTCATGCTCTAGGTGTCCCTAAACCTCTGACTGCCAGAAGCTTGGACTGCATGACAGGGGATGGATCACTTGATAAACTGACCCACCAGGGCCATTCTTATGTTCTTTCTTTTTTTTTGTTATATAAATTTGCTTTCAAGAATGTAACATTCTAAAAAGTGAGAGCCAAGTGCTATTGGCAGGGTCATATCAGTTAATTCCTGTTAAGCAGAAATTCCCACTGGCTTCAATGAGGAGTTCTGCTTAAAATTCAATGGCCTAATGTGGCCCCCAGATTATTGAGATTAGCGTGTGTTCTTCAGTTGTCTACAGTGACCTGAAAACAAACGGTTTTGGCAACACAATGACCCCCTAACCTATCTGCAGTTCAGTTTGGATCACTATTAAAAATAACCTCAATCTCCACAGTGTGATGGTTTTGATTTGGACTGCAGTCATTTACTGCTTCTGCAGAGAGGAAAGGTCCTACATCTTGAAATGAGCACCAGTAACCATAATAAAACAAGAGCACACAATTCTCTTACTCTGCTCCAGTGCACAGGATCTGCACAGCCAAGACCACTTTCTCCCAAGTATTTAAGAGCCTCAAAGAACAAAAAAAAAAAAAGTAGCCAACATTCCAGATTGTGGTGATTCTAAAGGAATAGGATCTAATTGCATTAGTTGTGTCTGCAAAATGTACTTCTTATATTCTAAAAACAGACCTATCGCTGCACTAGATTTCCTCTGTCACAGCACAGACAGCATTTTCACACCCTTCTGCTATTTACACACTGTAAACCTAGTGATAAAGGGTTGGGTATACGATGTGAACACACACATCAGAATCCAGAGTAGGCAGACAGACATGTTTGAAGAAAGGGCATCAAGGCCAGATCCAACTCTTACAGATTCTCATTTCCAGATTGCCCTCAATGGGAGCAAAATCCAGCCCCAAGTGGGTGGGTCCCAACACAAATTGGCAGTATGAAAATGATAAAAAGACCGTTAAGAGCTGTGCTGTTTCTTTGTGGTTTTAATTCTACGTTGTTTGGAAAGCTTTTATGTAAAAAAGGAACTTGTAAATTTCTACAGATGTAGCCTTCTCTAAGGTAAATGTAAATGCACATCTGCTACAATTAAAATGTGATTTCATGTTCAGGCACCTAATAATCTTCTGGGGAAAGAACTGCATTAGTTCTCTGCATAAAATACAGTCATTTCTTACCAACAAATGGCACAGAGCGAAACAGGATTTCTGCTTGCAAAATAAATAAATAAATAAAATAAAAGCTCTTCCCAAGAAAAAGTAACATTAACATGATATTTAATGTCCTTCCGGATTTCTGTTCGTAACAAACTAAAACAGCATTTATGCATGAGCTAATGAACCTCAAGAAACTTCAGACTACGTGAAAGTTGAGAATTTTCTTTGGTCAGGACTTTCCATCTTGGAATCTCTTTCATTCTTCTAGTCTCACCCTGTATTTTTACACAGAAAATGGATAACTAACCTCCATTATTTAGGGTGGGCTATTTGGTTCACTCTGCCAGGTTTTCTTTGCACTAAAACAGCTATCACAAAGGATTATGTACTTTCCCCCACCCCTAAAGCCTAAACTGGCTGGAAGAAGTTAAAAAAGGGGTCACTACAGCTTTAAGACAGGCAGCCGTAATTGCCTAGATCCCCAGTCAGTCAGATAAACAGCTAGTCAGACTGGCGCCAGCAATATGCAAACTGCATATTATCACCACTTCTTCACCTAAATAGCAGAGGGGGACCCTCCTTAGGAAAAAAAGGGCTTTTTAAGTACAACTTGAAACTGATCTCAATTCAAAGGGGATAATGCCAGGCCCAATAAAAGAAAAGTTTTTGTCTGTTTAATGCCTGTATTCTTTGCTTCGGCAAACCTATGTTTTTCTAGGCTGCCTTCTAAAGTCACTTAAAAGTTGTGTCTCCTTCAGTGTGATTTAGATACTAGTAATTTTGTGACTATAATTACAGCAAAATAACAAACGGGGAAGCAAAGAGACTGGGGTTTATTCCTAGATCATGGAGCTTTTGGGAGAAGGGGCTTTAAAAACATCAGTTGTATTCGTGATTAAAGTATTTCTTAAAATGTCCATCCACAGATATGAAACGTGTCTCTGATCTGTTGGGTTAAAGGCAGGCACCTTTGAAAGGAGTACAGACCTCTCCAAAGCACTGATCTCAGCAAATACACGGCTCTGGGAGTTTTCCTGCTGTCTCAAAATGGGGGGCAAAGACCGGGGGAGTGCCACTCTTTCTGGCGTCTTTTTAAAAGCATGTTTGGAGAAGGAGCCCAAGGAAAAAAGTCCAGTTTGTCTCCCTCAATGACAGAAACTACACCGAGCCTTATCAAGCCACGCATCAATGAGTGCCAGCTATGTGCACCATGCAACCAGAGCCCAGCCGCCTTCTGAAAGAGGGGCTGCTGGCTCCCTTTGGGGAGGGCTAGCTCGGAAAGGGGTGACTGGAAGGGGGTATGAGACTTTCTCCAGCTCTGGGAGCCTTCGGCCTCTTTGATCCCCCCCCCCCCTTGTTTATAAACCCCTCATCCTCACACAGGCAAACTCCAGTGTTGGGGGTTAATTCATTCCGGGGAGCTGCCTGGCCGGCTGTGTCATGCCTAAAAGTGAACAGCAAACTGAGTAGATTAAAGCTACAAACTCACCATGGGCTTTGCCTCGTGTAGGGTCTATTGCCCCAACGGGCTGCTACCTCTCCCTCCCTGCCTAAACACACACACATGCTACTGGGACAGTTGTGGCCCCTGGGGGACAAAAACAACAGATCTCAGCAAGTAGGTAGACCAGCACCAGGGGAGCAGGTGAAATGGGTCTCAGCCGGCTCTCACCAAGATACCAGGGCAATAGAGCTTGCCATGTTTGCCCCACGCCACCAGAACTCACTTGCCTGTTGTCATGTGGCTTGTGCAGACCAGCAGGGTGCAAGGGGGCTGGGGCTGAGACCTACTACTGGGGACCTGCATGGCTTCTGTGGAGCTCACAATTTGATCAGCAGCAATTGAGAGCAGCCTTCTTCCTCCCTCTGCACTAGTGCCTCCTACTGGCCTTTGCACAATGGGAGGCTACAAGGGAGACAGAGGCTGCGGGGGGGTGTCTATGCTGGGTTGCCTGAAAATGCACACACAGTTCCAGTGCACTGAGGCATTCTCAAACTCCTTGAATGGGTGGAAAAATACGATTCATAACATCAACTGGCTGGCTGCGTATTAAGAGTGTTTCCTTGACTCCATTTGGAAACAATGGTGCAATTCATAGACTACACCAAAGCGGTGAAAATCAGGAGGAAGTTCAGACCTGACATACAGACGTAGGTACAACATATTATGCACACGGGAAAAGGTTCAGCACCTTCCTAAAATCCACTCCAGCAGGGCTAGGGCTAAACAGCTACACAGAAAGTGTGAAGGCGTTTAACTGCAAGAGGTTTGGAGATCCCACACCAGCCACTGCACTGTTGAACACTATCCCATTGTGAATTATCAACAGCTAAATTTCAACACAGGCTTCTAAAACATATGTGATGGGCTACTGATACAAGCTGAGAAGCATTATATCTTAAACCTAAATCAGGGTACAAATCATCTTAATTAAAACAGAAAATAATGCTCCTGGTGTTGCTAGAACTAAAATATTCCTTCCCACTTTAGTTTTGGTTGGTTGGTTGTTTTAAACACCTAACTCGCCGATCATACCATCTTTCCCTTTTATGAAAAAAAAAACCTCTGGGGATGAATAGTTCCTGATGGCTGCCTACACAGAAAACTACAATCTAATCCAAAAAGGGTACTGAAATATGAGCAAAAAGGTGGTGTTGTCAATTTTCTTGGCGTTAGGGCTTTTGGCTTGTGTAGGCCTTTATGCATCTTTGCATCTTCCCCTTAACTCTCAAGCCTAGATAGGGTTAGATCCTTAAAGCACCAGTGATAGGCATGTTTTGATCGAGGTATCAGATTCAAGTGCTAGTTATTGCGGCTAATCTGAGGCAGATCTGGCAGATTTTGCTCATGGTTAAAACAAAAAATCCTGCAAAGACTCGTACTTGGGGGTGGGGGTGGAAGAGGACAGACAAAAATAACAACTGACCCAGCCCTAGCCAGGTGCACCTGGGTTGGCCAACCATCTGTATTCAAACGTACATCGTACGTGGCGATTAAACCACGCGGGGACTTTCGAGGAGGGCTCCCCAACACCTGGCTTAGAAATCGGGCTAATCTCCGTGCCATTCTCCCCACAGCTGGACGGGGCGCGATCTCTGCTCTCGGGCTGGGGTGGGGGACTGCCATGCTTAGGGCTCCCAGACCGGGGTGGGTGTGAAACCACCCAGCGCCCCGGCTCCCCTAGGCGGGATGTCTCTGCGCTCCCCCAAGGGAGACCCCCCCATCCCAGACCTCCGCGGGGCCGCTCCTTACCTGGCCCACAGAGCCGGCTGAAGTGGTAGGGGTTGCAGCAGACCGTGGGGCTCTCGGCCAGCCCGAAGCTCTGGCACTCGCACAGCGGTTTCAGCTCCGCCGGGTGCTGCAGGTCCGGCCAGCGGAACAGCTTGCCCAGGAGCAGCTGCGGGGCCGCCGCCTGGCCCCCCAGGCGCAGCTCGGTGCGGGAGACCAGGACGCAGCCGCTGGGCATCCCCCCTCGGGACTCCACCGCCTCCACCAGGCTGTCCAGCGACCGCTCCTTCAGCCGCTTCAGCAGCGAGTAGGTGACGGACTTGAGCTCCTGCTCCAGCAGCAGGAGCCGGGACCGGGCCTCCCGGCTGCGGGGCTCCGGGGGGGCTCGCAGCGGGAAGTCGCCAGACCGCAGCTCCCTGTCCCGGGAGGAGGCGCCCGCGGGCCTGGGGCTGCCCGGCTCCCGCTCCTTGAAGAGGCAGCAAGTCACGGTTTTGCATTCGCTCTCCTGTGCCCACCACGGGCTCTCCTCTTCCCCGTCCTCCTCCTGCTGCTGCTGCCCGGGGCCGCCCCGGGGCCCATCCCGCGCCGCCATGGGGCTCCCCCTGCCCTCCTGGCCCGGCTCCCAGGCGCACAGCTCCGCTGGGTCCCTCGCCAGGTTGCGGGTTACCGTGCGGATTTCCGAGGAGGGGTTTTTCTCCGGGGTTTTGCTGCGGCTGGTGCCCCCACCGTGGTCCTGGCTCTGCCTGGAGCTCCCATCTGCCCCTTCCCTGTCCGGGATGACACGGCTTCTCCAAAGTCGCCGCACAAGCCCTGAGCGTTTGGACCTGAACATACGACAGCTCGGAGCTGGTAATTTCGGGGGTTGGGGTGGGGGGGGGGGTGGATTTTTATTTGATGCCCGCTCCTGCCCCGGCGCAAGCCCCGCGATCGCCACCACGCATGGAGCGGCGGCCCCTCGCAGCGCCGCGCAAAAGCCTTGCCCAGCGAATCGCCGATAGATTGCAACAAGGCTGCAACATGAGGGAGACTGCGGGGAGGGGAGGAAGAAAGGGCCGAGAAGGCTACATCGACACACACTGGGGGTCGCCTGCCAACGCTCCTTTTGCAGCGGCTGACCCGGGAAACGCTCAGGAGATGCCCTACATTGACTAGCAATTTACAGCCCGAGCTAAAGCAGCCAGAGGGGTCACAGGCAAACGCGGCTGCTGCTTCCCAAACACAAATCCTGCCTTGCAAACTAGCCCCATCAACTGGGTTTCTTTGCCATTAAAACCGTGAAAGGGGAGAGGTGGCAAATCCCAAACGGCTGCTCTGGATCAGTAAACTTGCACCAGGTCCTAGACTTGGCGTTGTTTCCCTTTAAAAAAAAAAAAAATAAGACCACGCACGTTTCAACACATGAATGGAAATTGTAAATATCCCGGAGAGAGCTGCTGGAAATCCTTAATTAAGGAAAACAAAACACACCAAAAATCCAATCCACTCTCCTGCACGTTGGAGCGCCTGGAATATAGGGTCCTGGAGCAGCCCCCACCCCAAAAAGTGACTGCTGCTTGCTCTGTTGCGATGGGATCTGTTTAAACAGCACTGTGCCTTTCTTTCTTTCCCCTTCTCCCTCTCCCTCGCTCTCTCTTTCTCTCTCTCTTTTTTGTTCTTCTAAAACACACACAGGGCCCCCTAGGAGAGAACTGGAGTCATTGGCTGCCTCCCATCATGTGCCAGTCTAGACACTTTGGCGGCGCTCTGTGCACTGATTGTTGCGCAAACAAGGTTTCAAGTTTCTTAACTCTTAAAGGAAAACACGTCCCTCGCAAAGGCGCAGGCACGGGGGAAGGGTATGTGGGGGCATCTTCGTTCCCCGCCGGCGTGACAGCCCGCCAGCCCCTTCACACACACACTGGCCGTTTGCTAAAAGATGGACCCCGAGCAAAAATGTTAGGGGAAATCTGGGGATCAAAACAAAGTGCTTGCAGGTGGAGGGAAAACTCTTCCGCTGAACTCTGGTGTCAGGAGGAACGTGCGGTGTGTGGCGCATCTGGTCTTGTTTCAGCTGGTAAATGCGGAGTCATATTTATAGCATCCACAACCCCTCATTTTTTAATTGTATAAAAAGCAGTGCCTTGCCCATGCCATCCTTAATCACTGGCGGCTGAAGAAGGCTTTGATCTTGCTTGGCAAAAGCAGGAGGATAATGCATGGGCATGGACCAACAGCGAATCCCCACTGAACTAACCCTCACTGCAGGGGGGAAGAAAATACGTGTCTTTTCATGCTTTGACGACCCAGGAAGTGAGCCCCCCTCTTTGCAGATCAGCTAAGCCACTTTTTAGCTTAAACCAAAAGTACCTCTGTTAAAATGTTTTCTCTTCCTGCTGGATACACATGTATTTCCAAGAAGCGCTTCCCAGGGACACCGTTGAGTTACGAGGCTGCTTTTTATTGATGTTATACACAGTAACTCATACACAACCTTCAGGTCTTTTGTTTAGGTTTTATTAATTATTGGTCGTCTATGGAGGACGAGGCTTATTGAAGTAGTAGTGCGGGAGCAATCGTTCTGCAATTCATCACCAAGCCTTTAATCTGTCAATTTCACTTTGACCCAGTCATGTAACATTTCACTTGAAATAACTTTCTGTTTAATATTAATTTACAACCTCCCCACTAGGGTGGCGGGTTGTTTTGTTTTGTTTTTGTTTTTTTCTCCAATTGGCCTTTTTGTTTTCTGGTTTAAGATGCTGCGCCGTTTTACAATTACACTAGGAAAACTAGGTCAGGAAAGCATGTCTAAACTATGAATGTTCTCGCTAGAAGTTCAGCACATGAAGAGTTAATGTAGTTTCCTCCACTGGAGTCAGGGAGACTGGGACACACCTCCTGGATGTATTAACTTGTTCAGGGTGGCAAAAGTTCAGGCTTGTAAAGTCACGATTGGCTCTCAGCAGAAATGTGCCTCGCCCCTTAAATGCTGATTAGTTGGGCTAGTGAACTGGAGCAACCTACTTTCTATCACAGATTGTCACTGAATGAAAGAAATTCCGTTATCGTCATTGGTCCTCAGCGGTATTTATGCATCATGCACCTTATGGTGGTTAGTATATTATGGTATAATGCATAGGAACTTTTGAAATTAAAAAAAAGCAATCCATGATCTTACCATGCACCAGCACAAGCCTTTGCATTCGGTTTTGTTCCTGTTTATAATGTGCTCCAGCGTAGATTTAATTTGTTACTTGCTAGCTTGGCCTCAGAACCTGTAGCTCTCAGCATTACTCTAGCTTTCAGGAATAAGTCTCACCCCGGAATTTAGGAGGCTTTGGTTTAGATCTTGGATGTTACAGATCTGTGAACAGTGTCTCTAGTTTAATTAGAATGCCCAGATCCCAAGTGCCAGAAGCACCAAATAAAACGACCATGAATATTGGGTTAGAAAATACTTGTGGGAGATTAATTATTAGCTGGCAGCGAATTTAATTATTCAGACGACACCCTATATTATGAGCACTTCAGCAGGTTGTATGTACGTTTCTCTATCACATTACAACAATGAAGCTGTATTACAATGACAGTCCACTAGAGGGAGGCACGGGCAGCTCAGAGCTGCGATGTTTTTGTTAAACACTTGAAACAACCTTTTCTGGGGCAGAGAAATTGATTTATTCCGCCCATTAATAGGTTAGAGTTTGTTAAAAGTAGCAGCAGCTTTCTCCTGCTAGGAACATAATATTTGGCGTGAAACTGAGTGGCTAACAAACGTGCTTTCCTGAACTTATTATCTCAGGACTAAAAAAGTTTATTGAAAACTAGATGGGCTTATTATAGTTAAAATATGACTTATAATTTGTATGACCTTTCCAATCACATTGAATTTCACTTTTAAGTGGCAACCGACCTTTTGGGGAGATTTCTGAGTGATCCTGCAAACCTGCCGCTTATTAAATGTCACCTTCATTGTACAACATTTTTTATGTTTACCTTGCCAGGAAGGGACATGTATAAAAATGTGTAAATATCAAGGGAGAGGCTGCTACGGTAAGATAACTTTGCTCTGGTCGTGAACACCTGCTTGAATGATGTTCGCAATGTAACTCTCTCATAACACAGTACTCTAAAGGGGCACAGACATTGTGAAAGGTCGCTCTTGAGTAGCAGGAGACCCTTCCAAACTCCTTGCCAAGCATTTTTTATTGTGCTACAGGTAGTAAAAGAGTTCTCGACACGTCATCATTTTTCTGTGCTTTTACCTGCTCAATTCCCCTTTCTCTGTTCATTCTCAAACATCAAAACAAGGTCGTTTTGCAGCTAAGGATGGAGGTTTTTCACAGACACAAATGCTTACCGAAATAATTGTTTGGGAAGTCAGAGCTATACATCAGAGACAAATATAACCAACACGTATAACAGACCCCGAGACCCTTTAACGCTGATCCTAGAACCAGTTGAATTTTTTTGATAACATACACAAACCAAACATGTTCAGAATTTACCCCCATGCTACCTACCCCTCCCATTCCCAACCAGTGATTGAACTGGTCCGGACATTTTAATGAAAATGAAATTTCAATAAAAAAAATAATAAAAAATAAAATTGTTCATGATTTCTTCCCTCTCCTCTGTTTCCTGACCAACTCAAAGCAGCAGCACGGTCTTATGGGTGCAGCTCTCTGCAAGGACCCCTAGGCCTGATCTAAACACAGAGTTGCATGACTTTAACCAAAGCCATGATTCTAAACTGATTTTGTTAAATCAGCACAACTTTGTGAGGACACTTAAACTGATTTAAAGCTGACCTATAGCAGTTTAGCTTGCCCCTGTACGGTCCAATATAACCAATTTTAAACCAGTATTAGTGTGTCCACACAGGGGTTTGCACTGGTTTAGCTACATTTATGTATAGACAGATCCCTTTTGACTTTGGAATTCTCTTCCGCTCCATTCCAAATCAGCCCAAATGTATTGACCTGCAGGGCAAGCTCTGCAACTCTTTTTTTTTTTTAAAAGCGGGCTGTGGGGTGGTGCTTGGAAAGTGGAGTTGCCTTTGGGAACTGAAGGAAACAGGGAGTTTGGGTTGGGTGATGTGACTTTGCTGCCTGACTGGTGTGTGCTGGCTGGGACTTGGGGCTGTTCTGGTTTTCTATGGTTCTGACCTGTACATTCCATTGAGGGCAGCGTGCCTAGAGCTTGGGATAGGCATCTTTTTCTGATCTTAAATCAAAATAAATGAACATCACATATTAAGGGCCTGTCTGCAATGGGATATGTGTTCTGCTGTAGCTACACCGAGGCAAACCTCCCGCGCAGCTGTAATAGCAGGCTGGCACTGGGGCAATGGTCCTATACTGGGCGTTGCATTATAGCTTCATCAGTACAGACATCCCCACTATAGACAGGCCCTTAGAGTCATAGGGCACCATGCCACCCTGGCATCAGCTGGCACTCCTCCACGTAATTTCAGTTGCTCCTGTTTACCCCAGGGGTCAATTTGGCTCTAAGTGATGAACCCTCCTATATCATTTCCATGACAAAAAATAAAATGCTACCCTCTGATTGTCATTATTTATTCTTTGTCTGACCATAGCTCCTAGGAGCCCCAGTCATGGACCCCAGTGTGCTAGGTGCTGTACACACACAGAACAAAAAGACAGTCCCTGCCCCTAAAGCGCTTACCTGCCACAACTCTGACACCCAAGGCTCCAAAGGGCAGATTCCTTGACCAGTATTTTTTCAGTTTCCCAACTTACGCTTCCATGGTTTGAGAAGACAAACTAAAAAGAGGTAGAGAGGAGAATTCATCATTTCAAGTGGAAATGCTTGAAGATCCCTATTAGCAGCTAGCTGTGTGACTGTATTATATATTGTGTGTGGCGGAAGACAGTTGTCATTGATAACTCACTGCACTTAGCCCTGTAATAAATCCACTTTTTGTTTCTGTTGGTCATTCCAGCACCGTATTCGAACTACACTGCTGCCTCATATAATGAATACGAAGGCAGAGCATCAATTCCATGTGTGTGCATGCACCCGGGGTCTCTCTCCAAGTGGGGAGAACACCCCATCCCTCCCCACTCAAACCTCTCTCCGCCTCCGTAGGGTTTTCAGGGCTTTAGGGGGAAGAGCAGGCGATTAGCTATTCTCTGCAGTACTGTCCCCAGCAGACCCACTAGGTTTCTATGCAGAAATCCAGTTGGGAGTGAATACAGGGAATCTCATTTGAATGTTCACTCACTAGGCATGGAAATTATGTCATGTGACAGACCATGATAATACTAGGATGTCTCCTTGCTCAGTAGTGATCTGCAGCCTAACAACACTTTGCACTTATCTAATGCTTCAAAGCAATTTACAAATATTAGCCAACACCCCACAGAGGCAGGTAAGTATTATCCTCATTTTGCAATGGGGAACCAGGGCAGAGGTTACATGATTTGCTAAGATCACAGAGGAAGTCCGTTTCAGAGCTGCAAGCAGAATTCAGGACTTCTGAGATCCAAGGGCTGTGTTTAGACCATACCCGGCCTCTAGCTACTCAGAATTCATGCTTTTTTATAGGTCAGAACTTGATGGACTTCAATGCCTTTAAAAATTCGCCAACTCTTTTCTTTCTAATATCAGCATTGCAAACTGGTGCCCAAATTAGACCGTCACAAATGTGCAATTACTAGTGGCATCTAAATATAAAAACCTGAAATAGTACCTCATTTAAGTAACGGACCTGTTATTGTTTTGGCAAGCAAAGTATTATGCTTCTCAACAGTGTATAATCATCCTGCATGCAGTATAGCTCAAAGAACAATGGAGCCTTCAAGATAATAACTCAGGCCTGCTATCATTGTAAGCACAGGTATGCAACATAGGAGTCCCAATTTCACTAAATGTGCCATCTATTTCTTTTTCTTTTTTTTTCAACAAGATCACATTGTTTGGCACTCTAAAATGGAGCAAGAAAAACAGAGACCTCAATTGTACTTGTCATAATGTACATATAATTTATAATAATGTTGGTTATTAAAGGATTTTAGTAATTAATAGCGGTGTGTTATTTCTTTTGCCTCTTATAAGGGCAGACATTCTTGCGAGATGCTCTCGAGCTTGTCATATAGGTCTCATAATAAAAGCTGGATAAAGCATTAGAAGGTTTTAAAAGTTTGCCAGTTACCTAAAATGGATCCTTTTTTTATTCTGCCCACAGGTACTGTACAAGGTCAAATCCTCTAAGGCCTAGAAGGACCATAAGTGGCCCCAAAGATGGGAATGAATCAGACTGTTTCTCCTGCCCAGAGAGAGCCAGGATCCAGATGCATTATGCGGGGAGATGGGAGACAGAGCACAGACCTGGAGTGGCTGCCACACCAGCATAAGGGGAAACTGAGGTCAAATCCTGCATATAGGGACCATTTTATTTTATTCTTTTAATAAGAAAAATAATCTGGTAATTTTCTAGATTTTATACCTTCGGTATATTTAAAAGGCTTTAAACCGAGTTAAACTAACAGATAAGAAGAGATTTAAAAATAATCTGAATGATTAACATTGACGTTTAAAAACATCCCTGTATTTTGATCTGATATTATTTGTATTGCAGTAGTCCCTGGAGGGGTGAACTCCGATCAAGCCCCATAGGCCAGGGTGCTGTACTTACATGTGGTAAGAGTCAAGACAGTCCCTGCCTCAGAGAGTTTACAACCTCAATGGACAAGAGAGACAAAGGCTAGGAGAAAAGAATTATCATCATCCCCCTTTGACATATGAGGAATTGAGTCACAGCCAGCTTCAGTGACTTGTCGAGTTGGTTTGAGAAATTTCCACAGAATCCTAGTCCTTCAGAAGATGCGATTCCTTTGAAATCAAAGTCTTGCGAAATCGGGTTGCTTTTGCCTGAATTTTGTTTAGGAAGAAAACCAGAGGGAAAAAAAGTTCTGACCTTGCTGAAACATCCTGGTTTGACATTTTCTGACTGGAACATTTTGATTTTTCATTTTTAAATGATTTCGTTTTGAATTGTTTAGCTTTTGTACTATATGATATAATACAAAATTGAAACAGAACATTTCAATCATCCCCATACACAAAATGCCTGTGCCTGCTGCTTCATAAGGAATTTCAAAATTCGGGAGTTCCAATTTGGAACCAAACCAAATTTAGAAATCTTGAAATTCTTCGGGAAACCGTTGGCAAGTCACTAGAGGATAAACATCCTCTAGTGACTTGCCAACGGTTCCCCAGGAAGACCCAGAGAGCTCACACCCTGCCAGCCAGTAGAACACAAACATGAAGATCAGAGGCGGGGAGGGAGACATGGAAGAGAGAAGTCATCTGTGCGTCCTGCCCCCCTTCCTTCCTGACCCTGCAGCAGTCCCTCAGCCGGGGCTCCCAGAGACTGGGGTTCATGGAATCTAAGCAGTGGAAGAGGAAGGGGGCAGGATGGCTGGTGCGTTTACCTCAATTGAATTCAATTTCCTGCTCTGCCACAGACTCCCTGTGCGACCTTGGCCGAGGGACTTCGTCTCTCTCCATGTTCCAGTTCCCCATTTGTAACGTGGGGATAACGCCCCACCGCCTGGGGGTGTTGGGAGAGTGTTACATTAAAGATTGTAAAGGTGCTCTGATACTACAGGAGTATCTACCCTCCCAGGCAGGAGATACCCCCCTAGATAGATTTATATACTGCCCCAGCATGTGAGGCAGGGAACTGCCTGAGCCAGCCAACAGCAGGTGCCAAGGAGAGGGGAGTGTCTAAAGCCTGCCCTTCTCAGCGAGTTAGGCCCCTACGTCCCTGTGAGGGTCTGGGCCCTAGATGCTGCAGGGATGGGTGCATTACAAATGCCTTAGACCAGTGGTTCCCAACCCTTTCCTTGGCAGAACCCCCCTCCCACCTAGTCGGGAGCCCCTCTCCCATTTAGCAATTTGGGAAGGGCAGGAGGGTGCGAGCCCCCAGAGCGAGAATACATCTGCACCTTTCGTAGTACTGCTTCCAGGAGTATTAGGTCAGTCTCCCTCCTCTCTGGGACTGGCTCTTGGGCAGCTGTCAGTTGCTTGCCCACTGGCCTCGGTGCTGCTAGGAGAGCAGGTAGGGAGCAAAGAGGCACGAAGGGGAGAGCAAGTATTTTCCCTGCAGATCCAGGGCCTTTGTGGGTCCTGGGAGGCCTCACCTCCTGCTGCTTCTACTACCCTCATGCCCCCACCAGCAGGAGAACAAGGCGCTGAGTATGGGGAAGAGTTAATGGAAACTTGACAAGACAAACTTTGCTGAGTTTCCAGGCCTTTCAAAGCCCATCCCCTGAGTATCAGCTGTGGGTGGGGCGAGGCTAGGCCGGGCTTTCCAGGCTGTAGTAGCATTTCAACATGTACAGTCTTTATTAGGGACCACAGCCTCAGGGCCTGACAGCAACGGGCATATTGCAAACCCCAAGCAGCCGATAAAGATGCTTTTCTCAATAGATTTCCTCCCTGCTCTCTTCCTTTCTGCTGATTCGTAGCTATCATTCTTACTCCTCCTCACTGGTTTTCTCCATTCTCTCTCCCCGGCCCCTCTTTCTTTCTTTCCTCTTTTGCCCCTGAAAGAAAATTTCTTAGTGCTGCAAAAATTTTCAATCCCTATTCAGTACATAGCTGTGGGCAGAAGAAGAAAAACAACAGAGACTCCAATCTGCAGACAGCACAGAGCTAAGAATATGGTTCATTGTCTGGCCTACTGTCCCCTCAAATGTCTTTGACTCGGACACTCTCATAACGCAGCCAAAATAATATTTTTAACCCCCATATCTCATGGTGTAATTTCACAGTCCAGCAAGAGATGATCACAGCAGTGATCATAAATCATGAGTGGCTACCTTAAAACACTTGCCATCCTCCTCCCTTGAAATACTGGACAATTAGAAATACATCCTTACTATACAAGTTGGATAGTATATATTCCAGCAAGTATTCGTCTCTGGTATTATCAAAAAGGATAGATTGTAACCCAGATGGAAATCTCAGGCTGATTTTAAAGAGGCCAAATTCACAGCCTGGGTCATGTCATTTTCTGCTAGCATCAAACGAGGTCCCAATCCCCAGAGACAGAAATAATTGCAGTCCTCAAAGATTAGGACTTCTACTTCAGGGCCTTCTCTAAATCAAATCCATGGAAAAGCCAGAGCACAGCAAAATATCACAGCAGACATTTAGTGTAATGAATACAGACTTCTTAGGCTTTTTAAAAGAATCTGCATCAAATGTTTCCTGTATGTTACTCCAAAACTCCTCCGATGTGCTCCAAATGAAATAAGAAGTTGGATGGTTCTTAGCTCTCCTGTCGGTTTTAGGAGAGACATTGAAATATGGAAACCAAGTACAGGCGTAGCCCAGCTAACAGTTTCTGGTGGTGCAGAAAATGAAAAGCAAAAATCACAGATGATAGGCGCAAGCTGCTCATGGGCAGACACAGCTAGGTAATGTCAGAAGAACAAGAGAAACCAAACCTAAGCAGCGCTTTCTGTACCCTAAAAAGGGTGAAGAACTAGAGACCTACCCATTGGACCATCCACGCTCTCTTCCACTAAGCCTGAATTGCCGTGTAGTGTATGCACATTATTTCTAAAGTGGTGCATAATATGGCGGGACCGGTTGACTCAGGGGAGCAGTAATAAGTCCATGCACCCTTCATTTCTAGATCTCCAGTTCAAAGCCTGCCCAGAATGGTAGCCCACAAAATGTTGTTATCATCCGATTGTTGGGCAGTGAAATAAGGTGGGTCGTTTCTGCTCGGTTTCCAGTGGGCACGTGTTCACCAAGGGCTGAATGGGTCACGGAGACAAGACCATCCCCTTGAGCTGGTCACAACAGGAAGGGCCTTAGACACATTGGCAGGGTCATGTCACTCTACCTCTGCTTTACTTATTCTGGGGGCGACCCAGGACTTCAGCCTCCAGGGTCCCAGTCCAGCCCTAATTTCACAAGGATGTGAGTAACAGGTAGGGTCAATGCTCTGTGTTTTGTAGCATAAAAACAGAAGCACTGCTCTGGGGGAATACACTGCTAGCCACCAGACCAGCCTGCTGTAACATTGGGAATTATTTTCAGTGCTTACAAACTAAGTAGGCAGGACAAAGGGCAGGAGGGGTCTCCTGAATCCCAGTCTGGTGCCTTATGCACTAGGACACACTGCCTCCCAATACACACGGTAGGGCTGAGCAGGCAGAACACATGGTGTTGACAGTCTTGCACCACACACAATGGAAATGAATGAGCACGACTATGGCGTTTGCAGTGATCAGTTTCCAGGGGGCATGGCTCTGACCACTGAGGAGGCCCCACTGGAGGAGGGATAAAAATATGGTAATATGGGGCCATATCATGACTGTGGCCATGTGCTCATGCAGACGAGTGAGCTGCATTTGTTATCCTTACCAAAGGTGGACAGAGCCTGGGCTCCATCCCTCCAATACGACAGCCAGTGCAGAAGAGGCAGTAATCTGTGCTGGGGAAAAGGGAAGAGCAGTTTACTGGCCCCATTAAGCAGAGGTGGAAGCAGGGACTCTCAATCACAATTCAGTCCCTGCTCTGCTCCAGGGACAGCACCACTCTGTGCTGCCCTTCCCACTGGGAAGATGCTGATCCAGGCTGCGGTATACACATGAACTACGAGTCCCACGGAGCCCACGTCTCAAGCTTCATTTCTCCCATTCTTTGATATTTCCAGCTTTAGATAGACAAGAGGGTTGAGCAGTTTGAATTCCGCTGGCTCTGTTATGACTACAGGAGTCAGATGATATCACAGAAAACAGACACTTCATTCAAATCGGAAGGGGAGTACAGCAACCAGTGTCCACATGGGGATACATTCTACAATAGCTACCACCCATAACAAACACGTCGTATTTTGTCCTTTTTATCAGCATTTATTCAGCAGCCTGTGGTAACAGTTTGCCTTTCAGGAGTCTTTTCCAGGCAGATAACACCCAGTGCTGAAACGACCCTTAATTTTTTTGGCACAATTGTTGTGGATTGTCATTTTCCATTTGGAATCGTTCGACAGTAACAAAAACACTCTGGCTTTGTATGTGCCACAAACCTGATCTAGAAACAGACTGGGCAACATGCCAACCCAAATTAAAAAAAAACATTTTTAATTAAAAAAAAATTGACTTTAATTAACAAAACTCTCTTGCCCTCCACTGCAAATGGCTGAGGGGCACCCGTGCTGCCATTGTAGCCCCGTGAGCTAAAAATGTGGTGGGATGGGATGAAAAGGAAGCATAACTTGACCAAAACATCAAAGCAGACCTGAGAGAGGTCAGATATAAATGGTATTCTGTCCTTTTATGCAATAGTTTGCTCTTCTATTTATGTTGGTATTTTCTGGGAAGAGCTGGTCAAAGCCAACTAGGGCAGGCTTGTAAAAAAGATAATTTTTCTCCCTTGGAAAACACAAAGACAGACGGACTGGGCTGCTGGCTTTCCTCCCTCCCCTAGATTTGCTGCCCTGGGCAATTTGTTCTGTTGCAGCAGTTCTTTGCTGAAGTGACTGGCGTCTGGTACATTTCAGAGCAGACGCCAGTCACTCCAGTGAAGAGCCGCTTACCACATCTTTGGTAAATATTTTCTGCAGTGGTGCAGTAGGGATCTTATAGGGCAGCACTGTTATTTCATAGTCATCTCCAATAATAACTCAAATGGAGCAGTGCAGAAATGCCACAAAATACCAATCAGCAAAAAGCTGCTGGGACAGAGCAAAAGATTGGAGCAGCAGGAACAGGGGAAGGAAGAGGGGGAAACTGCCCCTGAACTTCCTAAGAAAATGAAAACTATTAATTCTGAGTTACTGACTAAGGGGGATCATCAAAGTTAGAGTGAATGGGTCCACTTCAAAAGGCCCATTCAAATGTGCATGTTGGTCAAGCACCAGATACTCGGGTGCTTCCCCCAGACTCTATCCAAACCTCTTGTGTCTTCCAAATTGGGATGTGAATCTCATTAAAAAAACAGGTCTATTCTAATTAGAGGTGATCAAAAGTATGGGGAATTTTTTTACAAAAAAATTCATCCCTTTTTTAGTCAAAATGTCAACCACCTCTATTTCTAATCATTCCACTTTCTGGTTGAATTGCAAGCTCTGCAAAGCCAACTCAGGAAGGAAAGAGGTATGTGAACATGGAAAGTGATGGGGTGGGAAGGAAGGGATCTGACCTGAAAGTCCTTGGTGCTCATGGGTGTAACAGAGGGTACATCATCTTTAAATATACACCAGGCAGGTCAGGGTATCAATAGAATCCTAGGTGTTCACGGGAATAAACTCTGCTAATAAAAAGGAAGATTTGGTTCAAAAGTCACTCCGGTCTCTGGAGACCTTGTCTATCCTGTTGCCCATGATATGCCCGTGGAAAGAGATCCCCCATCTGAATGCTGTATCCATATATTAAGTGTTTCACTGCTAAACAGTGAAGAGAAATCTCTCTCCAGAAAACCCCTGTGAGAAGAACAGAAGCAGTGGCTTATTTTCCAAAACATCTTTAACAAAAATCTGCCTCCACACTAGGATGCAATCTCAGACATTGTTGTAAGGTGGTGTATGCCTAGACCTGGAAATCAACTTCTCTTTCTCTGTCTCCACAAAACAAAATCTCTTTGCAAGATCAAGATCAGTCAGATAATCCCTGTTGTTTCCCACCTGGGACAGGACATATCTACCTCCCTTGTCAAATCCAATCCTATTTCTTAGGACTCTTAATTGAGGATTTCCAAATCTCTCTCTGCATCTACAACCAAGCTGAGACACATTTCTAAGGCTTCTCTTAACATTTGGGTAACACTCCTCCATGGGGCCAGGTCCTCAGCTGGTGTGCATTGGCACAGCTCCATTGAAGGCAATAGGAGCTACCAGTTGAGGTGCTGGCCCATATATTTAAGTTCACCTGTCTTTTGTGAATGATTACCTGGGGACATACACCAATATCAGACCTAGACCTGGAAGCTGACTTTTATTCACCCTATTCAAAGTACATTGGTCAGCACATTTCCGGCGTAGAATCTATAGACAGTGCTTTGGCAACTGCACAGAAACAAGTATCTGCAGAAATTCATAGAAAGCTTTAAAAACTTACCCATCGTTATCAGTTTTTAGATACTTAAAAGAACACTCAAACTAATAGCTTTCCATGGCCCCTCAGGTGATATACACTGATAATATGTGGCAAGAACACCCTGCTTCTCATAGAGAGCATCTATGTGGGTGTATTACCTGTTTTAAAATGTCCTTTAAATAAAAGTTGATGGTTTTTAATAATCTGTTTCTTTTTATTTAATTAATAAGTAGATAGCTATTAATTAAGCACATCTCTACACCAAAGAGGATTAACTCGGAGAGAGACAGAGAAAGACAGGGCGGATGGAGGAAGGTTTGTTATTAATTTAGGGCCCCCAAAGCAAGCTGTCAGATTGGGTGCTCTGGAGGCCATAGTCATATGACGGATACAATGGAACAATACTATTGCACTTTTCAGCTGCACATGGGATGTTTTCAATCACCACTGAAATGCATCCACCTCTGATCTGGAGCACAGCAGCTGTTTAACAGCGCACAACAGCCTAAGACAGGAAGAATTTAGGAAGGAAGGTAATTATTTTGACTAAAACACCAGGATTAGGTCATGACCTATATATTACCTGAAAGATGCATCTGCCAACACAACTGAGCTCTCTAGCCCCACAACTGGGCATAGGTTCTGTACCTGGCTCAGACTTAAGAGTGTTGCCGACTAAATCACCAATATTTCCACTCATATAAAGTTATTATAATGGGTCACAGTTTGGGAAAACAATAGAATGGATTCCCAATGATCCAGACAGAGATGCCCAAAAAGCTTCAGGTAACAAGAGGAGCTGTTTTCAGAGTAGCAGCCGTGTTAGTCTGTATCCGCAAAAAGAACAGGAGTACTTGTGGCACCTTAGAGACTAACAAATTTATTAGAGCATAAGCTTTCGTGGGCTACAGTGGGCTGTAGCCCACGAAAGCGTATGCTCTAATAAATTTGTTAGTCTCTAAGAGGAGCTGGATCAGCATCCTTTGAAATGCAAGCTCAGGGTCTTCACACCCTAGATGCAGATATTAAATACATAATACTAAATAATAACAGCAGCGATCACAGAGCTAGTTATGAATAGCGTCATTAGACAAACAACAAATGTTGCTCTCTAAGGCATAAAAGCAAGGGTAGCATTTTTATTAGTTGAGGTTTCTTTATTTTTTATGGCCTTATCCACAAATGCAGAGAGCCAGAGGGAATTATTTCTTACTTACATTAAAACAAAGAGCCAACAGACCACAGCAGCACATCCACCCCTCCTATCATTACTTCTTCTCCAGGATTTATATTATTCTCATTGTTAACCCTTGCCCAATGCAGTTATCCTTACAACACACTGAGTGCTCTATCACTTCTAAGTAGCATTAGTATTCATTGTTATTATTGCAGCATTTAAAGTATATTTTGATTATATTAAAAGGAACGTTTTGCCAGCCAAGAAACGTCCATGATGTAATTTTTTGATGCTAATGCTGCTCCCAGGAACGACAATGATGACATTAGCATTGGATTCCAATGAGAGTCAGATTAGGTGCTTAAAAATACATCACCCTGTGATTACCTGGGATGCTCTTGCTCTGCGCCAGGGTTAATGTGGGGGCGGGAAATTGTTCATAGGGGCCCTCTTTCTTTAGGTCTGACAGAACCTGACATTGGAGGCCTTTGGGAGAGGCATAAGGCTGTAGATCCCAATGCTGCTCCCTTAGTGGGAGTTTTGCCATTGATTTCAACGGAAGAAGGACGGGCTACAAACCCCGTTGCTGATTTGGATCAAGTCCATTTTCATTGGGCAGGAGGTGGTAATAGCAAGGAATGGTCTAGTCACTGGCCATTGACCAGTAATGGATATTGTTAGGATGGATGCAATAAATGCCCCAATCCTGGAGTTAAATTATACCAGCAGACCTCCCCATGGTCCACTCCCCAGGATCCAATGACAGGATCAGCGTCTGTTCCCCCAGCCCTTACTCGCATGAGTAATCCATGAGTAATACAAAAGTGGCGCTCAATGGGATTCCTCCCAGGAGGGTTGCTGAATCAAGTCTAAAGAACATTTATCTATATACAAATATACTCTTCGTTAAAGAAATACAAAGACAAGAAGGTTTTTAAAACAGTTTTTAAGCAGCTCAGTTAAGAATATTAGAGGTCTTTGCACCCTATACGTTTCCTGTATATTGGCCTGTTCCCCTTAACAGCTAATCTCACTGAAGCTTGCAACATTATCACCATGGAACAAATGTGCATGATGTGTCATTATATTGAGTTTAGTTACATTTCGTGGCTGAGGGGTTGAAACGTTTATTGCAAACTCCATTTGCTACAAAGAGTTAAGATTTCACTTCCTAGCCTGTTTTTGTTTCTATTCACATGTCAGCGCCTGTCATTTTTTTAGTCAATAGGACATGTCCAAGGGATGGAGACAGACTGGGTTAGTCATTCTGACCATGGGTCGCCAGTCACTGAGAACTGCCTGAGGTCATTTCCAGATATACCACTAACAATGAGAGGGAATCTAGACCCAGGAGACGTGCAGGAAATAGTGCTGAGATTAAAGACAGAGATAGTCCTCTACAAACGTACACTGGAAGAATGTTCCCTATGTTCTGTCAACAGAGTTTCTTCCTCGCTCAAGACTGTCTTTCTATTTTAAGTCTGCTTTCAAACCAAAAATGGTAATCCTATTGCTTAATGACTACCAGCCAAACTTGCACTACTTTGGGCTGCAGTTTTAGCCATAGGAGCGATGCTCAAGGAAATGAACCTACAAAAGCTGCTTTTGTTCCCGGAGTTGCTTTAAACAACATCTCCTTGTCATGGAAAGTGTCTGATAGTTTGTTTCTTTGACCAGTTAAATCGCTTGGCATTAAAACCAGTCTGGAGTCAGGGCCCTTGATACCATTCCGGGCTCTCTGCAACTGACAATTAACACTGGTATAGGCTCTAGACAAGCTCAGTGGGTTACAGCCACACGGTCAGACTACGAAACCCTCCTTACTGCATAACTAGTAGGGTGACCAGACAGCAAGTGTGAAAAATCGGGACAATGGGTGGGGGGTAATAGGAGCCTATATAAGAAAAAGACCCCAAAATCGGGACTGTCCCTATAAAATCGGGACATCTGGTCACCCTAATAACTAGTCCCATTAACATGAATGGGGCTGACTCCAGGAGTGAGGTATTAGTCATGGCAGAACCAGGCCCATTCTTTGCACCTCCACAGTTAAGGCTGGGTCAGCACTTCGAGAACAGTCCTCCCATTTTATTAAGGGGTTTGAAATGCAGCCATAACTATTTGCTTCTATCTCTTGAAGCAAATTTGGGGCCATGGGAAATCTACCTGGTAGCTAACTTATTGGGGGTAGGGAGGACAAAAACAAAAAGCAGCTTGGGATGAGTCTTGTAACTGGAAAACAGCTTCACGTTTTAAACTAAAATTGGGCAGGCCATTCATCTTCTGCATATAAGGTGCCTTTGGGTGTTTTGGAAAAACATTAGTAACCACCACATTAATGGTTTAGAAGTCTGATTTTCCATCCATATACACTAGGTGCTTTTCTACACAGAGCACCAGTGGACACTATGGGAGTGTGATTCTACCATGCACTAAGATGCTACGTATTAAATGATCTGCGTAGACCCTGTTGGTGCAAACTACAGGAGTGCTGTTAAACAATACTACATTAAAGTACACTAGGGAGCATTAATTTCTCACTAGCAGGGTCTACACAGAATAATTGATTTGCAACACGTTAGTGCACTTTAGAAATCACACCCCCTAGTATGCGATGCTGCTCTCCAGACAAGCCCTAAAATTCCATGAGGCTTTTTCAAACCCAGAGTGACAACATGCAGCTTCATGTCCCAGGCAGATGGACATCATTGCTCAGACTATAATGGGGGTGTGGCACACAAGGATCCATCATAATCCATTGGCAAAGTAAGGGCTAAATTCTGCCCGCAGATGCATCTATGGTTCCCGTTAACTTCCGTGGGAACACAGGGGTCTAAGACAGACTCAGAATTTCAGGAGCCGCGTGGTAGATTATAATTGCTCCTTAGAGACACAGTATCACGCTGACTATGCACCACTGAACAGAGGGGCAGGAGTGACTTGAGGCCATGCTAGAGAACAAACACACTCATTGCTAACTACGCCCAAGACCATCAGCATTCTTAGGTGTTGTTTTTTGTGGAGCTATTTATGTCCATAGTGCAAAGAAAAACCTGCAGCGCCGAGTCTCAGAGTCTGGGTCAATTGACTCAGGCTTGTGGGGCTCAGGCTGCAGGGCTAAAAACAGCAGTATAGCTGTTCCCGCGCAGGCTGGAGACTGGGCTCCAAGACCCTCCCCCCTTGCCGGGTTTCAGAGCCCGGGCTCCAGCCCAAGTCCAAACCTCACTACTGCTATTTTTAGCCTGCAGTCCAAGCCCCATGAACCCAAGTCAATCGACCTGGGCTCTGAGACTCACTGCAGAGGGGGTTTCTTTGCAGTATAGACATATCCTTAGCAACACACCACAGGCCAGGTCTTGTAGAATTTTGTGTGTGCTGCTGCTGAAGATTCAAATCACAGAGCAAAGTTTTCCTGCCTTGACAGCTTTCCTGCATTAGCGCTCGGTATTAAACAGGGCTAGAGGCTGCTCTAAATGGTGTCAGGTGTCAAGGGGCCAGTCACCAAGACATTGGTACAGCAGCCAAGGATCCGGAGGGTCCTCAGGTACCCTCTTTTCCCCAAGCCTGCACTTAGGAGGGGATAGTGTAGGAGCACTATGCCAGCTCTGCCCATTGGCGAATCCCCCTGCCCAGGGGTTACTCTCCCTGGTTACGCTGACTGTACGTCTTTTTGTCCCAGTTATCTAGCACGATCGGTCATATCACAGCTCAGAGCCTGGCCATCGGCTGCTAATGTGAGCCCTCTAATTACACCCCTACCCAGCTGACACAATGACTTCAGCTTATAATCATATGTTCTTAGAAGAGAAAGAAAGTGTTGTCAGTGCTAGACGTTCCCGTTCTTCGACACTGGAGCATTGTTCTCGGTCTGCTCTGGAAAGCACTGACATCAAGAGTGATAGGAATGTGCTGCCGTTCTGTGCTGGTCTCCCTTTCAGAACTGTGCGTACATTTTCATTTAATCCCTACCCTGTTGTTGTCACTGGGCCAGCGGCACCGAATACCGTGTGCCTGGAAAGGAGGGAAAAGCAGACTGAAAAGCAATTTCTAAAAAGTGCATTGCGGGGGTTCCAATGGATTTTCAGTTTTCCTGCATTCTTATTTTGTATTGGTTGTAACAGGGCATTAGGGAGGGGGGCGAATCTTATTGAAGGCCATTCATTAGTAAATTGTATTATTATTTATTTATAATGCAGTCGTGCCTAGATGCCTCAGCTGATGTCTGGGCCGTACTGTCGTACGGACTGTACAGACACATAGGCCTGCTCTACATCTAAAATGCAGGTTGACTAGTTCAGGGCTGTGAAAAATTCACACCCCGAGAGACATAATTACGCCGACCTAAGCCCTGGTATAGACATCTCTAGACTGACAGAAAAATTCTTCCATCGACTCTCAGAGGGGTGGTTTTATTACAGTGACAGAATAACCCATTCCATCAATGTAGCAAGCATCTATATACCCTGCTGCTGTAGACATAGCCAAAGTAAGAGACAGTCTCTGCCCCAAAGAGCTTGCAAGCTAAATAGACCAAAGGTGGGAGGGGAAGCAGAGGTCTCACAGCAGAGCGGGGAACAGAACCCAGCCTTCCTGATGCCTAGCCCAATGCCCCACTCACTAGACCATGTTGCCTTTCAATTTTGCCGTGAAGATTTAATTTGTTTTGCTCCCCAAAGAAAACACAAAGGAAAAAAATATCCTTGTTTGGGATGCAATTGGATGTTCAATGCTCTCAAAGGGCTTGATCCATCAGAAGCAGAGGTACTCAACACCTCACAGGATTGGGGTCCAAGGCAAAAACACAAGTAAATAAGGGGTTACCGCATATGGACCTACATTAAAAATGCAAGTTTGCTCTAAGCTTTGTGCAAGCCAGTCAGCAGTGCTCTGACTTCTGCTTTTGATACGCTCAAAGCAACAGAACAGAGTGTGGACTCAGAAGCCCAATTCACAGGCACCCCACATCTCTGCTATCTCTGCCCTTTCACTCAGGTCAGATGCAGAGATTATCGTCGCTCAGATTATTGTCTTCGGGACTGATTTTCCACTTACTTACACGGGTTTTCCGCTGGTGTAACCTACTGCCTTCAACTGAGTTACCGCTGATTGACTCCGATGTGCGTGAAAGGAAAATAGAGCATTTGGCTTTGTCTTCATTAGGAAAACTGGGACCCCCAGTTCATCACTGGCGTGCTGCTCTGCCTGGACTAGCTGTATTGTGTGGGCCTTTTTTCCATCCTCTCTCTGAGCAAGTTTAGATGCTCAAATGGAGGTAAAAAGGACTGGGTCCTGTCTGCATTATGGCTACCACCTTTGCTGCCAGTGGTGGAACTGGACTGGTGCAGAAGCCTCTGTCCTGGTGTAGATGTAGCTCCTGTGTTTCCTGTTGGAAAACATCTTTCCCCTTTCCCCATCTCTGCCTTTCAGAGACTGCTCAGACATCACAAAGCAAGGAGGGAAAATCAAAGAGACACTTAAAAGAAACTATGTTACAAATTCATTGTCAGCGTAAAAATCTTCTGAGACCAATAACTCTTTCCGATAATTAATTAAACGAAAGTGTCCGGTGAAACTAGATTCAGATGTGCCATCATTGGCAAGGCTGTGAGAGTACTCACAAACTAGAAACATGCAGAGAAAGAGGCAGATCTCTCGAAGTGTGAGAAAACCTGTGGACAGGGTGAGGTTAGCGCTTGAGCTGGGAGGAGAAAGGTCATTCCATTTTGTGGAGGATTTAGATATTTCGAAATCTAGTTGCACTCCAACACTGAACAAAAATCAACAATTTTGAAATTCTCTGTGAAAGGAAATAGAGGCCTGGCTCCAGGGCAGGCTGCCTGGCGGGATGCCCTGGAGACAGGGATGTTGGAAGACCTAAGAGCATGGGTTGCCATGAGCCTGGGCTCCCAGGTGTTCCTCTACTCATCAGCCTGCCACGTTTTGAAACCTGCTAGGTTCCAGCAGAACTTTGTCAAAATCGAACCCTTGCCACAAAACGTTTCAATTTTGACTAATCAGCAAATTTTGCTGAATGAAATAATGTTTCATCAGAGTCTTTCCAACCAGCTCTTGTTAGAACCAGTGCCCTCTGTGTGCCATCATTCCACAGTTACAGAATTTGCTGCAGCATTCCCCTCATGCAGCAGAATGGGGCCCTGGAATCTCAGCTTTCATTTAAAGGAAAAAGTATGTTTCTAGCCTTCACAGTTGTGGGGAAAATATAGAAAACGTGACCCAAGAGTAACTGATGTCTATTTGAACTAGCAGGCAGCCTAGAACAATAGCTCTGAGAAGTGTTGAATTGTCCCATTCATCTACATCTGATGTTAACTCTGAAACCTAAAGAAGACAGACAGTCTGCTATCTATTAGAAAACTCAAAATGTGGAGACAGCATAAAATAACCTGAATTTAATATCAAAGTAAATGCACTAACTATTGTTTATTTTCATGTGTAATTCATTACAAACCTCAATTTTGCAAATTTATCTGAGGCTGCTGCTGAATTTCCACTGAAGTGCTGCAGAATCAAGGATTCCTGCTCTATAATTTAGGTACAGCTTACCACAGGGTACCTGGGCCTTGATGATAGCCTCACAGCTTACTCTACAGAGAACTGATATGAAAGTCAATTCTTTTAATTTTATTATTGAGACACACCAGAGTCTAGTGGATTAGGCAGGGGACTAAGAACCAGGAACTCCTAAATTCTGAAACTGGTTTACCTCTGAGGCCTTGGGGAAGTCACTTAGTGTCAGTGCCTTCACGTCCCTATCTGTAAAACGTGATTTATAATATCAAGCTACCTCAATGGGGTGTTGGGAGTAGGTATTAATGGCTGAAATATGGGTTTATTTTTATTAACATTTGAAGATTTCTCAAATGTTTTACAAATATTTCTGAACAATCCCTCTGCTTCTCTGCGTGGGACTTTGGCCCAGATCCTATAAGGTATTTCCCAGTGAAATCAATGGGAGTTAGGTGCCTTTGAGGATCTGGGCCTTTCCCCAGGAGCTGCTTGCTCTGACTTCTCATCACCTACCTGAGGATGTGATACCTCTGTTGCCAAAGCAACGATAATATTTCCACTTTCGCTGGAGACCAATAAGCTGCCTCAGGTAAATGAAGAGACATGTAGAAATCCTCCTCTGCTGCTGACATTGCTACATCCTGCACTGAAATTGACCAAGAGAAATTTAACCAAAAAGTTGCTCTGCATAAAATGCATCATTCCTGCCCCAGGCCATTGGGGCGATTCTTTGAGCTAGCACGTTCTGATCGTTCCCAACGACGCCAAGATTTCCACTTAGATGTGAGGCTGCAGCGCAAACACCAGGACAAAATTCTGCGCTCACTGAAGTAACTCTGCTGGCTTTTATGGAGTTACGCCACAGTTACACCAATGTCAATTTAGCGCTGAGTTTGGCCCAAAGACTAAGCACACTTCAATGCCCAAGTAGAGTGTGTATTGCATTGCATAGCTTGAGAGCCGTTTATTTTCCTCTTCAACATGTAAGTTGCAATATATTATTGTAGGAACTGATCATTGTAAGGGCCTGTCCCAGGCCCCATTAAAGCCAATGGGAGTTTTGTTGCTGTGTTCAATGGGAGTAGAATAGGACCTTTAGACTATAAACTCTTTGGAACAGGACTTTGTTGTTTGTTTTGCAGTTCACCTCTTGTACAGAGCTATGGATCCTTCTCTAATAAATCACTGGTGAGTAGATCGTGCGTTCCTCTACACCAGTGTTTCCCAAACTTGGGTCGCCGCTTGTGTAGGGAAAGCCCCTGACGGGCCGGGCCGGTTTGTTTACCTGCTGCGTCCACAGGTTCGGCCGATCGCGGCTCCCACTGGCCGCGGTTCACTGCTCCAGGCCAATGGGAGCTGCTGGAAGCGGCGCGGGCCGAGGGACATACTGGCCGCCCTTCCTACAGCCCCCATTGGCCTGGGACGGCGAACTGATGAGCGATTCTAAGTTAAAGACCCAGACCTGGATGTCTCACACATAAGCCAAACCCAGGAAAACAGTCCCTTCTCAAATGGTTCAGGTTATTATAAGGAGGATGCAAAGTGAGGCTGAAGGAACCCAGACTGGAACTCCTGGAACAGAAAGATGACTCCAAGCCCAAACTGATGCCTTGCTTTGTTGCTAAAACATGCATGCCATTTCTGTACTAGTGTATGGCTCATTAAAACTCCTCCCTTATACTTTAGCTCAGATTTACCTATCCTGCTCTTTATTCTTGCTCTCTGGGCAAAATTAACTTGTTATATATCTAAAGAGACATGACTCTGGAAATGCACTTAGCTGTCATGTGAGGCATACATTTAAATGTGGCAATGAAAAAAACCATTCTCCACTAACAGCTGACAAAATCCCAGTGGAATATACCATGGGGGATTATTTTATACTTATGCAGCATAGGGACAAAGAGTGATCCGGATGCTTTTCCTGAGGAAAAGCACAGCTAGGGATAACCCGCGGACACAGGAAAGGCTTATGCGCTTTATTCTTATAATTAACTTAAAAAAGAAAATATGTGAGGATGAAATTGTATCTCCATCGGTTCGTGAGTTCATGCTGCAATTGTCAATTAGGGCAAACATGCATTTTCTCCCCTGGTTCTTTTCAACTTAGATGGATTTATTAGCCGAGATAGGCAGAACAACCCTAAGGAAAAATAAATAAATAATCACAAGTTTGATAGCAAAAAGAAGATGACACTGGACTTCCAGGATGGCAAACTTCATTTTTATCAGTTGTAAGCCAGTTCAGTGCTACTAAGGACCCACTCCGAAACCCACTGGTGTCAATGGACTTCCACGGTAATTTGATCAGACCCTGTCGGAATTACCATCTGGCTGCCCATCCATCTATCCTTCTGTTCACCTTGCTCTCCTGTATCTTGACTGTTACTGGGAGATTTTTTTGGTCATATTTTCTCCCCATGTTTGTTAAAGCCTATGAGATTGCTGCACATAACAGAACAAACCCCAAAAGATAAGGCTAGTTTAATTAATGAGGGAAGAGGACAAATAAGGAGACCTGGACCCTATGCAGAAGGCCAGCACAAAATTTAGGGTTTAAATGGGACTTAATTGCTGCATAAGCCTTTTGTAGACCCTATGAATTTCACCTGTACCACATATGCCTTTGGTAACAATAATGAGGGTCAGATTCACAACAATGTGCCAACATTTGGATTCCATCAAGTTTCTCTCTTTGATTCTCCTGCTGAATTCCTAAATCAGTGACTTGGCTATGAACAGACTAATTTTCAAAAGAGTCAGTCATATTTCACTCCTGAACACTCCCTGCGTCTCTCTGACTGCAGCGCTTCTGTATCCGATCACATCACATGCTTTAAGCAATGGCTACTCTGTGTTAAGATCTCTGCTTCACAGGGAAAGATAAAACAATACAGCATTCTGAGCTCAACTTCAGAATGGAGGATTTGGACATTGTTTTCTTTTCCTGTTTTGTTTTGCACAGAATATTTCCCCTCCATGGAGTCACTTAGACTCCAGAAACAGACTATTAATAAACTTTTGACTGCTTTGGATAGTCCAAGCCAAAGGCTGAACTTAGAGGGGGAAAGGAACATACAATTGTATAGAGCTTTTCATCCCAAAGAACATATAGCGATTATCCACCACTGAATTACAACAATCTTTGTGGCGGCACACAGAAGCTGTCTAACAGAACAGAGTCTAGTCTACTGATCCCTGAACATGATTGAAACGACGTTCTGAATGCCCAGCACATGCTTTTTTTCTAGCTTGGATACTGTTTGGTGGCTTTCGTCAGTGACTTTTGGTCGACTAAGAAGTGGCCATATCAAAGGGGAGGAGGAGTGGTCTTGTGGTTAAGGCACGGAGCTGGGAGACGGGAGTCTAGCCAGGGATCTAAAGCCATTCTTGTTTGACATCAGCAGTTCCCTGCTGGCCCCATCAGAAACTGCCGAATGTAAGCTGTCATTTTTAGAAGGAAAATAATAGTTATTTTGGAGCCTAGGCTTCCACTCAATCAGCTCCTATGTGCCAAAGTACAACTTGCCTTGTCTCCAGCAGAGGTTTAGAAGGTGTTAATTACAATATGCTAGCTAATACATTCTAAACCCCAGCCCACCCTCCCACGTTTTAATCATAGTCTAGACATACCCTTAGAGGAAGAACCATAAATAGATTCCAGATCTGACTCCCAGGCAAAAACCAATTCAAGAAAATTACAGTCTCCAGTGGGAGCGGAGGGTGCTCTGCACCAGGTAGGAGTGGGATCTTACAGCACTGCCAAGATCCACTTCAGTGGTAGATGAAGTCATTTCTATATCTAGGTTGGATGTAAAGGGGTTTGGGATCAATGGCATGAAAGGCCACCTGTTAATGTAAAATATCATTATGAAACACAACATCTAAATGCATCCGAAGAAGTGGGTATTCACCCACGAAAGCTCATGCTCCAAAACGTCTGTTAGTCTATAAGGTGCCACAGGACTCTTTGCTGCTTAAACATCTAAATAAAGAGTCTGAATTCCCAAAGAAACATACAGGGATAGAGATTATGGGCCAAATTCTGCTCTCAATAGCACCAGAATAAATTCAGGATAACTCCACTGAAGGCAAATCCACTCTGGATTTGCACCAGTGAAACTGAAAGCAGAATCTGGCCCCATGTGTCTTATTTTCCCCTAAGTTTTCAAATAAGATCTGTGTAAAAATGACACATTTGTCTCAGACTTGAAGAATAGTTTGTAACCGTTTCTTCATTAGGGCCTGCATTTTCAGAAGCACATTTGTAAAATGCCAGATGCTCACATACTGTACGTATTGGGGTGCACACATCAATTTGCACACACCCTGTGCATTTTGTGCATGAACTGTTAGTATGTACTTTTATAAAACTTGGGCTGTTTTTGTCCTTTTCCTTTCTACAGCTTATAAAATTATAGAAGTGTAGAATTACAGAAATGTATTGAAGTATTTGGTGCAGGGAGAAACAGCGAGATTGAGAGCAGTACTGTCAACCCCACCTGTTCACAAATTGAGTCAAGCCAAAAAAAATCACAAGGCTGGCTTAAAAATCAGAAGGTTTAAAAACAATATATTTGGAAATCACTTTATTGGCCTTCCAGTTTCTGAGCCTTTTAAGGTTCATATTTTCAAGCTTTTCTCTGAAACCATGAGGACTGGACATTTCCTTTTATTTTAAACGAAAGCTGAGTTTCTCATGTAATCACATGACTCCAGGACCTGCCACTTTACCAAAAAAACGTAAAATCCTGGCCCCATTTAAATCAATGCCAAAACTCCCATTGATTTCAACATGGCCAGAATTTCACCCTAAATGTAACGAAACGTAATAAAATCATGAGAGTTGGCAAGACAAAAAGAGAGAGAGAGATTTCCAGATATCGGTTGTTGCTGCTCTGGCAAACAGCCAGGGGATCATAATAATACACAATCTCAAACAGGCTCTCAGAACAGCTACACCGTACCATTCCCAGCCCCAACCAAAACATAATGGCACGAAAGGAGCTGACGCTCACACCAACCACTACACTACAGCCTCTCACTACTTCTTGCAGCTCGGACTTGAACGAGCACTTTCACTGGTGGCCAGAGCAAGGGAACAGAAAGAAAAAACCGATTGGTGCTCCAGAAAACAAGATATTAAAATGATCCTGCTGCTCTCCATTAAAAAAGCCACCCAGTTCCGCAGGAAACCCACAGGTCTGGCAACACTAATGCTAATTTATGAAAAGACCCATGTACATTCCAGATGTTTACTATGCGACGAGGGGAAAAATAAATTAGGACTTTTCTCCTTGCCTCTATTGAATATCTGTTGGAAAGACTGCTCTAGCATAAATTCCTCCAGCAAGTCCAGAGGCACCGACAGAAGAGCGATGCTTTTCATTACAAACCTCCTGTAGCCTCCATCTCCTGGCCCAGGGATAAAAATGTCATAGCAGTTACACAAACTGGCTATTGAGTTCCACGTACAGAAGGGGTTTTTTGTTAGTGTGTGTGTGTGAAAAGCAGACCTTAAATCCACATTGTGCTGAAATTCCAAGTTCTTTTCCACCAGGCCGGAACAAAGATCATGCCCAAGTGTAGCTGTGAATTCAAGTTTCTTCCAAAATATCGCCTCCGTTCTGATTTACTGAAATCATCTTAGATGAGGAGGGTTGGAAAAGTGGCTTCATTTTACACTGCTAGAGCTTTGCTGGGTAAAAAAAATCCAACCGCTATACACTTCGCTTCCTAGAGACACTAGGACTGTGCATTCTGGATCTGCAAGAAACCGAATCAATCTAAATGTAACCCCATGTGGGCCTTACCTTGGTTCTTGGACTCAGAATCCTGGGCGCTAGGCAACCAAGAGGGAGCGAGGGGAGATGCTAGTTGAAGCGGTAGAGGCCATGGGGAAGTTATTGCAGCATGTGTCTAGAAGACCACCTGCATGCCTGCTCAAAGAGACACATGGGAGGGCGGGAAGGGTTAAAACATGGATAATTGACAGGTTAAGCCAAGGGCAATGAATTAGCCTAACCAATAAGGAAGGCTCTGGTGATGAGCAGGCCCCTGAGGAGCCATGTTATGAGGAGAGACGAGCCAGCTACTGAAGGGAGAACATGCTTTTCGGAGAGTTTAGGAGTCCTATGCCTGCATGCAGGGTCATCCCCAAAAACTGGCCTCTGGGGCCTTGGCAGCCATCGTCCTCAACTGGTTCCAGTCCCTGTTCATGGTAGCTCTCAGTTTATAGGTTTCAGCTGGGAAAGCTTTCACCTAGTTTAGGACTAGGTTAATCCCTTAGCTCTCTAGCTAAAGCAGTTACTACGCAGCAAGAAATCCTTCTTGTTGCTAGCTCTGGAGTTCCTGCCTGCTTTAACCTGCAGTTGGGCTATACAGAATAAGAAATGAGGAGTTGTGATTTTTTTAGAATTATTTTTATATAGTCTGTGCCTGTTCCCTGAGTCCCTCTATGGGGAAAGTTACCTCAGAGGCAGAAGCAGGATACTTTTGGCAGTGAAAAATTCCACATGATCAGCATAGGATATCATGGGCCTTGACTGAGACTGTCAGACCCCTCCTACAGCTGCTGAGGGAGCCAGGCCAGGATTTGAACCTGAAGATCACCCACGTCATGGAGTCTGTGAGTGCATCAACCCTTAGCTAGGTAGTTGGGGCCACTGGGTGGAAGTTACCTATTCAACAACTGTGTCCTAACTTGCTGTCTGCTCATCCACCCACATCACCCTCACCAGCCAGCCAGGGCCCTAGTATAGTACATGTTGGACATTATTCCCTTCTGGAGTAAGTCACAGGGTTGGGCATTGGTGACCATAAGAGTATTTGTTTGCACTGTTAATTAATGTTTACCTTTATTACAATTACCTGGTTTGATACACTGTATGTCTCTGGGTTATTCCCTGGGAATCTCCATATATCAGTTGGCTGGGTCAGGGTTAGACAATAGTTAGAAATTTTTCCTTCCAAGCAGCACCCACTGGTACTTTTGGCAGGGAGGTGGAAGAACTGCCAAGTGATTGTGTATTGGGACAGGACAATGAAAACACTCAGGCAAGGCTAGAGACGGGACCCAGAAGAACCCAGGTCTATCCGTCAAACCCACAAGAAGAATGGCGCCAGAGGAGGTAACCGAGTAGGATAGGGCCATTACATATTGATAGTTGTATTTGTAGTCTCTTTAAACCAAGACTTGGGGGCCTCTGTGTGATGGCATGAGGCAGCATGCTCTGAATTAGTCTGGGAGCTACAGAGCAAAGGAAAACTTGAGATTTTCATAAAGCAGTATCTAAATTAAGGGGCCTAAATCCATATTTAGGCACCGAATCAGGCCTTACTTTCAACAGTGTTGAGAACCCACTAGTTCCCACTGACTTGACATGAGTCTTTTCACAGTTTAGCATCAGTACTACTGGATCTTCAGCACTTTTGAAATTCAGGCCACTTATTTAGGTGCCTTCATGTGAATGTAGAAACGTAACTTAAGACACCTATTTATTAAAATCTTGCCCTCTGTCTCTTTCCAGTAACTTCAATAAAGAATCCACTTTATATTTGCTGGAACAGAGTCCTGCCTCCCCTTTACCTTGTGAGACACCACAGCGTGTGCTATTTTCAATGGTTTTCCTTTAGGGAGCCACTTATGAACCCGAAATAACCCCAGATCTAGTCTTCTCATGGTATAATCTCCATCACCCAGGAAGTAAAAGAGTGCTGCAAGATAGAGCTCATGTTATTTTGGCCCAATAAACGGCTCTCCTAAGCATTAAGAAATCTCGTGACAAACGCAAAACTCATTACATAACCCATGCACATCCCTATACTGAAAATCAAATCGATGCTTTTCAAAGGCTCACTCATAGTGTATCTTTCCATAATCACTTGTATTTACATTACAGCTTTCAAAACATTCAGTCCCTGTATGTTTCAGCTGAGTGGCACATGCAACAGACTACGTAAAGCTTCCATTTGCCCAGTTTAAAGGAACATTTTGTCTCCTCTGTCAGCTTTGTGAGACTGATTTGTGGGAACTTGCTTCTGCACCATTGATTTTAACATCATTTACCAAGTTATACGTTCTTCACAGTGAGCAAGGAAACACACATAATCCTGGTTTCAGAGTAGCAGCCGTGTTAGTCTGTATCCGCAAAAAGAACAGGAGTACTTGTGGCACCTTAGAGACTAACAAATTTATTAGCGCATAAGCTTTCGTGGGCTACAACCCACGAATATGCATCCGAAGAAGTGGGTTGTAGCCCATGAAAGCTTATGCTCTAATAAATTTGTTAGTCTCTAAGGTGCCACAAGTACTCCTGTTCTTTTTACACATAATCCTGGCATATTAAAGGGAAATAAATGTCATCATATACAACTTTGGATTTCAACTATACATTAAAAACCTGACACCAATAGGGCAAGAGATTTGTGTTCACGAATTTCTCGTGGCAGCATCAGATTGAAGTGACAGCCTACATTAGACAGGTGTAGAGGCCTACATTTTCAGTACAATGGGTGTGTGATTGTGCACCCCATGTCTGTGGTGGTGTTCTTCACATTGTCCCAAGAAGAGCTTGTGTTAAACAAATACATTGTTTTAGTCTTAACTGTACCTCCACTTAAAGTACTCAGAGCAGAACTCCCATCTGAACCAGGCCCTGTTCTGGCTAGCATTCACAGAGCAGTGCTGCATTGCCTTTGAGCTCTCCAGACACTCCTACAGCCTTACCTAACAGCAGCAGCTCCTCCACACTTTTTTGCACACGCAACAGCCTTGACAGCGCAGAAAAGCGTGGTAAGTTACAAATGACACACGCAGGGGTGTATCTTTTATAAAATCTTTTTTGCACAGACACAAAAGTGCACGCCCTTGTCTGAAATTTTAGCCTATTGGGATAAGTCTGTTTCTCACACATTTGTCTTCCTCCTGAAGACAATGGGAGATGCATGAGAGTGTATCTGAGGGGAGAATTTAGCCCATGGTGGCATACTGCAGTACATGACAACTGTAAGTAATATAGACTAAAGAAGAAAATAGGGTGACTGGCAGCTCTTTGGGCTAGGTCAGTGGTAAGCAACCTATGGCACGTGTGCCAAAGGCGACACGCGAGCTGATTTTCAGTGGCACTCACACTGCCCAGGTCCTGGCCACCGGTCCGGGGGGGCTCTGCATTTTAATTTAATTTTAAATGAAGCTTCTTAAACATTTTAAAAACCTTATTTACTTTACATACAACAATAGTTTAGTTATATATTATAGACTTAGAGCAAGAGACCTTCTAAAAACGTTAAAATGTATTATTGGCACACGAAACCTCAAATCAGAGTGAATAAATGAAGACTCGGCCCAGCACTTCTGAAAGGCTGCCGACCCCTGGTCTAGGTAGTGCCTACCTGATCTTGAATCAGGTGTATCATGAGCTTTTACCCACTGCTGTAAATGAGCTCAGAGGACACTTCAGTTTCTCCTCCCCTCTTACAGGTGCCACCAGCTTCCCCCGCTCACATTGAACAGAAAATAAAGAGTCCTGCACTCCATCCCCAGGGCCCTTACTCCGCTCTCTCCCTTCCTGGGTTCTATAATCACACCCCTCCAGCCCATGTATCTTATATCATGTTTTAAGGAAGAAACATCAACTGTATTTATAGTGATGAGCGTCTCCCTTGCACCTCTCCCTGTAGGGATATGGGGTTCTGGAGCTGCGGTGGATGACAGCTCCACACTGCTTTCCCCAGCATTCAGTATGTTACTTTTTATTAGCAATAATAAAACAGGAACAAACACATGGGGCGGGGGGGGGGGGGAGGAATGAGTGGTGTTCAAAGGCTTCCTGCGGAATTCCACTGTAATGGGCTGTAGGCTTGGTACACTAACTCTAACAGTCTCAGCCTTCCCTTGTGCTCCCCCCAGCAGTTGGTTGTATCTCATTTTACACCGAGGGCATGTCCTCTTCAAACAGGACTACATCAAAGCAAAGTAGGAACCTTTTGGTCTGCACCTGCAGCGTCCACACAGGGGAGTTACAGCGCAGCGCTTTGGTGCGCATCACTGTTCACACCCCTGTAGTCCAAACTCCAGGGCAGTGTAGACATAGCGATAGATTGTAAGCTCTTCTGAGAAGGAACCTTCTTGTCTTTGGGTGGTTGTACAGCGCCAAGCACAACTGGGCTCAGATCTCCGATTGGGGCTACAGGCACTACCTCAATACAAATTCTAAATATGTTAGTAAGATGTAAGAGCCACGCTCCAGCACTGAGGACATGCCTGGCCTTTCCTCACAGAACAAGAAAACACAGCCCAGCAAAAAGATATTTGCACCCCCATGATAAAAGATGGGCAAGTCAGTACTGCTGGGTGTCTGGAGATGATGCAGTGCAAACCAATTTAGGTTTAAACAGAGCTTTCTGCTTGCCACCAAAATAAGCACCTTATAGTGTCTCTATCCTCCATAAACCACAATCCCGGTTTAAAGAACCTCCGTTCAAGTATTAAGGAGTGAAATATCGAATCCTGTTGAGTGTGTGAATATGTGAGTCAATCACTTAATGCTGGGAATTACCTACCCTTTGACAGCGGCTCTGCACAGCAATTAGTGTAGCCTTCAATATCCCGGGTTTCTAGCTGCTAAACGAAAATGACAAATAAATCCTGACTGCAGGTAATAGCTAACGTAACGTGCATGTGCAATAATATTATTGTGGTTGCCAAGCAACTAACAGGAGGTACAGTGAAAAGAGGGAGAGAAAAGATTCTGAATAAAGGAACACACTCGGTCTTCTTTAGAAGATACTCTGTTTATGCAGCCTTTATCTGCTGTTGCCCAATAGTTAGCAGTGAACATAAAAGAATAACAACTCTGCAGAAGACAGTGAATGATTTATAATAAATTGGGGCCTGATCCAAAGCCGACTGAAATCACTGAGAGCCTTTCCATTGGCTTTCTTGGGTTTTGGATCAGGCCGTTGGTACCTAGATGTTATGTTGATGAGTACACTAGAAACAGACAGAGGAAACAGAATTTAACACCTGTGCTCTATAGCCAGTGGAGTTCTTGTGACACAAAGGGTCGTGATTTCAAAACTAGGTATTTACGTTCCTCCTGCAAAATACGTATGTTCTCAAACACAGAGAGAAATGATACCTGCAGAATATCCAGGCTGGTACCTGTTTTGTGTGTGTAACTGTATCTTTTACATACGCAGTCACTTGTTTGTGCCCACTTATGCATATTGGAAGATGCAACATGGGGAACTAATTGTGGCCCCAAATGGCCTTTAACTTGTAGTATGGGCACCAGAAATACCCAGCCACGCCTTGCCTTGCCTCTAATGAACACAGCTGTAGTCAGGAAAAAAGCCCTTCTTTTCCCCTTTTGTCAATGGGAATTTGAGGGTGCTCAGAACACCCCAGGAGATGGAGCCTAAGTGTTCACTCTGCATTAAAATAAATAATGGACTGCCCTTTAAAAGCTGGCCTTCAGTTCTGCTCCTAGACCTAAACAGATCATTTAGACACCTAAACATCTGACTGTGCCCACAACACAGACTGTTTGACATCTAATGAAATCGCTTGCTCCAGCCACTATCTGTGCCCTCAAGTATTGGCCGGTGCAAAACTGAAGATTGAAGCTCCCTTTAAAAATTTGCTCCAACATGTGCAATAATACAGCCTCCATATGCTGAAGTATTGACTATTTGGGTACCACATAGAACACCATAGTACAGAACATGAAGTTAGGGCAGAATGTAAGGCAAGTTAAAGGCCAGAGATGGCCTCTCACTAAGTGTGCAGGAAAATGTGCCTTTTTTATTTCTTGTGGATGCCTTTTAGGTTGTTTTTCAAGTTCTGCATAACTATTGAATATGCTGAGACCATGCACCAGAGTTAGAAAGCCAGGCACTCAGAGACATCAGGAGATCGGAGTTAGAACCATTAATCAACTCCTAACGAGATGCTAATTTCCCTTTTATATTAACCAACACATCATACTTTAACTATACAAACTTATCTCCAGTCTCATGAAAGTTGTTAAACTGCCACGTAACAACAACAAAGAAAATAGGAAAGAAACTAGAGTCTCAACTCTCAATACTAATTTCACTGCACAATTACTGGCACCCAGTTGTTCTATTGAAAATACAATAAAAACAAATAAGAGGAAAGTAAAAAACCCTCAGGGAAGAAAAGAAAGCGGCAAGAGAGAAGCAACAGCAGGCACAGAATAAATGCGGTGCGAGAGCACTGGGTGCCTTATTCGTTGAGTATAATCCTGTTGCGACTTTCACCCATTTTTCAGTCCACAAATGATCTGAATTAAACTCGATTTCTACCATCATAGTTGTTATTCATAACAGTGGCCCATGTGATTTATACAAATTTCAACCTGCAGGTTGTTTGCCCTCTGTTCACTTTGCCTACTTACTATTTGTTGCTCAGGTGTGTGTTTTGTCACTTAAGTCACATAGAATTGTTTCCAGTCCCTGATTTGGTTATTGAAATTAACAGCAGACAATGAAAGTCTGGCTCCTGTTAAGAATTTTCAGAGGGATACTCATCTGTGCTGAGAGTCATTTATCTTTAGGGCTTTGGGAATATTTTAATCAGTACCTGGCTGCCACCCAAATACTTGCAAACAATGAGTAACAACAACCTACCTGTAACTCGGAATCAAACTCTCCATTTGCATTTGCAAATCTATCATTGTTTTATTCTACCAGCTCTGCTACACAATCCATGAACCATTATGAAGAGATCAGAGGAAAGTTACCCTCTGTTTTAAAAAGTGGTTAATCTCTCAGATTATAGTAGGGCGTGTAAACGGATAAGGTCTGGGGGATGGGAATGTCCCTAACTCTCAGGCTCACCCACTGCTTAACCTTTTAGAGCATTCATAAATAGGTGAGCAAGTTATGATGGAGATCAGTCCCCCTTGTACCATATGAATTACACCGATGGTATATTTTTATTTACACAGAGCTCGTGAACCTGGGATCACAATAGCTAAACCCCATTCCAGGTCAAGCCCACCTTGATTTGGAGGATTTATGTGAGGCCTTCTGCACCAGGTAAGGCCTGAGATGGAGCCACATGGACAGAACTACCAGAAGACCAGTTACACAGAGAAGCTCCCTGCATGCCACAAGGGTGGGGGCAGAGGTTGTCTTTTTGCTCTCCCTGCATAGGCCAACATAGAGATCTGCATACAGGGTGTGCAGTGGAGGGGTCCTGGAGTCGTGATTACACAGCCTCAAAGGCCCTGGCACCCCAAGCAATACAGAGAGAGGAGCTGTAACTGTTATTTCAGCCCACAGGCTGTAGTAGCAACCATGGGTGGGACAGCTTGGAGTAGCTGATTTCAATCCCCATCTCCGGCTCACTTTACCCCACTGCTCAGGCTTGATGTAGGTGAACTGTACTCTATCCTATAACAGCAGCTCGCTGTATCCAGCACAGCGCTTTGTGGAACCAAATTATAGCATCAGAGCAGAAACCTGTCTGATACCCTGAGCAAACAGACACCCATCTACAGCATTTACTCCTGCAAGAAGCAGGGGTGTATAGGAGGCATTGGGAATTGGGAGACATCCACATATAGGGTATGTCTTCATTGCAAAATAATAATAATAATGGTGCAGTCTTAACTCAGGTTAGCTAACTCAGGTTAAAATAGCAGTGGAGACAAGGCAGCTCAGGTTCTAACTCGGGTTCAAGCCTGTAAGGGAGCCTGGGGTTGAAATCAAGCTGCTAAATCCAGGTTAAAACCAGAGTTGCTGTGCCTTCCCGAGTGAGCTATCCTGAGTTAAGCGCTCCCGCTTTCTTGCAGTGAGGACATACTCATGAATGCAGAGGCCAGACGCACTGAGCTCCATGTACCACCTCACAACCACGCTCTGGAGCTCACGCAGAACAGCTGGGAGCAGCTTCAGGGTGGAGGCAGAATTGGGGCAGAACCATTTGGCCTTGCAGTTCTTCTCCTGGCTACCTCGAGAAGCCAGAATTTAGCCCTTGACAGCAAAGCATTTTTCTATCAAGAGTGTAATATTTTGGGGTTAGAAATAACTAGCTGGAACTAATACCTCCGGCCCTAAATCCAGCACTGGGTAACACGGGCAAACCAGCACCCCTGTGGGATGCATCATAACAGTTCATTGTTATTTCCCTGCGACTCTGCAAGAGCAAAGGAATGTAGGGGCAGCACAGAGGCCAGAGTGTAGTTAAAATGCGAGCGTGTATTACTTCTTATCCTGCATTTTGTGCTGGCGTCATATCTGGTCTTGTTCAAGAGAAAAGTTTAAGCCTGGGCAGATAACAACGTGCAGAGTGTGGCTGGGACAGGATCTCTTACACTGAACTTTTGGATTCCTTACAGTACAGAACTATATATTATCCCCTCTCTGGCTCCATACGACGTCTGTGAAAGATGCAGCTAGGAATACTCAAGTTCACCCACTGGGGAAACATTGTGTTACGTGAAGATTGCAGCTTTCCGCCCTTATCTTCAGCCCCAGTTGATGAAGGGCCTGGCGTCAGTCTGGCAATTCTGATGGCTCCCCGTTAGCACCAGCGAGGGCTGCCTATCAGCAGAATGCTGGGGCAGATAGCAGACAGGACTATCTAATCACATACCTTTTGCATTAGTGCTGCCATATATTTCTTCCATTTACAATCAGGAGACTGGACCGCACTGAATTTCCACAGGAATGAACTGTCAACAACCCCGTCCTTCCCGGGGCCTAAAAATGGGCCATGCAGCAGGCAGCTTTATCAGGGAGGCCAGTAGACTTCTTTTCTTAGACTTCCAGGCAATGGCCAGACCAGACTTGGAGTCCCCATGAGCGAGACATCAAGGAGACCTTTTCGAGATAACAGCAGTTCACTTGGCTCTCTTGAGAACGCCTCATGGCTGTTCCTTTTCAAAGCTGAAGTAAGGAAACTAGCTCAATTAGAGCATATCAAGAAACTTTGTGTCTCCTGGTTTGTTTACCTTTTATCAGTGCGCTTAATGTGCTTTCCTGCTTTTCCAAGAGGAGCAGGAGGGCTGTTTTGTAAGCTAACATTTTTTAATAAAAAAAAAAAAACAGGCAGATTTTTTTTAAAGCAACGAATTAGAGTTACTAATTGGACAACAGTGAACAACTGCTACCCGGTTTTTGCTAGATGGAATACTTGGTTTCCTTAGGGTTACCATACGTCCGGTTTTTCCCGGATATGTCCGGCTTTTTGGTAATCAAACCCCCATCTGGGGGGAATTTCCAAAAAGCCGAACATGTCCGGGAAAAATACTCCCAGCTTTGCCGGCATCCCTGGCTTACCTTAGAGCGGGCTCCGACGGCGGCTGCTGCTCCCTGACTCCCCAGCTCTGTAAGAGCCGAGCTGCCCGAGCGCTACCGACTTCGGGCAGCCCCCAGATCTCCGGACCCTGTGCCCCCGGCCGGGCACTTCCCCTCCCGGGCTCCGGCGGCTGCTGCTGCTCCCTGACTCCCCAGCTCTGTAAGAGCCGAGATACCCGAGCGCTACCAGCTTCACGGTTTGCCGGGCTTCCAGACCCTGCGTCCCCGGCCAGGCGCTTCCTCTCCCGGGCTCCGGCTTCGCTGGGGAAGCGCCCGTCCGGGGGCGCAGGGTCTGGAGGTCTGGGGGCTGCCCGGCAAACTGTGAAGCCGGTAGCACTCGGGCAGCTGTTTCGCGTGGCTGGGAGGGAGGAGGGGAAATGCGGGGCGCTCAGGGGAGGGGGCGGAGTTGGGGCGGGGACTTTGGGGAAGGGGCGGAGTTGGGGCGGGGCGGGGCCGGGCGGAGTTGGGGCGGGGACTTTGGGGAAGGGGCGGAGGTGGGGCGGGGCCGGGGAAGGGACGGGGCCAGGGCCCCATGGAGTGTCCTCTTTTTTAAAACGTTAAGTATGGTAACCCTCAACTATATAGTCTTGCTGTTTAAATGCACACAACAGCACCCTAACATTGTCCAGGTTCTGTTTGGACATTCAGTGCAGCTCTAGGGCCAGTCCTGGAGTCCTTTCTCAGGCAAGGCGCCTGCCTCCCCCAGGAGTTTGCCCTGAATAAAGAGGACAGCAGCAAGTCCTTACTTTGTAAACCATCTTTCACACAACCTGCATCTTAAAGTCAGGCCCCAGCCCGAGAGTGGACTCGGTGCAGATGGGCCCTCTGAGCCCATGTGGAGTCCCATTGAAGGCAGGCATTATTAATGGTGGTTGAATTTTGAAAAGTTCCAAATTAGGTTTCAGGTGGGACAAGCACCAAACAGCTTAAATGGGAGCAAATCTTGCTTGCCATTGATGCCTGTGGGGCTAGCCATACAAAGCAAGCCAGATTTGCACCTATCTGCATCTCTTGAGGCTGGGATTTTCAAAAGAACCTAAAGGAGTTAGGCAGGCTCTCCGGTTGGTGGGAGTTGGGAACAAAATTCCATTAGGCTCCTTTGAAAATCCCAGCCTGAGTTTGCAAATCTCAAGAGAACGGGTTTCCCTCTCACTGGTAATTCCTGCTCCTCTAGGGTGACCAGACAGCAAATGTGAAAAATCGGGACAGGGGGTGGGGGGTAATAGGAGCCTATATAAGAAAAAGACCCAAAAATAGGGACTGTCCCTATAAAATCGGGACATCTGGTCACTCTATGCTCCTCCACTCAAGCTCTTGCTCCTCCAGTACCCATCTGCTCCTGCATTCAAGCTGGAAACCCTGCAAGAACCAGGATTTGGGCACTACTGCTTCCTGCACCAAGAACATCCTAGAAGTTAGGAAGAAAAAAATCCCCTTTAAAAAAATGGATTAAAGATTGATAACAAGGAGCCAGCAGAAAGGTAGGCACCATCTAGCTATACTTGGAAGGGGCAGGCCATATTATATGACCATCTTCTCTTTGTCCCTCTAGGAAATTCATTTCATCCAATACTTTTCAATGAGAGATGAAGCTGTAGCTCTGTTCCACCACCGCCTATTTCGGCGTCCTTTGGGTGGGATACGGTAGCTTTGGAAATGCTGTCATCTATGCTGCAACGTCCTGCCATAAAATATATCTGGCTGCAAAGTGCTCTCTTGAAACCAATAAAACTTTCAGTAAGAAGAATGAAAATATCAGTGTGAGCTCAGCCCCCACCCAGAGCTTCGCTGTGAGGTTTGGGTTCAAACAAATCCTGACACCCAACACCAACTACTGAAACCACTTGGGGCCCATATACACCCATCCCCACCCCACCAAAGTCAACGGGAGTTTTGCCATTGAGTTCAGTAGGGTCGGCTTCCCCCCCGCAACTCCAGCCATGTTCTAATTTGTAGTGCAGAGATGTCCCTGTCATAGGGATTTTTCACGTCGCACCTGTCACAGGGTAACTACTTGGTGGTACTAAGGGGTAACTCCTGCAAATGGGTCCAGCTGGGGGCACCTCAGTACCCACTCAGGGCCCTGCAATGCAACAAGCAGGTCCATGTGCAGGATCTAGCCCTAAGACTTCACCATCCATAGCAGGGCAAAAGCCTTAGATATAGTAGTGCTGATGGGCTCTAAGTTTCATATGGTTTCTATTAAAACCGAGGTACAGTCAAAGTTTATGCCAACCCCTTCAATACACATATCCTAGAAATTTGGGGTATTTGAAACCTACATCTGAATTAAAACAACAAGGAGTCTGGTGGCACCTTAAAGACTAACAGATTCCACCTGGACTTCAACAATTTCCACCCCACCATCAACCTCAGCCTGGACCAGTCCACACAAGAAATCCACTTCCTGGACACTACAGTGCAAATAAGTGATGGTCACATAAACACCACCCTATACCGGAAACCTACTGACCGCTATACGTACCTACATGCCTCCAGCTTCCATCCAAGACACATCACACGATCCATTGTCTACAGCCAAGCCCTAAGATACAACCGAATTTGCTCCAACCCCTCAGACAGAGACAAACACCTACAAGATCTTTATCAAGCATTCGTAAAACTACAATACCCACCTGGGGAAGTGAGGAAACAGATTGACAGAGCAAGACGGGTACCTAGAAATCACCTACTACAGGACAGGCCCAACAAGGACAATAACAGAACACCACTGGCTATCACATACAGCCCCCAGCTAAAACCTCTCCAGCGCATTATCCACGATCTACAACCTATCCTGGAAAATGATCCCTCACTCTCACAGACCTTGGGAGGCAGGCCAGTCCTCGCTTACAGACAACCCCCCAACCTGAAGCAAATACTCACCAGCAACTACACACCACACCACAGCAACACCAACCCAGGAACCAATCCCTGTAGCAAACCTCGTTGCCCACTCTGTCCCCATATCTACTCTGGCGACACCATCAGAGGACCCAACCACATCAGCCACACCATCAAGGGCTCATTCACCTGCACATCCACTAATGTTATATATGCCATCATGTGCCAGCAATGCCCCTCTGCCATGTACATTGGCCAAACCGGACAGTCCCTCTGCAAAAGAATAAATGGACACAAATCGGACATCAGGAATGGTAACTTACATAAGCCAGTAAGTGAACACTTCAATCTCCCTGGTCATTCTATTACAGATTTAAAAGTCACTATCATTGAACAAAAAAACTTCAGAAACAGACTTCAAAGAGAAACAGCAGAACTAAAATGCATTTGCAAATTTAACACCATTAATCTGGGCTTGAATAGGGACTGGGAGTGGCTGGCTCATTACAGAAGCAGCTTTTCCTCTCCTGGAATTGACACCTCCTCATCTATTATTGGGAGTGGACTACATCCACCCTGATTGAATTGGCCCTATCAACACTGGTTCTCCACTTGCGAAGTAACTCCCTGCTCTCCATGTGTCAGTATATAATGCCTGCATCTGTACCTTTCACTCTATGCATCTGAAGAAGTGAGGTTTTTACCCACGAAAGCTTATGCCCAAATAAATCGGTTAGTCTTTAAGGTGCCACCAGACTCCTTGTTGTTTTTGTAGATACAGACTAACACGGCTACCCCCTGATACTCTATATCTGAATTGTGCAGCTCAGGCCCATATATAAGCAGCCCCTGGGCCAGGCGCTCTGCAAGTTTCATGAGCCCAGTAGAACCTGACCTAATTCTCAGGCCTGTGACCCCCAACTCACCTGGTTTTAGGTTTCATGGTAAAGGTTCCGCACAGCTCTAATTCCAGGGCCAAAAGGGAGTGAGTGATTACAAACGGCTGCTACCTTAGCTGCCTGAGGACATTTAAAAAACTGCCCGTGTGCAACATTATACACATCATTTTATATATATATTAAATGATGTGTATAATGTTTCACACATTTTTTTTAATTCTGCTGTTACTTCTCCCAGCTTATTTCTAGCAACAAAATATTATTTTTAACTATATATATAGTTGGATTCAACACTATATATATATATAGTTAAACAACAAATAATATTTTGTTGCTAGAAATAAGCTGGGAGAAGTAACAGCAGAATCGCTGCAGAAGTCTCTTCACGTCAAAAGGTAAGTGAATGCTGTTCTATTCAAACATTTAAAAATAAGATCCAGGATTCGACACTAGGCACAACTGCCAGCTGTATTTGGGTCTCTCTTGTTTTCCAATTGCCGCTTGTTGTGGAAGGGGCTGTTAGCTGGCCCCTCCCCACCTTTCACACAGGGGTCTCACTTACCCAGGAGAACCTGGGATTTGCTCTGCTGATTCCACAGGCGTTACAGTGATTTGACCCCAGTGTAAACGAGAGGAGAACGAAGCATGCCCAGGGAACACAAGCAGCAGCACTGTGGAAGCTCCTGCGGGGGTGTGCTGTTGTGCCAAATGGTTCTTTCCACCCCAAGTACACCCAGAAAAGAGCGGCCTGCAAACTTCTGTGCAGGAAACATACATGAATTTCACAAAGTCAAGGCGAAGAATAAGAAAACGATAGGAATATCCTGGGGTCCCATGACAACTTGGGAATTCATGCCAAATTCCACCCTGACCAAGCATCTGAGACTGCGCATGGCTCAGTGTCTCATTTTAGAGTTGCAGAGTCTGTAAACCCAACAGCAACAGTTATCCTGCCTCTATGAAAAAGAACGAGCCCCGTGTCCACGGGCCAATGCTGGAGGTGGGGCTATAGAGAACACAGAAACTTTCCATCACTTCTAGACCCCATGAGTCCCATCCCCCCATCCCATGGTTCTAACCTCTGCACACCTGGGGCCAGAGGTTCCACTACTTTGCAGTTTGTGTGGTCATAAATACGAGTGCAAAATGGGTGTAATAAGCTACCAAGTCAGTATGCTGCATTTAGCACCCACTTGGCACTGGGGTAAATGGCTACACACCACGGTATGGAATCAGGCCCAGTGCCCCTCTGGTGTTTTCTATTTTATCTAGGATCTCAGAGGCAGAAGATCAATGAATTCCCCCTTAGGCTGCATACCTACAAGTTGTCTTCCTTCAGCAAAGGGCTTTTTAGAAATACTTAGAAACAGTTTTTTTTGGAAATACCTTTTGGCTCCTTTGTCCTCAGTTAAAGAGCAGACATGTAGGTATTTCTGAGGCTAATCACCTTGCCATCACTGGAGCCCTGCTGTGGCTGGTGTTTCTTGACTGCACTTTTGGCCATTGTTGTCACCCCATTTATCAGACAGGCTCAGTCCTACCCACAGCAGTACATCAAGATCTGTACGGAGCACGTCTCTGCCAGGTATAACGCCATCCCACTGGCAACTGCTGAAGCCTGATTAATCTGGTTTTTGTCAAGGCATGTCTACACTATAGCCGCTGCAGCTGTGCCGCTATAGTGCCATAGTTAGATGCTTCTTACATCAATGGAAGGGGTTAATCCAGCTCTCCAAGAGGCAGTAGCTAGCTAGGAAGAATTCTTCCGTTAACCCAGCTGCGTCTACACTGGGGTTAGATCAATCTAACTACAGCACATTTTTCACAGTCCTAAGCAATGTAGCTAGGCTGATCTAATTTTTAAGTTTCAGAGTAGCAGCCGTGTTAGTCTGTATCTGCAAAAAGAACAGGCGTACTTGTGGCACCTTAGAGACTAACAAATTTATTTGAGCATAAGCTTTCGTGGGCATCCGAAGATGTGGGATGTAGCCCACAAAAGCTTATGCTCAAATAAATTTGTTAGTCTCTAAAGTGCCACAAGTATGCCGTGTAATTTTTAAGTGTAAACCAGGCCTCAGGGTGAGCTGAAGTCCTCGAGTGATATCCTGGTGCTTCTGAAATCAATGGGAGTTTTACCATTGACTTCAATGGGGACAGGATTTCACCCCTAGATGCCACCAACGTGTCCAATAATTCCCTAAAACTTGTAGGATTTCATCTCTGACCATTTTAAAAAAAGAAACTGCTTTCTCTGTGAGCCTGGGCAAACGTGTATGGATCACTGAGTCTTTGAGATATAAATATAATATTAGTCACATATGAACACTGCTATTTATTTAAGATATTTGGAGAGGTTTTGTTTTATTCTGACAGCTGCCTATTGCACAACTCAAAGTATATTCCTCTGCTAGAAAAGCTGTCTCCACACCGCTGTTACGTACTCTAGTATATAGTATAGTACTATGAATAAAGCACTAGCGCCATTCAAGAGAATGCTCTAGTTACATTTACTCACTGGGCCAAACTTTCAAAGGAGCTTCTGCCCAGCCTCTCATTCTTATCCCACTCTATCATTTCCGCAGAGAAATGCAAACCTGGGCTTTCACACGTGTAAACACATGGACCCAAACAACTCAGCGTTGCTAAATGCCACAATTTTATTGCAATTAGGGTGACCAGAAGGCAAGTGTGAAAAATAGGGACGGGGGTGGGGGGTAATAGGTACCTATATAAGAAAAAGCCCCAAAAATCGGGACTGTCCCTATAAAATCAGGACATCTGGTCACCCTAATTGCAATAGTTGATGTTTTTCACAAAGCCCTAGGGCCCTGGAGACCTGTGAATACACCAGAATCTCAGTTTTCTAGCTCCTGTAGCTGCAGAGAAAAGCTTAAGCATATGAACGCAAAAGGTGCAAAAGACAGAAAGCAAATAAAAAGATCTCCATATTTATTATTTTTAAAATCTCATGATTTTGATACCAATCGCATGATATTTTGTGGCCTAACTCATGATTTTTGAGCACTTGGGATTGGCGATACTGAAAACTGTACCCTCAAAAGCATGGGGACACAAAACTGCACCCTCAGTCTTAAAGCCCACTTTGGAAAATGTGGCCAGTTAAGGCAACTACTGTGCCCAGCTGTGACTTCTTAGCCCCATTAAGTAATTCACTCCGATTTCCTCCAGACATGCCCATTTCCAGGCTGTTTTTCAGCATGTTACAAAAACTAAAGCTGCATTGTACATGGCTTGCCTGCCTTTGCCAAGGTAAATAAACTAATATATGCCTTCTTTCTAGGCATTCACAGCTGAACTAATGCAAATATTAACCACCATTAAATTAGAACCAAACTGCTGTGAGATAATGAAGAAGGTGAAGCTTATGTCATGTGCATATTGCACTCCCATCTATCTGCTGCTTTGCCACTAAAAAATCTGGCAATTAATAGAAAAGTGATAAGACAGAAAGTAATGTTTCCAGGAAGCAGAACAGTTTTTCTGAAGAACTACAGTCCCGTTTGTTTTCCCTGGAGTGGCCTGTTGGCAAAAACACGTTACTGATGCTAGAGTGGGGGAAAGGCTCCGAGATTAACACTGGACAAATACCCTGCCTCAGTCGCATGAACGCTCTCATCCAAAGGGAATGGACCTGGGTATATCATGACCGCGGCTGAGTGCCTCCTGCGTGTGCCGTGCATCTCTGAGAGTGCAACTCCAATCACAATTCAATCCACACACTGGGTCCAACTTGCTTCCTGGTCTGCTAAAGAGCACCTCTGTGGGCATGATTATTTGTATTACCAGAGCACCTAGGAGCCCCAGTCAAGGGTCAGGACTGCATTGTGCATGGCACTGGGCAAACACAGAACAGACAGAGTCCTTGGCCTGAAGACCTCACAATCCAACCAGCCATCCAGGACAGCGCAGAGCGTGAGTGGCGTTCATCGGCGTCAGTGGGGTAAAATAAACTAGCGGCTGCACTGGCCCATTATTTTGTGGGTGGGGTCAAATTTGCACCCGCATGGCAAAGTGGTTATCCGGGTGCCATTCCTCAGTGTGAGCTAGTGAATATGTGCCAGCCCGGCCAGAACTTTGCCACATGCTACATGGGCCCGTGCCAGGCATAAAGGAGCCTATACAACCAAAGGACACATGATTGTGCTACTGGCTGTCACCAGTGGACAGCTGTGACCCCCCAGTGGGGTCATCATGGAAGCACCTAGGGTGGGTTTGTCAGGAATGCAGCCACTTTAGGAATTTCTTTTAACACTATTTCTTTGCTCTGTTCTGGCTGAGCTCAGTGTGTGCATGTAACCAGCCACCTAAGAACTGGAAGTAGCATAGCTAGCGGGGGCTGGATATGAGAATGGGGTCTGTAGAGCACTTCACTTCTATGCAGCGCCTACATTCCTCCCTCCTAAAGGGTGGGAAAGTAGCTGTGCTCCCAAGAGTTTTGGGAATCATAATGCCTCTCGGAAACGGCCCCTGCTCAAGGCTGTTCCACAGTGGCACAATCTGGCCCTAGATATTTTTCCTTGGCTTTCCTCCCCCCCCCCCAGTACTAAACATTCTATCTCATGGGCAAGTCCGAAAGTTAAATTGCATCCTGAGAGAGGTTAGTGCAAAAGCAACCTCACTCTGCCACTGGAGAAAGCCCATGCTTTACTCAGAGGAGCAATGAAGTAAAACTATGGAATATCTACAGTACACAGTTCAGTCTGGATCTCTGAGCATTCACTGAGGTATCACCTGCTGTCACTAGACATGGACAAGACTGATTTTAGACACGCAGAGAGGTAGCGGCTCATGTCAGAGTTCCACCACATACATTATTGCAGTGGCACTCACATGATGAGTAATTTTTTAATTGTAGGATAGATTTCAGAAGTTCTTACTGAAAAAAAGCTTACTTCTAAAAAAAAAAAAATCTGTGTGTTGGGGTACATTTTGTAAACCCTACACCTGAAGTTTAGCTCTGATTTGGTGATAGCATTTTTAACTACATCTCTACCCCGATGTAACGTGACCCGATATAACACGAATTCGGATATAACGCGGTAAAGCAGCGCTCCGGGGGGGGCGGGGCTGCGCACTCCGGCGGATTAAAGCAAGTTCGATATAACGCGGTAAGATTTTTTGGCTCCCGAGGACAGCGTTCTATCGGGGTAGAGGTGTATATGGCTCCCATTGTGCAGCTTAAACCCGTTGCAACATCCTGGCAATTTAAAGCCACAAACTTTAATGTGGACTGGTACCTGTTAGCCTTTATTTTATTTTATTAATTAATGGTTGCATTCAAGAGTTTCTGGATAAATTTACCAGTAGCAGGGATTGTGTCACTTTCTGATCATGCCGGTTTGAGGATCAAAAGCAAAGAAATTGAAACGCAGAGAAGAATTTGTTCTAAGCTGCGTGAGAATTTCCCATGCAAAGAAATGAAATGAGGACCCCCTGGCACCTTGGTGTCTGGCTCCAGCACTAAAGTGGTTTCCACTAGCAATAGAACATGCTGACAGGCTCTCCAGATAAGTAGGGCAAGGCTGGGGCACTCAGGCACTTGGCAGCATTAGACGCTGGAGTCTTGCTTGCACAGCTTCAGAATTGGTTTTAGAACCCCAGCTCCAGTGCCTGTGAGCAATTCCTGTGCCTGAGGTGTTTAACCCAGTAAAGTTTCTTAGCAGCTCTAATCAACAGTTCAAGACAGTTGGAAACCCTTAGATCCAAGACTGCAAATGTAAAAGAATGGGAAAGCAGCTGCTATGAAATTTGGACAATCTAACCTCCATGTTTGGTCCCAAATTTAAAAAGGGCTTCACTCTATCTCTGATGGTACCTGAACACCATCCACATAAAATCCATAGCAGCAGTCCACTTAAAATGGCTTATGCACTCGTACAGCAGCCATGTGGCTTCTGGGGGAAACCCAAACCTACAGGATGAAATTTAAGAACTGGTTTTACAAGCTGCACACAAAAATGGGGCGACTTCTCTAACTTGTGGTTCTGGAAAGAACAGTGGCTAGTTTGACATTGGGGAGGGTACAAAAAGTTTGGGGGGGGGGAAGGTCAGACTTTCAGCTGCACCAGCCCTGAACCCCAAATCAGTTGTGAAAGGTGATGTGTCTACAATCAAGGTCTGGCCCTTCACAGGAAAAGACAAATCAGATCTGCTCTTTAGTGACATCATTACACGGATTATAAATTCTAGTTCTCATATACACAAATGGATCCCTTTAAAAATTGTATCAATTTACACTTCTTTAAAAAAAGGTTGTACAATGAACTTCTACCAGGACAGGTGAGTCCACGAAGAGAAGAGCTAGTCTTTCAGAAGGAAAAAGGCACTTGGCCTTGACGTGGTTTGGAGGAAGACAGTCTGCAAATGGGCTTCCTTTCACGGGTTGTTTTCCTGCCCGTTTCCCTGCTTCCCACCTTCTGCAGCTCGTGCAATGTCACGAGTGACAGCATTGCACAATGGTGCCATAGCAGCAGTCCACACATCAGTCACCGGGTCTTCTCCCTTTTCATGGCAGCAATTTTGCTTGGGGCCAGGGTTTAGATTTTGGATTTTTAAATGTTATGAATAAAAAACGAATTAAGTTAAATGAGTTAATTTTAAATATACTTTTTTAAGGCTTATTAGATTTGGGGATTGGGGTTGGTTGGGGGGGGTTGGGCAGAAAGGTGGGGGTTGGTTCTACAGGCAACATCTACAGAGACTGACTTCTTGGTTGCAGAGACTAATCGTAGCATAGTTTGGCAGTGTCAGGGCCTGGATTATTACATGTGTGGTTTTGGGTTTGCAGTTAATTGTCCTGACTTCTGGCCTTTTTAGCTATTTCAGTGCCTTCCTCCTAAACATGAAGTGCTAGGTTCCTAAACTCATAGCTTTCTTTTTGCAATCATACAAAGCACCTATCATTTGGGTCAGTTTTACCAGAAAGGGTTTTCTCCCTCAAAATAACATATTTCAGAGAAATATGCAATAATCTGGAATGCCCGTGAAACATTTGATCTGAGGCTCCTTGGTGCCTATTATTAAATTGAATGGAGCAGTTTCCACGGGCATGTGCCACATGGACCAGTTTTTACATACATTACATGGAAATGGACAATGTGGCCTTTGGTGTCCCAATGCTCTGACGCAGAGCCAACCCTAGACCTGCACTGAGTGGGAAGGGAGCTTAATCGGCCACTGGGGTTGGGTTCATCTCAGACATATTCTCCAAATTTATGAACATGGAAAATCAAAATCCCATTGTTTACCCGGGACTGCTTGTGCAAACATACATACTAGCTAGCTTGAAGAATAAATAGAAATCAGTGAGAAAGGTTATCTTCAGGGACTAGTCGCAAGTTTCTTGTAATATGTTGCTATTTCACACACAAATTATGTAGTGGTATAAAGGTCTCAACTCCAATTACACAGCTGCACAGTACAGTCCATGACCATCACCACCACCCCGCCGCCCATTCTCTCTCACACAAACACACACACTGTTTTGTAAATCTCAAAGGTTGTCGTTCATTTTTATTTAATTGCACTGACAAAGAAACTTCTGGATTAGCAGAGAAGTAAAGTCAACAAATGCTGTCCTGCCTCTTACCTGAGTGATCTTTTCTTAATGGAAACCAGAATATGGGGTGATGTCTCCCCCATGAAACAAAATCCTCTGACATGGTGCCCTGTTATATGAAGACATTTGCTGGCTGCATCAGAAGGAGGGTAGTTTAAAGAATCTGGACACCCCCTGACCCCAGTACTGGTGCTAATTAAAAGCAGGCACTAACGTCTGAAAAATGACCCACACCCAAGTACCAGTGAATGTCTGTCAAGGAATAAAAATCTAGGGCTGTTCAACAGAGGGCAAAATGGTTTCAACATTAACTTACCGTCATGGGTAGGAAGGGTTTAAAAGCTACGGAGGATTCAGATGCCTATGGGACTCAGAGGATATGATTCATGGACAAAAGATTAACAATTTAAGGGAGACAGTGTTTGTATGGGACTGACATGTTTCTGACAGATTATTAAAGCAGGAATGCTAGCTATTGTTAAGGTAGCCTAAACTTTTCCAACCCTACACCCCCCAACCCCTTTTTCCAGTTGCTCACCATTTTCCAAAACCTTCAGAGAATACATGTCTTTACTAAGTGGCAAAACTCTCACTGACTTCAAATAGAGGAGGATCAAGCCCTAAATCACAAGGAAACAGCACCTTTTTGCTCACACAAAAACTGACTGGCTGTTAGGTTGTCCCTCTGCATTATTGCCAACCATGCAAGGCTGGGGCTGGCGTGATATATCATTTATTGCTTGAGTAACAGAGTAAACAGAATCGTACATCAGTCATTCCTGTATGAAAGTTTATTACATTTCATGGCTGCCATAACTGACACACACGGGGCCCTCCCTTTTGGAAGGCTTTTCTGTTTTCTTTTACAGTCACGCATACTGATTTTGCACATTGTTAGGGAAGATCTGGTGGTAGCTGAATTTGCCCTCTGTTGAAGATGAAATTGCCAAATTTCCTGGGAGTGGGATGAAGAGGTGTTAATGAGAGAAAAGCGAGGGAATGAATCACAGCCATCAAAAGTACAGGCTGCTCTTTGGCTGTCTACAGAACATAATGTTCACAGGGAAGTGGTTGAACAGGTTTCTTTCTCTGAAAATGGCCTTAAGAAGAACTGGGATTGTTTTCATAGGGCAAATAACAAAATATAACTCCTTTTTTTATTGTAATGGAAACCCAAAATAAAACAGAAGAGAAGCACATGGGGCATAATTCAAAGGATGCCATATAAATCCCAATTCAGAATTATATCCAAGTCTAGAAAAGTTAATTTAGCTTTTTACACCTCTTCCCAATATGATTTAAAAAAAAACACATGCAGCTACAGAACCATAGCCCAGTAGATGACCCATCAATTCTTTTCACTTCCACTTCCAGACATATTCAGTAGGTATAATCCCTATACTCAAAACATCAAGACCAAAATTTTAACACTTACATGCTGCATCTAATTCCATAAACCAGTGTTTCCCAAACTTGGGACGCTGCTTGTGTAGGGAAAGCCCCTGGCGGGCCGGGCTGGTTCGTTTACCTGCCGCGTCCGCAGGTCCGGCCGATCACAACTTCCAGTGGCCGCGGTCACTGCTCCAGGCCAATGGGAGCCGCTATCGGCCGGACCTGCGGACGCAGCAGGTAAACCAGCCCGGCCCGCCAGGGGCTTTCCCTACACAAGCGGCGTCCCAAGTTTGGGAAACACTGCCATAAAGAATAAAACATGCAAGTGAGTGTTTGTAGGATAGGACTTTAAGTTAGAGGAAGCTGTGGAGTTCCAAGAGGCCAATATTTCTTTAATGGCCTGAGAAAACAAACGCTCACTATTGGATGCACACTTCCCAAGCAAGACATATGAAAGAAACTCACATTTTAATTTCAGGTCAAATGTAAAAAAAGTAAATCCCGGATCTTGTCTCTCTATTAGTCCATGAAAGACTGGCTTTAGGACACTCCATTAAGGGTAGGTAAATAGAGTCGCTGTGGATATTTTTGCTCAGTCACACCATTCTCATGCAGTATTTGTTTTCATACAATTCCAAACACAAAATAAATAAATCATTGTGGGCGCACATAGATGCCTTGGCGGGTGCCATGGTGCCCACGGGCACCGCATTGGGGACCACTGTTCTAGATCTTTACCAGAAGAAAAGGGCTGAAGATCCTGGCCCCATTGACATCAGTGGCAAAACTCCCATTGGCTTAAGTGGATTTCACCCAAGCTATCTGCCCCCAAAGAACTAGTATTTGATACCAATGATAGATCCATCAGGAATACATCTGACCCCTTATGCTCCATTTATAATAATCAGAATCATCATCTATCATGATGTATTTAAACTGCTTGTGTTCAGGGGAAAATGTATATGTATACTAATATATTGACCCTTCTATAAAGACTTCACTGTTTTTTATGAAGATTATACATCTTTTTTCTTGACCTACTTTGCTTTAGAAACTGAAAATGTAGATCTTGAAAGAGAAATAATTGATTTCAACACCATCACACAATATGATTATGCTGGGGCAGGAACTTTAGACCCACAAAACTATTTTATAATAACACAGAGAGAATTCCCTTTGAGACTCTCCTAAAACAACACACTCCCTTAAAATAGCTGTGTGTATTGTTCCTTTGGCCTGAGGGACATTGCATTCGAATGGTAGCTAGGGAAGGTTGCATTTTTATGCAGCTATCTTGTAATCTTATGGAAGATCATTTCTCAACCCCCACCACTCCCTGTCTTGCTTAAAGTGCTTGCTGTTTGTTTATTTATTCATTGCAATTTAAATTTAGCCAAGACCAGTGATGAATGCTTATGTGGAAAGGTTTAACAGGGTTTTCTCTAACTACTGATGTAGCTATGCCAATCTCTCTTGCTTCAAAAGAACTCCCTGTGATCAAGATTTAAATAAGGGTCAGAGACTGAAACTAGAATTGGAAAGTGGCATATGATCTCTGTTGATTGCTTGGCGTAGCAAAATGTAAAACATCAAAGTTCCAGCAGTCCCTGTTTAAACATATTATGATCAGTACTCCAAGTATACTTTGCATTGTATCTGCCCTATGAAAAAGTCATAAACTTGGTATATCAATTGGATACCAGCAGTGATATATTCTCACAGGTAATTATGTTACTGTTATTGCTAGGACATTACACTTTGCCAGTATAACCTCTCTTATCAAGGAGCCATCTCTAGTCTCATTAATAACCTGGAGCTTTGTGTGTGTTACTCACTGACGCCTATTTCTTCAAACCTTATCTTGAGCTACTCTATAGTCACAAACCGAGGGTTATAATCCAAATTGAAATCAGTTGTTCTGGAGGCAGACAGCCACTGGAGTTGGGTTTCTTTTTCATGCAAATACCTTTAAACACGGAGTCTGACAAATCAGCCCCACTTGTTGGTAAGTCTTTTGCTAGGTGCATTCAAGAGGAACTTGGCTAAAACTGGCGGCATTCATTTGATTTGTGCAGTTTCATAGGGCTGGCCAGAAAACAAGAATTCCATCTTGAGGGGGCAAAACCCCCTTGGTTTTGTTCTACATTGGGATGACCTGAACCAGGGAGAACAAGGACTCGAACCTGCATCTCCCACACGCTAAATGAGTGTTGGAACTATGGGACTATTCTGTGGTCTCGTGAGCTCCACTCAACCTTGATGCACGTTTTGTCAAAACATACATTTCCCCAAAAAGATTTGGTATTGATGAATCAGCATTTTTCGACAAAAATATTTAATTGGAAAATTCCTGAGCAGCTGTACAATTACAGTTTGTTTGCACAGGGATGGTGTGCATCCATTCGGTTCTGTTATGTTTCAAGCACTGTATCTTCGGTGCAAATTGTCCCTCATTGGTTCAGTCATTTACACCATTGAAAGACAGTGGGAGCTGTGCTCCTAGACACTTTTGAAAATATCCATCTCGAAAATGGTTACTAGTATGTTTTGGTATTTTGGTGTTCTCCTCTATTGAGATTGCTTAGCTCTAAGCCAAAACAGAGCTTGTTTAATGGAATTTTAAAGAGGTTTTGCTCTGGTTCGGGACAAAATATTTAGTTTTAAGTTCATATACTCTTAAAGTTGATATGTGTTTGAAAGTTGGCTATTAAAACTTAAACACCAATTAACATTCATAGCTTTCTTTATGATACATTAGTGGCAAATTAAAGACCTAGTTATCTTGGAATAAACCTTGATATAGCATAAAAACTTTTATTATGTAGCGCTGCTACTTGTTCGAATGACTAGTTGCTCTCATTCGTTTGAATGGAGGCATTATATAGACTTATATAAAAAAAGAAGCAGTAACAAAAAATATACTGCTCACAAATGTGAATTTTTGGGTGTGTGGTGGTGTCTGACTCGGAAAGGGGACATGAATGAGTCATCAGTAACGTGCCGAATCGTGGCATGAACTGTGTTTATGGTACACCTTTGGACTCCGCACCTGCACACTGCTAAGGAACCAGTCTCATCCTGAGCTACTTCTAATAATTAAAACCTCTGTTCTCAAATAGCTTTTCTGAAAAAACAATGACATGAGCAATATATGACTCTGTGGTGTGGAGTAAAGGCTGTAAGGGAATTCCTTCATTTGTGGATTTGTCCCTCAGGACTAATACGGCCATTCCAGCCAGTGGGAACAGAATCAGCCAAAGCAGGTTCTGCTGCACTAAGGGGGAGGAGATAAAATGGGGCCCAGCTGGGACTCAGCACCCACCAGCCCTGGATCCAGAAGTATCCAAGGGGGGATCCCCACACACACGCTGGGGGGCACCACGACCCAAGCAATGCCTCTCTCTCCACACCATGTGGCCTCGGGCGAGAACTCCAGAAAGGAGCCAGCCAGAAACTCCAGCCAGTAGCAGGGACCAGAAGCAGCCAACGCCGGGACCTTTGGATCCCTGGACATTCCAGTCAGAGCTGTGGAAAGTTCTTGCACCTTCTCGTCCCTGTGCTTGCTGACTGTTCGCTCCAACCTCCTCCCTCTCCCCCCATCTTTTCATCTCAGCTTCACTCCACACCTGCCCCTCCAACCCTGCCCTATCCCCCTCACGTCCTTCCCTTCCCTTCTTTCTACTTATCTGATCCCCTCCTAAACCTTCCCCCCACCCCAAAATAAACAAATTATGGCACTAACATGACGTTTGCTGCCATTGCATCATTCACTGTGCTGGTCTTTTATACCCCCTCAATTCCCCACCCGGGTCTGTCTTGTCTGTTTAGTTTTAGACTATATTGTCTCAATGTTTCCTTGTACTCCTACATCCGTCTGAACTAGGGCTCCTACAGTAATAATAAAATAATAATAACAAGCATTGATTCAAGTTTCTTATATTAGAGTCTTAGCAGAGCAGGCAATTTTACGTAGCAGGTGTGCTACAAGACACGCTAAGCACCACTGGGAACTCAATCAAGAATTCCTCTGCTTTGGGGTTTGTGGCTGCCCCATCACATCACTGATTATTTAGTGACATGTCACTGTTCATGCTACATTGGCTAACATTTAAAAAAATAAAACCATGACATTTTCTGCAAACTACACTCCCTGCTGTTCCCATGGAGGTGCCTGGGCAACTAGGTGATGGACACAATATAACAATCATCCTTCAAAATCTTCCTTGACATTCATTCTTTCAACAAAACTTTTCAACCTATTGTTATGGAGGGTGACCTACACCGCTTAGGGTCAATATCTGTCCTCCTGCGAGGTTAGCCATTCAGCCAGGTCTCTCTCAACGTTGTTTCCCAGATATTTACTGTATACACCATGCAGCTAGGACTGTTTCTTCCTTTATGTCTGTACAGTCCAAGCGCAAAGGTGCTACTCCAAAGAAACAATTCTGCAATGTGAATTAGTCTCCCCCCAGCGATAGGGGTGCATATTGTAACCTCCTAAGGGCTGACACAGCTGCTCACTTGAACCTCCAGGGAGTACTCCTCTTAATTATTATTACTTATTTGTATTACCATAGTGCCCAGGAGCCCTAGTCGTGGACCAGAACCTCATTGTGCTGGGTACGGTCATACAGAGAACTAAGGACACTTCCTGCCCCAAAAACCTTACAGCAGTGTTTCTCAAACTGGGGCCGCCGCTTGTGTAGGGAAAGTCCCTGGCGGGCCGTTTACCTGCCCTGTCCGCAGGTCTGGCCGATTGTGGCTCCCACTGGCCGCGGTTCGCCGCTCCGGGCCAATGGGAGCTGCTGGAAGCGGCGCGGGCCGAGGGACGTACTGGCCGCCGCTTCCAGCAGCTTCCATTGGTCTGGAGCAGCGAACCGCAGCCAGTGGGAGCCGCGATCGGCCGGACCTGCGGACGGGGCAGGTAAACAAACCGGCCCAGCCCACCAGGGGCTTTCCCTACACAAGCGGCGGCCTCAGTTTTAGAAACACTGCCTTACAGTCTAAGCGTAAGACAAGAGACAGATGGGGGAATACAGGAAACAAGAAGAGAATACTGGCCAGCATGATAGGCTGTAGTATCAGTGCACCAGCAGCCAACCCATCATCAAGTTTTCTGTAAGCATCATGGCAAAGGAGATTAAGGGGAGATCAGAGGGAGGATAACGGTTTCATTTTGCAGGTGTTTATGTGGAGGGCCTCCCAAGCAGGAGGGGCAAGTGGGTGGCTCCAGCCCTTATTCAGGGTCGGGACTCGAATCTGTAGAACGCTTTCCAGGACATTCAATGCTTACTTGACTCCTTTGGCGGAGTTGTTGCGCCATGCGTATTACAACGTTTTGCTGGACCTGTGGGTTGGCAAGCCTCCCTCGGTCAGAAGTTCCCCCTTGCTGAACTGTTCATCGCATCTCCAATGAAAATACCCTTTTTATATGCTAAATCCAACGTCACCTTCCAAATGTAACAAGTTAAAGTGTTTCAGAGCTTGAAAATATCTTAGATGCTGGGATAAGCAAAACTATAAAAAGCTTAACATCACATATCGAGGACTGTGCTGGAACCTTTCCAAAGGGATCCTGAAAGGGACTTCAGGACTACCTAACACTGTCACAGGTGAATGGGGTCCAGACTCCTTCCATCTGTTACTGCATCTGGGATTATTCATGATCTGATGCTTGCAGGGCCGGCTCTGGCTTTTTTGCCGCCCTAGGCAAAAAAGCCCCCCGCCACTCCCACCCCCAGCGCGGCAGGGGAGGGCGGCGAGCCCGCCGCGGCTCCGCTCTCCCCGGCGGCCAGAGCGCCGGGAGCAGGGCGGAGAGCCCGGCCGGGTCTCTCCGCTCTCCCCGGCGGCCAGAGCGCCGGGGGGAGGGCGGAGAGCTCCCGGCGGCCAGAGCGCCGGGAGGAGGGCGGAGAGCCCGGCCGGGGCCCCGCTCTCCCCGACCGGCCAGAGCGCCGAGGGAGGGCGGTGAGCCCGCTGCAGCTCCGCTCTCCTCGGCGGCCGGAGCGCCGCGGGGAGGGTGGCGAGCCCAGTCGCGGCCCCGCTCTCGGGCCGGAGCGCCCCGCCGCGCCGCCCCCCTCCAGGCACCGCCCCAAGCACATGCTTGGTGGGCTGGTGCCTGAAGCCGGCCCTGGATCCTTGCCACTTGGGAGTCAAAAGCAGCTTCCTGAATGGCTGTTTGCCTCTCTCACTCCCCCGATACCCAGAATGAATTTTAAGAGTCCCGCCCATGAAAATGATCTTCAAGTATTTAAAAAAAAAGTTCATTACAATGGATTCAGGTTGTTTGCTTCTTAGCCCCTCTTCCAAAATGTAGTGCTTTTCCTTTTGTAGGTTTGCTCAGTACTGTTGCCAAAATGATCTGCACAGTGTGCAGACTGAAATGCAGACTTCTGACTTCCAAGCTCCGGTTTGAAGAGTAATTTATGTTTGGGTGGAAAGTACATTTTCCCAGGCAGCCAGAGAGAAAAGAACATCTTTAAAAAAATGCCAAGTGTGTGTGTGTGTGTGTGTGTGTGTGTGTGTGTGTGTGTGTGTGTGTGTGTGAGAGAGAGAGAGAGAGAGAGAGAGAGAGCTGCTCCCTGAGAATCCCTGCTGATATTTTTATAGCACAAGAATTCTTGCCCATGATAACTTGTCTTCTTGATGAACTAAGACTCCTGCTGTTCTAAATAAAACAATATTCAAGAGATGTCCCATGGAACAGAGTGCTGCTTGGTTCATGTCCCTTTTGCAGAATTATGCTTTTAAGATTCTTTTACACAATCCCGCAAAGATGCCATTGTACCACTATCATTACATACTCCTCTACCCCGATATAACGCGACCCGATATAACACAAATTCTGATATAACGCGGTAAAGCATTGCTCCGGCTGGGGGGGGGGGGGCGCTGCGCACTCCGGCGGATTAAAGCAAGTTCGATATAACGCGGTTTCACCTATAACGCGGTAAGATTTTTTGGCTCCCGAGGACAGCGTTATATCGAGGTAGAGGTGTAGTTTAATCTAAAATGCAGATTTTAAATGATAGCCCTATCAAATCTTTCTCAAAGGTCAGAGACTGCTGCTTCCTGAAAGCCATGTGTTTCGTCAGAATCTCCAGTCACCACAGACATATATACTCAATAAACAGTCTAGATATCGAGTACCCTCTATATTCAATAATAATTTTATTGAATAAATCTCTCTCTCTCTTTTCAAACATATGTTCTTGTGTTATACATAACTAGGTAACAGGAAATAAAGGAAATGTAAGGTGTGCCATTAATAGATTATTCAATATTCAAGGTAGAGAGGATATATTTATGTTTACCCACTAAGAAAATACTGAAACTACAAATCCCTTTTCTCAAAATGCTAATAAATAAGATACAGTACTACATGTTTTTGATAAACAAGACCATTCTTAAAGCTCTTCCAATGCTAGGCTACCAATGAAAACCTACCCTACAGCAGTCACAATAGCTTTACTACAGTTTTAAGCACATCCCCCTGGAATTTAGGCCATGGTTCTTCCATGCCCTGTATCCCCAGACATGAAACATATTGTAGAATGTTGAATTAGCCTATCAGGAGGGCAGAAGATTTTCATTCACATTATGACTGCATCTTCTCTAGTTATTTCTAACTGCCATCCTAAAAAACATGCAGTGCACCCAGCACCCGTGAATTTCATTCATTGCACTTGGAATCTGACTGCGAGGATGGAACACAGATTTTCTACTGAAGATGTAATTCATGCTGCCTTATGAAGGCGCTAAGTAGAGGGCTGTATTGTGGTAGGATGTGGATAAATCTTCCTCCTTTCCCAAAGAACTGGTATATCACAAATGCCACCTTACTAACTTCACTATGGCAAAAAGACTTAGTTCTAAAGCTGCTCCAAGCCCTTTGCCTCCATGGCAGTAGGTAGACTACAGCTATTATGATGCCAAAGCAATCACAGAACATACTGGCGAAGGACCAGGTTCTCAGTGGGTATCTATTGGCATAACTCCATTTAACTGCAATGGGTCTCTGCGATTGACACCAACTGAGAAAAGATCTATTGTGTCCATATTCTAATTATCGAAGGGCTCCCCGAAGCTTTCTGTGTTGTCAGATTTCCTCTGCTCTTATCCGTCGTAAGAGTTTCCAGGGATGCTCTTCAGTACAACAACCTGCAAGAACACTAGCCCTCGACTGTCCCGAATGCACAAACTCATTTCTGCACGGGACTGAAGATCGCTGCCCCAAACGGTTCATTATAAAAGTCTGCCTCTGCATCTGAGAGCACATTCCAAAAGGTTCAACACAACCTCTCTCTTTACACTGGTATGGTATGTTTTCAAGTAACAAGTCCAGGATGCAGAACCATGCTCTGAAGTGTCCCTAGCCTCTGTTTGCCAGGAGCTGGGAATGGGCAACAGCGGATGGATCACTTGTTCTGTTCATTTCATCTGAAGCACCTGGCATTGGCCACTGTCAGAAGACAGGGTACTGGGCTAGATGGAGAAGTGGTCTGACCCAGTATGGCCGTTCTTATGTTCTTAAATGACTCTTAGAGTGAACTTTCTGCCTCACTTGTTAATTATTGATCTGTGACTGTATTATTCTGCTCTCAGCCTAGGTTTGCTGAGCTATGCAGAGGTTAGTATTATGTTTTGTCAACATCCAGTACTAAAAATAAGTTATCTCCTAATTCAGAGTGATCCTATATCAGGAGCAGACCCTCTTGATTCCTCTGAAGCATTGTATGTCTGAAATTCCATTTTAATTTCCTAGCAAACAACTCAAACCAAGCCATTTATATCTTTACCCTTGATAGGTGTGAATAAAACACAAGACAGACTTGAGGTACCATCTAACAATAGTATGAATGGGTTGGGGTCCTCAAAAGTCCATGAGCAAGTAGTTTATATCTCATTCTTCATTGTTCCAAGCCACAAAAACAACTACATGACAGAACCAGACAGAACTGAAAAAAATAGTTATTTCAGAAGTACTGCACCAAGCTTGTTTGACACAAACTTTGATGAACATCTGTTTAAAAACAATTATGAGCCAACTCAGCTGGGAGGAAGAATTTAATCAAAAAAATTTGAAACATAATCGGCAATTCCTTAACAACACTTTACTAGATGCCGCAAAAGGCATGTAATTGAGGAAGAAGGCCATATTGGTTAAAAAACTGAGCTGGGCTGAGCTTTACAGGGGGAGTGAAGAAAGCTATAAAAGAAAATTTAAAGAGTAAGTAACAAATGGAAGAAAGAGAATGTTGAGAGTAATGAATATAAATCAGAAGCTAGGAATTGTAGAAAATTGATAAAGGAAGCAAAGGGACACAAAGAGAAATCCATGGCCAGCAGAGTTAAGGAAAATAAGAAGGATTTTTTTAAGTATATTAGGAACAAAAGGAATCCTAACAATGGTATTGGTCCATTACTAGATAAAAATGGTAATATTATCATAATCATGCAGAAAAAGCAGAAACATTCAATAAAAATTTCTGTTTTGTACTTGGGAGGAAAACAGATGATGTAGTCATATCATATGATAACACTCTTTCTATTCCACTAGTATCTCAGGAGGACGTTAAAATAAAGTTATTCATTTTTAAATCAGCAGATCTGGATAACTTACACCTAAGAGTTTTAAAAGAGCTGGCTGAGGTGCTCATTGGACAATTAATGTTGATATTCAATAAGTCTTGAAACACTGGGGAAGTTCCAGAAGACTGGAAAAAAGCTAATGTTGTGCCAGTATTTAAAAACGGTAAATGGGATGTCCTGAATAATTATAGGCTGTAAATCTGACATCAATCCTGGGCAAGATAATGGAACAGCTGATAAAGAATAGATTAATAAAGAATTAAAGGAGGGTAATAATGCCAATCAACGTGGCTTTATGGAACACAGATCCTGTCACACTAACTTGATATCATTTTTTCATGAGATTACAAGTTTGATTGATCAAGGTAACAGTGCTGTTGTTATATACTTAGACTTCTATAAGGCCACTGCCTTAGTACCACAGGACATACTGCTGAAAAAACTGGAATGATTAAAATGAACATGGCATACATTAAACGGATTACAAACCATCTAACTGAATGTAACTGTAAACAGGAAATCATTATCGAGCAGTTCTGTTTTTAGTGAGGTCCCACAGGGATCTGTTCTTGTCCCTACATTATTTTACATTTTTATCCGTGATCTGGAAGAAAACATAATATCATCACTGATAGTTTGAATATGACACAAAAATTGGAGGGTTGTAAACAATGAAGAGGCCGGATCACTGATCCAGAGCAATCTGGATTGCTTGGTAAACTGGGCTCAAACAAACAATACGTGTTTTAATATGGCGAATTGTAAATTTATATATCTAGGAACAATGTATGTAGGCCATGCTTCCACAATGGGATACTCTACCCTGGGAAGCAGTGACTTTGAAAAAGATTTGATGGCGGAGGGTGTATAACCTATTGAACATGAGCTCCCCATGTGATACTATGGCCAAAAGGGCTAATGTAATTCTTGAGTGCATAAACAAGTTATTTTGCCTCTGTATTTGGCACTGGACTGCTGCTGGAGTCCTGGGGCCAGTTCTGGTGTCCACAATATAAGGAGCATGTTGATAAATTGGAGAGGGTTCAGAGAAGAGCCACAAGAATGAGTAAAGGATGAGAAAATCTGCTTTACAGTGATAGACTCAAGGAGCTCAATCTATTAAGAGCACGTCTTCACTAGCAACGCTAAAGCAGCGCTTTAACATGGCTTGTGTAGTCATGGCATAGCGCTGGGAGAAAGCTATAAAAAACCCACCTCCTCCACGAGGGGAATAGCTCCCAGCGCTGGGAGTGCGGCTCCCCGCACTGGTGCACGGTCTACACCGGCACTTTACAGCGCTGAAACTTGCATCGCTCAGGGGGGTGTTTTTTCACACCCCTGAGCGAGAAAGTTGCAGCGCTGTAAAGTGCCAGTGTAGACAAGCCCTTAGTTTAACAAAGAGAAGATTAAGGGGTGAGTTGATTACAGTCTAGAGGCACCTAAATGGGGTACAAATATTTGATAATGGGCTCTTCGACCTATCAGAGAAAGGTATAATGTGAGCCAGTGGCTAGAAGTTGAAGCTAGACAAAGTCGGACTGGAAATAAGGTGCACATTTTTAACGTGAAGGTAACTAACCATTGGTACAATTTACCAAGGGTCGTGATGGATTCTCCATCACTGACAACTTTTAAATAAAGATTGGATGTTTTTCAAATAAATAATAGGAATTATTCTGGGGCAGTTCTCTGGCCTGGGTTATACAGGAGGTGAGACTAGATGACCACAGTGGTCCTTTCTGGTCTTGGAATCTGTGCAGCTATGACACCCCACCCATCAGGACCTGGCAGATCAGTGTCCTGCCATGTGACAAGTTTCCTGCTTTACATTAGTCATTTTTCAAGAACAAGGCAGGGAACTTGTGGTCCTCCCATCAGTTTTACTGGACAGAGAATGAGGTCACCAGTCATTCCCCCAGATATTTGTTTTGTGAGGTTTCCTTACAAATGGGGCTTGATAGTAGGAATTAAGTCAATGAGGCAGAAGAATGTTTAACTGCTATCCCAGTGGAGAAATCAGAAACAGGAACTGCTCAGGGAACAAACATGCATTAGAAAGGAAAGATGCACTAAGCATTTATGTTCTACAAAAGCTTCATTAGGTGGCCTTTGGCTATCAATGTTGGAAGAATAAAACTGGAACAATTGGAAAAGCAAAAGGGAAAAAAAAAAACCCAAAGGGAAAATCAGAAGTAGACATTTTAAACAGGAAAAGCCTGGCGTCAGGACTGGCTGCAGATAACAGAGTGCTCTGCTGAGCACACAAACAAACAAAAAATAACAGAGGCAAATTGGCAAAACATTCCTTTGACTGCCTTAACCACTGTGCTGCTACAGTTAGGTCTCCAACCAGCACTGTAATTTTGTCATTGCCTCAGAATCCTTTGCTGCAAAGAAAGCAGATTTTGCTGGCAGGGACGACTTTAAAGTTAAAGGGGTTTTCTAACAAAACAACAAATAGATGGAAAAACCAGAAGCACAAAGCTTCACCGTGTCCCTTTCTGTAAAATGGTGATAATGATATTGACCTCCTTGAGATCTACTGGTGAAGAGGAGACAGCTAGGTCTGAATAGCTACTGAGAAGAGCCAGGTAGGAATACGAAACTGAATTGTGCTGAAACTGGCAGAGAAGAGCTCACCCTCTCTCTATTTAAAGTATTTCCAATGCAGCTATTATCAGATCTGCAGATCTTCTCCTACTGAAGTCAATAGGAGCATTGGGTGCAAAGCACTTAATTGAGACTAAAGGAGTCTAAAGGGAAGTTACATAGGGTTCAGAAGAAGTTGCAAGAGGCAGCAAGTTAAAGACAATCGGGAAGTTACTTTTACACCTCCTCTCTGCTATTTCACTCCTCTCTGCCTGCCTTTTGGTGTGTAAGGCACATCAGCTTAGGCCTTGTCTACATTAGGGTTTTGACCCGATGACAGCCATCGATGGCCAGTCATAGGTGTAGCTGCATTGTTGCAACCCCTCGTGCAGACAGACGAAGCATGCAAATAGTGGCTTTTCTCTGCTAAGAGTTTGTACTGGTACAGCTTCAGTGATAACTGGCCACTGAGAGTTGCAATCAAGGCAAATCCCTAGTGCAGGCAAAACTTAACACTCACTGATGTGTATCTTATACACCAGTGGTTCTCAACCAGAGGTCCGGGGCCCCCTGGGGGGCCATGAGCAGGTTTCAGGGGGTCCACCAAGCAGGACCAGTGTTAGACTCAGTGGGGCCCAGGGCAGAAAGCCTAAGCCCTGGTATACAGGGCTGAAGCCCGAGGCCCTGAGCCCTGCCACCCAGAGCTGAAACAGAAGCCTGAGCATGTTAGTTTCATGGGGGCCCCAGGCAGTTGCCCTTCTTGCTATCCCTAACACTGGCCTGGCATTTATATGCAGAAAACAGTTGTGCACAGATGGGCTGGCGGGTTTTTTATGGCAGGGTGGGGGGGGGGGGGTTCAGAAAGAAAAAAGTTGAGAACCCCTGTTATACACCACACACACCACCTCTGAACTAGGCCTTTGCTCTTCACTTTGTCTATAGCAAAACATACTCATGAACCAATGCTCTGATTTAGCCTTCCCCTGAACGTGCCCTGCAATAATCCTCAGCACAGCCCGCCTAAGGAAACTAGTTGTGAAGCCAGCATCACTACTGATCAACAAGCTCAGTCCACTCTTCCTACTCTTTCACTGAATACACTATGACAACCCCAGGAGCTGTTTTAGAGACATCAGAAACTGGACAACTTGCAGCAGATGGTTTCACCCACGCCTCTGATATTTCAACGCCAACTCTGTAAGCAGGCTCCCTGGTTGTAGAGACTTAGAGCTATGAATGGAAAAAAGGAGCAGTATGCTCTGGCTAAGGCACTGAGCTGGCTGCAGGGGTGGATTATTGTAATTAGTGCCTGTGGCCATGGACAATTGTTTTTCTCTCTTTTCCTCCTTCTGCTACAACTGGATAATCCTGATTCCCTCAAGAACCTGGAGAAGTCAGCGTCCACTCAAACAGAGCCTTGTGAAAACACATGAGAGGGAAGAACATCCAGGGGTACAAAGAGCCAGCAGTTAAATTGCCCCCCCTTCCCTCCCCCCCCCCCCCACACACTGTGCAAGTTGGGCAAGCAGCAATGCAGAAAAGGTGATGGCCAGGACCTCCCAGCCACACAAAAGTCAAAGTTCCATGGAAGAAAACTGCCAAGGCCTTGTAGATCTCTATCCATCTGAGTGCAGTATCCTTGTCTCTTGGGTCCACGGCACCTTTTTTTCTGCCCAGCACCGGCAGCATGGCTGGCTCCCATGCCATGCTGACATTAGTGCTCTGCCAGTGGCTGACTCTTCCAATGGGACAGGAAGTTAATGCTCAGCGTAATCTCTCAGAAAACTTGACCTGCCTTTGCAGAGGGAATGTGGCAGCTGTTGCAAACATATTTCTGTGAACCAAACACCCAAACATATATAAGTGTTTCATACGCGTCTATTCCACAGTTGCCAACTTTCCCGTGGTAAATAAGCACCCCGACTTTCACAATAAGCCAAAAATCAAGCTAATCCCATCTCAAAACAAGGCCAAAACAAGCCAATCCCTAAGAACCCCAATGCTCTGTGTGACTAGATCCCCCCAGTGTGCAGTCTGGGACTGTGGTGGGCCCACTGTGCACCCCTGACTCTCTCCCCCCCTTGCCGGGAGCCGATTAGAAAAAAGAAGCTACAAGCTACAACAAGCAACAAGCTACAAGTCAAAAACTAGCCAACAGGCAACTCACAAGCCAATTAAGCCAAAACCAAGCCCAATTTCTTGCGTTTTTTTCACGGGTTTGGCATGCCTGGTCTATTCCTCCCCATTAGGTTCCCCCACCACGCTGCATATGGTGGACTCCTCCACTGCAGAAGTATAGAACTCCCAGGCCTTCTGTGTGCTGGCATATCCATGGAACTCATGATCTTTCAGAGGTTTGACAGTAGCTTAGAGACTACACAAACACATACTGCACTAATAATTAAAGGTTGACGGTTGACTTATTATTGATGTGTTAATTAAAATCTTCCGGAATCCTCAGCAAATCTCTTGGAAAAGGTAAAAATTAGTGACATTCAGTTTCACCGTCCCTATGTGTAGCCACCAGACGGGGTGTGCACAGAGCCAGCATCCACATGGGGAATTCGGGGTTTATCCTAATTCTTATAACTGCTCCTACCAACATTTTTCAAAGAGTAAAACAGTCTCAGGAGATGAAGAGAGGATGTCCCGGCTGTTTATCCCCAACGTGATAACTAAAACAGTGCAAAGGAATTATCTTATCTTCCCATCAGGATTCAGATCCAAAGGGTTGCTTTCCAAAAAGCCAAGTGGCTGGGCCAAGAAGAGAGTAACTGGGAACATAGTTGAGCCCCCTGGAAGTTTTCCCAAACATGATTTTATGTTTGTTCATCCACTAAAGTTAAGGGTCTCTCTTCAAAGAGTGGGAAATATGTCTCTTCCTCCTCTTCAGAGTTCCGTGGGAAATCTGCACCACTGTGGGAAACAGAGACAAGCTGTGGTCCCTCTCTTCTACACGGAGGGAGCTCTGAGTGCCTCTACTGATGACAACTGCAGCTGTATGGCAAAGAAAGGAAACGGGTCTCTCCAACAGGAAGCCATTGGGAGCTTTATAGGTCAAAAACAAGACTTTAAACTCCACCTGGAAACCAGTAGGTACCCAGCAGAGATCCCAGAGCAGTGGGACCCTGGTGAGACACACCACTCACTAGGGAAGCTGCCACGTTCTGCACCACCTCCAGGTGATTTAGGGCCAAGAAGAGGGTTACTGGATGTTTTTCAAACATGATTTTATGTTTGTTCATCCACTGAAATTAAGGGGCAGAGATAATCCCCACGACATCTTGCTGCTTCGCCCCCACTCTACCAGCTCATGAATGACATGTTGGCTGAGAATTGTTCTTTCCCACCAATTTTGGCAAACTTACTAATAACCAATAAGAAAATGGGGCGCAGGGGGAGGATCGGGTCATAAATGATTTTCAAAAGTGTTAAATGATTATTAATAACAAATAATAGCACTCACCCCTTAAATAGCACTTTTAACACCTAGATCTCAAAGATCTTTCCCAATCAGGTAAACATCAGTCACGGAGGGAGAGCTCAGTGGTTTGAGCGTTTGCTTGCTAAACCCAAGATTGTGAGTTCAATCCGTGAGGGGGCCACTTAGGGATGTGGGGCAAAATCAGTACTTGGTCCTGCTAGTGAAGGCAGGGGGCTGGACTCAATGACCTTTTGGGGTCCCTTCCAGTTCTATAAGATAGGTATATCTCCATATAATAGCATAGTCACAGGTGAATGGTGTTTACCCATTTCTCATTTAGGGAATACAGAGGTGAGGTTAGGTGAGGTTACCCACTTCTTTGTTAACACCACCACCACTGGCATCATCAATTCCATTTTGTAGATGGGAAAAATGAGGCACAGAAGGGTGATGGGATCTGCCCACGGTCACACAGTGTCACTGGCAAGCTGGGAACAGATGATTTATTAGAAACAAATCTTCTGACCAGATCTACTTACCCCATGTGATAATCACGGGTAAAGCTGGCATTTTTTACCCATTTCATAGGGGCCCTTGCTCTTCATTTAAATCAAAGGAAGGATACTCACTAACAAGGCATATTACCACTCCTTTGCCGTTTCAGACAACACAGCTAATTTGGTGTGAGATTTTCAAAAGAGCCTAAATGACTTAGGAGCACAAGTCCCGTTGACTTTCAATGGGACTTATGCTCTTAAATCATTTGGACTTTGAAAATCCATCTCTGCCTGGTGTCTTGGACTAGGACTGAGCAATGGAGGAGGGGAACAGCCATAACGATCATGAGCAAGAAACAGGAAAAGCCATTATCTGCAGTAAAAAAAGGACCATCTCCCCCCAGGCTCAAGACATGATCATATTATCTCAGCACCCAGGGCAGCAGAACAGATTTCACCACAGGAATTGTATAACTGTTCTTGAAGGAGGAAAGCACTTATTCCTTTCCGTGTTTTATGAAGTGAGAGCTGATATGATTTGCTGAAGTGGTGCAAATATACAACCAGTGTGGGTTTAGCCCTCATTGTTTTTTCAATTACTTTTTGAAAACTGCAGAGCGAGGCAGTTCCCCAATGCTGGCTTTTGAAGAGCTTGAAACGGAAAGCCATAATAGTCTCTCTGTAACATTCCCAAATGTTGACATGTTTGGTGCCTGTTTCGTCAAGTGAACCTTGTAATCTCCTACAGGGTTGTCTAGGGTGCACTAAATTAGCTAGTTATTCTTGCACTTCTAGTTAGTGCCTTCTGCATAGCTTAATAAAAAGCCCTTCAGGAAAAATATAAAAATACACAGAAAAGTCTTTCTTCCACTCCCTGCATAAAAAGTGCATGCAAACCCAACAGGCCTAGGAATGCCGTTCCATGTCCAAATTCCAAAACGTAAGCATCAAAGAGTTAAACGAGACTTAGAACCATTTGGCGCAGTTATGAAGTCCTGTAATTTAACTCCAATGGTCATTCTGACAGCGCAGCCATGGAGCAAGACAGAACTGCTGGGAAAGCCGCTCACATGAGTCTCTTAAGACAATACATTACATATACTGGTAATTAGGGTCAATGACTCCTTTATGGAAAAATGTTTACCAAATATATTGAGAGAGGGCCAAAAGGGATGCAGATTAAAATTTGTGGGCTAGATTCTACCACCGTTGCTAACACCAAGTAGTATCTTAGTATATGCAATCCCAATGATTGCTACTTATGTAGTAAGGTACTACTCAGTGTGAGTAAGCATGGCAGAGTCTGGCCCTATATATTGTTATAAAACAAATTAATTTACCTGTATTACCAGGATCACTTAAACTTATTAAACTCGAAAGATTTTTTTTTTTAAATCAGGTTTGCGTTTCACCGTTAATCCTGTTTGTTTACTTTTCTCTCTACCTGGGCACTGACAACAGTCATTTTCACTTTCTGGTTCTCATGCACTTGCACATTGCTGAAATCGCTGAGTTACAAACATGGCAGGGGAATGTTTTGATCTAAAGCAGCATCATTTTTCATTGCACTTTTTCTTTTATTTCCAGAAAATATTTCTTTTCACATAAGGATTTGGAAAACTTTAAACACACAGCTTAAATCTGAGGCCCAAGCTACCTGCTTGGATCCCTCACAAGAAAGTCTGAGCTTGATTGCTAGAAAGAGGGATATTGACTGCTAAGCATCTGAATAATGAATTACGTATCTTTGCTGTTGCGGCAGGAACATATTAGGCATTGCTAGCTCCAGCCTGAGATTCTTTGACCGGCTTCCAGCTGTAAACATTCAACAGGAAGAGGTTAATTTTTTGATTCAGTTAATATAAATACCAAAAGGTTCCTTACTGCCATGGCCCACGATACTGTAGCATACATTCTGCAATTAGAAACATATTTCTGTGATTTTGAGGTCTATTTTGCCAAACCAACAAAATGCATCAAACTCCAACATTTATGCCAAAAATACCCACTGTGTAATTCATGCCAAATCAACAAAAGTCGTCTTTTGTCCTTCCCAAACCACACTAAAGAACAATCTGTTAAGAAGTCTAAATGTTAAAGTTCAAAAAAAGGCCTCTATTATACACTGTGCAAGATAGGCATGAGATAACAAAGCAGGCAAAGGCTAGCAGGGGTGTTGTGCAAAGATCTGGTAGGTTAGCATCCTTTCCCATCCCAGGAATGCTTTCTCTCTAGCTCTATTTATTTCCCCCCTTTTTTCCTTCCTTTCTCTCTCTTTTTTTCCTAAACCTCACTTAGCATCTGGAACGTGTAGGCAGCAATCCATGTGTTTGCAGTAAACTTTGAAAGCACGGCCAATGAGGACCACATGGGCAGGTATTCTCGAAAGCTAACCTGGCTTTAAGGAATTGCTTGAGCAGTAATGCAAGATGTACAGAAACTATTGGACACAGCTGAATTATGGGGAGTGGGGTGGAGGGAGAGGGAGAGCATTTTGATGGTAATTAAGCCTTTCCTTTTTCCCCGACTTGAAGAAGAATTTTAATTAGAAGTTCAAGCATTTGGTTTTAATTCAGCCCAATGCACAAATGGTTTATTTCCACACAACATATTTTCATAGTCTGTGAAACAGCCAGCAACTAGGAAGCCATTATAGCCAGTGATTACAGCTTTTATACGACGTTATTATACTTTTGGAAATATTGGGAAAATGGATTCGCTTACAATTGTCTCTACGCATTAGGGTGGATCCAAGTGAAATTAATTACGCAGGCTTGGCACAGTTAATTAACAACCACTAAAAAATAATAATAATAATACAGAGCGAGAGAGAGAGAAATCCAGTAGGCTTTACATAGTCAGCATAGATATTAAAAATGGCATTTTGCTTGAGTGCACAGCTTTGACTAGCATTTACTTTAGAACATCTGCTAAGTCTTTTAACTAACTGCACCATGTCTGAATATTGTCTGGATGAATGTTAGTCAATAAAGTTCAATCTGGTATCAGCCGAAACCAAATGATTCATTGCCATAGTAACCACTAATGCAAAGGTTCCTTTAAATAAGTATTTATTATTTATAGGCACATCAGCAGAGCAAAAATGCCAGAGGCTCTCTTCTTTTTAAAAGATAAGCCCTATTTTTTGCATGCCTCCCTTTCCACTGCCTACGGCCTGTGCTGAAAGTCACTCACCAAGAGCCGGATTCAAAGCCCACTAAAGCTTCTATTGCCTTGAACAACAGGCTTTGAATCAGGCCTCCCCACTTTATGCAGCAATCAGAAAAATGTTATGCCAGGCGTTACCAACGCAGAGGATAAGAACTCTGTGAAACAAATGGCATCTTTTGGGATCTGAGTGTAGTGCCTATTAAAAATGCATAACATGAAATACTTTGAAGGGTTCCTTCAGCAAACGCGTATGTTGAGTTTGGAGGTGGAACTAGGCCAATCGAGGCCTGAGAAGTTTTTTCTGTAATTGCATGTGTGTGTGTGTGTGTGTGTGTGTGTGTGTGGTGGGGGGGTTGTTTGTGAAACTCCATGAGAAGCAGCAGCTCATGTTTAGAGACTGATCAAAAAGCCTGTTGGAATCAATGGGAGTCTTTCCCTTTACTTCAATAGGCTTTGGATCAGGCCCGTAGAGTGTGTTTATTTACACTGCTAGGGTGACCAGACGTCCCGATAAAATCGGGACTGTCCCGATATTTAGTTGTTTGTCCCACGTCCTGACCCATGTACGTTCGGGATGCCATTTGTCCCGATATTTTGGCTCGGGGCTGGAGGAGTACACTGGGGAGCGCTCCCCTGGGGTCCCAGCAGTGCTTATTTGGGGCGGCTCCCAGGAAACAGCAGGCAGCAGGACCCTGCAGCCCCTAGGCACAGGGGTGGCTGGGGGGGTCTCTGCGTGCTGCACCTACCACAAGCGCTGGCTCCATCGTGGCCAATGGGAGCTGCAGGCGCGGTCAGGGCGCAGACCCCCCCCCGGCTGCCCCTGACCCTGGGGCACTGCGTGCGACTCACGCCCCCAAGTAAGTCCCGCCCCCACAGCTTCCAGCCAATGGCAGCTGGAGCCAGTGCTTGTGGCAGGCGCAGCACGTGGAGTGGAGACCCCACTGGCCGCCACTGACCTTAGGAGCCAGAGGAACCTGCCAGGTGCTTCCCAGTGGGTGGGAACCATCCCCCAGGTAAGCAGTGGGGCTGCAGCTAGGGCCCTGTGCCCGTGGCTGGGCTGTGGGTGGGAGCTGGGGCCGTGCGCTTGTGGTGGGGGCCGGGGCCAGGCACCCCTCAACCCATGGCTTGCAGCAGGGCTGGAGCGGGGGGCCCTGCGCCCCCCGACCCGCAGCGGGGATGCAGCCGGATCCGGGGCCCTCTGCCCCCAACCTGTGGCGGGGCTGTGTCCGGAGCCAGGGCTGTGCGCCCCCGACCCGCGGCTTCCTGAGGCTTTGTATCCCCCTTCCCCCACGGCTCCAGTGAGGTGTGTGTGGGGGGAGCCTGTGGCTGCCCCCACCCATGTGTCCCGATATTTTTGTCATCTGGTCACTCTATACACTGCTCCAGTTCAGGAGTGAGATTTGCCCTTCCAAAACACTAGTCAACAATGCTTCTCATTGACACAACCTCTATAGGGGGCCAAGGAGCTTCAAAGGTGCCTGAGCAGACTGGGATCTGGTTTGGGAGTGAATGCCAAGGCAATCTCTGGACTTTCCCTACAGTGTATGCATTGCAGTTAGGCCTCTATGGCCAACAGCTCCAAGGGATTTCCCCCCTCCCCCACAAGATAATGAATTGTTACAGTGAATATTGATCTGCCTTATTTTTTAAGTGTGCTGGGTGGCGGAGTGGCAGAATTTTTCCTTTTTAATAGTTTCTTGTACCTTCCGCTTAATCACCCGTTGCCGGTCACTGCTGAAGACAGGACACCGGAAGGGATGGTCCACGGCTCAGATCCAGTCTGGCAATGCCTATGTTTCTAGACTTATGGCTGGTGCATGGGAGTGATGTGGTAGCGATTATTCCCTGGGTTCGTTGGTTGATAAGACAGTTTGTGTTTTGAAAACTATTGTCCAAAAAAAGCACCTACAACCTTGGTTTTCTTTTGTAAAGACGTTTAACTATTAAAATCGATACCCAGCCTGCTGCGGGATGTTGTGGATAGAATTCAGCTGTTCAGATGACGTGCCCGCTGTTTCCCATTCTCCACAGAAAGCTGCCTGTAAGGGACAAAGTGAAACGGGCATTGGTGGTGCTAGAATCGACAAAGAGATCGGAGGGACAGGAGCTTCTCTGGGAAGGCACGGTTTAGCTAAATAAAATTATACTTCCTCAGGGCTGGGTCAGGCATATTAGTCAAAGCGTCAAGTTCTGCAGCTCTCTCATGCGCACAGTCTTGGCTCATTCAAGTGTTCAGTGAGTGCTCTGGGATGGCTTGCATAAGGACTAGATGTCTGAATTATTGTTGCAGGACTGGGCTACTGCTACCTAGTTAATGGAGAACATAAAGCCACTTCCTTCCTAAAGACAATCTCTCGCTGCTGAATTTGATTGTATGCAGCTTCTAAAGTGAGTTGGGTAGATCGGATGTACTGTACTTGGCAGATTAGGTAGGGAAGTGATCCAGTGGTATGTACTAAAACCTCTACGCAAGTTGGATTGTACTGAAAATCGGTCCAGGGGTGGGGATAAAGGCTTTATAACTCACTTTTTGCAGACTGGCTAACACAAGCGAGCCAAAAATTTCCCATGAGCCATTCATAAGGCAGTAGGGCTCCTAATGAGAAAACACTATCTCCATCATACTGGTGTGATCGTCATCAAGCAACACTGTGAACCAAATGCCAGTGTGTAGCTGGAGCACGTGTTTGGGCACTGGCTGTGCTAAGTTGCTGGCTTAGTGACCTTTTTTTGTTACCTCGAATAGTATTTAGCCTGGCAAAGCTTCCCTGGACAAGCAGCAATAGTAGAGGCTATGTGACTACTCAGAGTTAGAGTTGTAGCATGTGCTGCTGGTTTAGGCTCTTGGTTTTTGTTGTTAAATGTGCAATCTTGACTTTATCCCCAAACAAGGCTTCTCCTTTCTCTAGCTATCCCGCTGTCAAAACAACTCCGCTGGGGAGATAAGAGAGCCAAGACTCTGAAGAGGCTCCTTCCTGCCCGCAGCTCGCTATCTCGCCAAGACGTTCGTCAGAAGCCTCTAGGAAGGGCAGCAGACGCATGGAAGTGCGGAGCTGGCATCCTCCGTAAACCTCCAGTCACGTCGCAATGGAATATTTGGAATGGCTCGTGAACCCCAGATAAAAGCCAAGTGATCAGTGTCTACAAGAGCCTCTGTTTTCTGTCAGCAGATATTTCCCACTGGGATGGACATTCATTCACGAAAGGACAAATATTTCTGTATGTTTTCCCCCAGTTTTCTTTCTCCCTCCTCAAAGCCACTTTCTTCTGAATTAAATTAGACTGAGGCTTTGGAGTGTGCCCAGCTCCACCCCAAGTAGAAACACAAGAGAAAATACGGTTATAAAGGGATGTGATTCATTTTCTAGGTTTCCCTTTCCAATGATTAAAATCTCCTTTTGAGCAAAGCATCCTCAGGGTGGGTCTACACTACAGCGGGGGGTCGACCTAAGATACGCAACTTTAGCAACGTGAATAGCGTAGCTGAAGTGGCGTATTTTAGGTCAACTTACCTGGCTCTGAGGACGGCGGCAAGTCGACCGCTGCCGCGCCGCCGTCGACTCCGCTACCGCCTCTTGCCGCGGTGGATTTCCGGAGTCGACGGTAGAGCCATCAGGGATCAATTTTATCGCGTCTTCACTAGACGCGGTAAGTCGATCCCCGATAGACCGATTGCTACCCGCCAGATCGGCGGGTAGTGAAGACATAGCCTCAGACAAGAGCTGGCAGCTGGCACCAATTTGGTTGCTTTCCAGAGGGGGGCAATTCAAGATCTCCCATTGCACATCTGGGTCCCTGTTCAGCTGGGATTACTCATGTACTCAAGTTATCCATGTGCTTAAGCACCTTGCTGAATCATGGCCTTATTGCATCCTCCAATAGCAATCCAAGCAGCCAGGAGAGTAGGGTGAGCTCCCTAATGAAGTTATACTAATTTACCCCCCTTTATTTGATTAATGAATCATTGGCAAACAGACTATGGTTTCTACAATCAGACTCATTATACAGAAATGCTCACCAGGTCACCTATATGAATAGCTTTCTAGCGGTGGGCTGTTCATGAACGGTTGGCTTTGATTACTAATCAGTTATTCATGACTTCTGGTGCATGACAGGCCACCTACATCACATGGCGGTTTTTCTATTCCCTGACTACCTGAATTTTTTAAAGAGTGAATCCCACCTTTTTTGTACAAATGTCCATGCTCAAGCCAGTGAAACTAGGAGATTTGGAAACTTTCACAAATGCACAGAGCTCATCCTGGCGAGCGATGAATAGTATGATCCCACAACCCAAACTGACTACAACGGTTTCATTGGCAATTCAGCGGTTTGCTATTTGTCTGATTCTAGCTGCAAAGCCCCCTTTTAGACTCACACCAAACCGGTGGCAAAAGCAACATTGTGCCTGGAAGTTGCAATGGGGGAGTCCTGTACCCCCTCAGCCCCGCAAGGATGTCTTCTTATTGAGGAAAAAGGGAGTGACTTCCCACCCTTTCCTCCCACGGTTTCTTGCTGCTGAAATGTGCCTTTGACCCCTAAACTGTCTGGCTGCTGGATGGAATCAAGTCCCCATCACTACTCCAAACTCCAAAGTTTAACTTAAAATCATTAATGAAAACTTAACTTCGCCCTGGGGATTGCTGGTGTTTGGGAGGAGTGTCATCCCAGTTTTGTATCGCCACAGACTGAATCCCAAGGACTTTACAAAGTCATTGCCTCAGTCAGAATTCTCATTGCACAGCTTATGCACGGCATGAGCAAAACCTGGCCTAGGACTTCAGGGTTAGGTCCATTAATTGCATGACCTTTAGGTACTCTATGGGTTATACACAGATACCCAGGTTTATGGCATCGTCAGCACTCCTGACTTGCAGCATTGCACTTCTCAAACTCTTATACCAGTTCAAGGCCTGACTTCGCCTTTCGTTGCTAGACGGGGAGTCTTATCTCCTTGGTCTCAGGCTCATTAGGGTAGATACAATGAGATACAGCTGCTGATTACCATGTATGACTTCCTTTAGTCAGGAAGTCAGGGTCAGATGTCAGGCTGAGAGCAGATGACTGATGCTGGTGGGGAGTGCTAAATCTTTAGAGTGGATCATGATAAACTTACCACCAGCAATAACCCTACCCCGTATCAGACAAGCCAAGTCCATGTTTCTCATTGTCCCTTAGATATTCAGCTTATCAGTGAAGACTGACAACTAGTGTCTTAGCTACTGTGTTGTTCGATCCATATCAGAGCAGACCCCGTGGTAGCAATGCTGTGAAATGTTAAGAAAAAGGCTGGTGGAGACAGGGCTGCAATACGCGGCTTTTGGCCCCACAAGTCCTCTGTCCTTCCCCGCATCTTCCCTTCATTTCTTCTGTGCCATCAATAGCCATTTTCATAAGATGGGGCTGAATGCTTTCTGTGACCTCTCCACCAGTCACCCTGCTGTTTGGTGGCAAATCTGTTACATCTCGCCTATAGGTATGTCTACCCGGCACTTAAACCCTCGCGGCTGGCCAGTGTCAGCTGACACTGGCTCACAGGGCTCGGTCTGCGGGGTTGTAAAATTGTGGTGTAGATGTTCAGGCTCAGACTGTAGCGCGGGCTCTGAGACCCTCCCTCCTCACAGGGCCCCAGAGCTTGGGCCAGCCCGAACCTGAATGTCTACATCACAATTTTACAGCCCCCGCAAGCCCAAGTCAGCTGACATAGGCCAATCGCAGAGTAAGACATACCCATTGTTTTCTCTGTAGTCAAGCGCAGGTGTGGTTTTGTGCTTTGGTTCAGGAGGGCCTCAATTTCATAACTTCTGCTGCTGACCACATCATCTGCAAACTGTAGGTGTGAGCTTGTTTAATCTGATTATTACGTAAAGATTTTGAAATAAGAAACAACATAATTGCCTGCTGGCATGATAGATTCTTTCAGGAGCCAGCTATATTGTGGGTTTATTACAACAAAAGAAGGAAATCTATCAAAGGATAAACTCCCGGTGCCATCAGGTGATCTGTTTTATAGGTATTCCTGCCAGATGTGTGGACACACAAAATATAATCATTAAACAGGTCTCTCCTTTTCTCAGGTTCGGTTCTCTTGTATTTTCCGGTTTGAGACACTGGAAGTTTATACTTTTAATAACTCTGTTATTAAGGGGGAATTTTCTGTATTTCTGCCTAGGTTTAGCTTTGGAGCAAGGCTCTTCCCTTTAATTGAGATCTGCTGTATTATTTTTCCTGTCGTGCTGGTAAACTAATAACTGCTGCTCATTATTATTTGTATGTTAGCACCTAGAGGCCTCAAAGGAAATCAAGGTTCCTTTGTGCCGGCAGTACCCAAAGTCAGAGGCAGTCCCTGCCCCAAAGAGCTGACAGTCTACATAGACGTGCAGGAAAAAAAGAAGGATCATTATTCCCATCACACAGGTGGGGAATTGAGACACAGAGAGACTAAGGATAGGTCTACACTACAAGTGCTACAGCGGCATAGCTGCAGCCGGACTGTAGCGTGGACACTTGCGACGGTGATAGAAGGGAGTTTTCCGTCATGGTAAGTCCACTCCCTCGAGAGGCGGTAGCTAAGTCAACAGAAGAATTCTTCCATCAACCGCGCTATGTCTACAGTGGGGGTCCACTTAACTCTGTTTCCCAGAGCTCAACATTTTTCACAGTCCTAAGTGATGTAGACAGGTCGACCTAAGTTTTAGGTGTAGACCATGGGCAGGAGTGACTTGCCCATGGTTAGCCAAGGAGTCTATGGCAGAGCCAGAAATTAAACCCAGATGACTTGAGTGTCTTAACCACAGGACCATCCTTCTTCGGTATTTTATTGCTAATACATCTTCAGAACAAACAGAACCAAAATAAAGGTACAGCCTTTTATGTATTGATGCCCTTTCACAGGGACAGGCATAAGGGATAGGAATCATTGACATTGTCAACTAATTTCTATAGTGTCTCAGGACATCAGTGCTCTTCAATACCTCTTGGCTGCTTTCTGCAACAACAGCTCTGTTTGGGGGCTACTGTCAGGCTTCCCCTCCAAAAGTTCTGCTGGCGACGCTCACTGACACCCCAAAGGCGATACCCTTACTCTGCCTGCCTGCACGTCAGGCATTCAAAACCATAGTAACAGAGGTAGAAAGGAGAAAACAAAGTGTAGCAGGGCAGCATGGGGTGCTGTTTGCCATAGGACATCGCCATCAAAATTCATTTGCACCATCAAGTGAGCTCCTCAGATCACTTGCACATAGTCAATTGTTTCTCATGCTGCTTTGTTTTAAATATTTATCCTTTTCTCTGAGTACCAACATCTATAGCAGTGTTTCCCAAACTTGGGACGCTGCTTGTGTAGGGAAAGCCCCTGGCGGGCCGGGCCGGTTTGTTTACCTGCCGCGTCCGCAGGTCCGGCCGATCGCGGCTCCCAGTGGCCACGGTTCGCTGCTCCAGGCCAATGGGAGCTGCTGGAACTGATAGGGAAGAGATGGAGCAGCATGTATCCAATGCCAGTCCAGGAATCAGCTGGCTGTGTCATCTGTGGAACTGGCTGAGGGTACGTCTACACAGTAAAGAAAAACCCATGGCTGGCCCGTGCAAGCTGACTCAGGCTCACAGGGCTCGGGCTGTGGGGCTGTTTCATTGCTGTGTAGACTTCCGGGCGTGGGCTGGAGCCTGAGCTCTGGGCCCCTTCTACTTTGCTCACAGGGTCCTAGAGCCCGGGTTGCAGCCCGAGCCTGTACATCTACACAGCAAGGAAACAGCCCTGCAGCCCAAGCCCCACGCGCCCGAGTCGCCTGGCCAGGGCCAGCTGTGGGTGTCTAGGTGCCGTGTAGCCAGACCCTGGGAGAAGCGAGGCCCTCACACTGAACTTGGTGGCACTTCTCTGCTGGGAAGTAAGATGATAACTTTTGAGCTCCAAGGCCAATCCATTCCAAAACCTGAGGAAATGTTCCAGGCATCACTGGGCTGACCCCTGTGGATTCTGGTGAAAACTGGAAAACCAGAAGGGGAAATGGAGGACACGCAAAGCTCTTAGCACCTGGTTGGCAGACCAGATAGGTCTATAATTGTCCATAGCTTAAAGAACTGGTTGATGGCAACTGTTAATACCTTGCCCCATAAGAGTACCCCCCATCTAAGCTCCGCCCACCCTCCCAAGAAAGTTTAACATGCTGACACCCTGAATGACCGATCTCACAGACAGAAAGAAATACTAACGGGGGAGGGCAGGAGGGAATGGGGGGCACCACACAGAGCTCCTGGCATGGGGGAGAGAATGGGGGCACACAGATGCCCTGGCATAGAGGGAAATGGGGGCACACACAAAGCCTCTGCTGTGTGGAGATGAGGGAAGTGGAGGGCAGGGAGGATGGGGAGCACATAGAGGTCCTGGCATGGGGAAAGAAGGGTGATAATGGTATGGGGGAGGGAGACATGGGGGACACATGGAGCCCCTGGCATGAAGGGCATGTGTGTGCAGGGGAGAGGGGTTGCAGGAAATAGAGGGGGATGGGATGGTGGCACACAGGGAGCTGGCAGGGGACAACAGAGGGATGCAAAGAGCCCCTGATATGTGCAACAAGATCATCTTAGGGAAGCTGCAAAGCGTGCGACCCTCTAGTTACCTCCCCTCCACTTCCATTACTGGGGTGCCCAGCAATCCCCGTTCACCCTCCTGGGTATTCACCGTGAGAGTACACCTGCTTTAAAACAGCTTGAAAACATGGGACAGATTCTTCTCCCCATTTTGCACCCCCTCCCACCACCCCGCATCATTCCCAAGTCAAGCAACTGGGAGCAGAAGACTCAATTCTTTTGAGTATAGTAAAAACAGAAAAATCCAGTCCCCCGCGTAGAGACTGATGGGAGGTTTCAGAAACAGAGCTGGTGCCCGCATGGCTGCGTAGGGTGCAGTGCTGCCAACTCCTGCGATTTTATCAGCAGTCTCATAATAGCTGACAATAGTTTGTCTTATAGCCCCGGCTCCTGGAGGCATTTGCTTCCATTTCTAAATGAATGCCTTACGGTGATAGGGAGACAAGCTGGGTGAGGGAGTGATAGACTCAGTTAGTCCAATCTATTTAGTTTAACAAAGAGAAGATGAAGGGGTGACTTGATCAGTCTATAAGTCTCGACATGTGGAACCAATATCTGATAAAGGGGCTCTCCAATCCAGCAGAGAAAGGTATAACACGAACTGGAAGTTGAAGCTACACAAATTCAGACTGGAAGTGCGGCGTACGTTTTTGACAGTGGCGATAATTAATCACTGGAGCAATTTACCGAGGGTTGTGGTAGATTCTCCACCACTGACAATTTTTAAATCCAGATGGGATGTTTTACTAAAAGATCTGCTGCAGTTCAAATAGGAGTTATTTGGGGGAAGTTCACAGTGGTCCCTTCTGACCTATGAAAAACAACTGTCTGACCCTCACGGTTGCAGGGAGAAGTTTGAAAACGTGACCCAAGTGCATGATAAAGACTTAAAAAGCAGAAGGCAAATAAAAAAAATCCCGACTGTATTCTTTTTTTCTTTTTAAATAACATCTCGGGATTGACTCCAATCTCCTGGTTTTGGGGAGGGAAGGGGGGTTGACTCATGATTTTTAAAGACATGGGGTCGGCAATACTGATTCAAATCCAGAGAGTGCAGTGGTTCCTTGCTGTAGAAGGCCCGACTCCGGGTACAGTCTGGGTCAGAACAGTCCTGCGGACTTTTCTCTGACTCCTGTTTGATGCTACCCATAGAGTTCAGTCACGCTTTCCCTCGGCCCTTTTCTTTTCTAAACATGTGTGCTTTGAAAGGGAAAAGCTTGTTGCCAGCATGTCTGACTCCTTCACCCTGACAACATCCGACCATCCATGTTATCAGGCCTTGCTGCGACCTATCAACAGACATCGTTAAACATGCGCCTGTTTATCTGAGGGAAACTGTATTAATTGAACTGTGGGACAAAGAACTGGCCGGCACCAGGCAAATCTCTCACTGGCATGGGAAAGGGACAGTAGGCCTAGATTTAACAATGGGCTGCAGCAAAGGAAAGTCACTTAGTACTAGGCCACACACACACACACACACACACACACACACACACACACTTTTACCTCAATATTTTCTTTGACTATTTTAAATAAGACAATGGTCACAACTCTGCCTGTTGTATTATTCCTTTAAACAGGGCTTAAATTCTTGTAGCCAGAGGCTCCCATACTCCCCCCCCATTCTCCATGGGAGGCACCAGAGTTCATGGCTTCAGCCCCATGGGGCATGCCCAGGCTCAGGGCTTCAGCCCCGCGGGGGAGGAGGGGTAGTGCCAGGTCTTCAGCCCCACGGGACTGCTGGGAGTTGGGGCTTTAGCAGGGGAAGTGGGGGGTCTCAGAGCTCCGTTCCAGACAGCTCCGGCTGAATTTAAACCCTGCCTTTAAAAGACAAATTGCAGAAGGGAGGGACCCTTATTGTTCTCCCAGTAATGCTGAAAGGTGCCTGCTGAGATCAGGGTCCTGCTGTGCCAGACACGCAGTCAGCGAGTCCCTGCCCTAAGGAGCATGCAGTCTAAAATAGACAAGGGAACCACAGGCACAGAGAGAGGAAGTGACTTTTCCAAGGTCACGTAGCAGGTGAATGGCTGAGTAGGGAACAGAGCACAGGTCTCCGGAGCTCTAGTTCAACCACAGGACCGCGCTGCCTCTCTGGTTATTTCATATGGTTTTATGGATCCCCATCACATCTGTGATTTTCTCTGTACCGTGCACAGCCCATAAAAAGCAAAAATACTTGGGATCCCCATGAGGAATTGGCCAGCTTATCTAATAGTAACTTATCTTTCCTAATTCTGCACCTCACTAGCAGAAGACGTTTACTTGGAGATGAGCAAACCAGTCTAGATAATAACAACAGTGCTCTCGCCTCACCCCATTAGCCCCACTCCAACCCCAGTGCTAGGTGCTCTGTGTGTCTCCCCATTTTCCCCTCCCCACACCATCGTCCCTCCATCTCTCCCCTATTGCAGGAGCTCTGTGTGTCCCCTCATTCCCCCTTTTCCCACCTATGCCCCCCATTCCTCTCTTCTCCACTTCTATAGGCCTTTCCGTTTGAAGGTCCCCATCTGCTGTATGGCCATTTGCTATGTCCTAAAATGCCTAGTGGTGTATGGGAGCATTGTTAACATCCCCATCTTTATGCACGGGGAATTGTGAGACAAAGAACAGATATGGGACTTGCCCAGGGCCCTGCAGGAAATGTGTAGCAGAGCCAAGGTAGCATGGGGGTTCTGATTCCCAGTCCCCTGCTTTACCTACAAGGTCATCTTCCTCCTCTTAAAACAAGACTGAAATAAGGATGGGCCTCATTCCTCCAATCCACCCCCCCTCCCCGCACTTCTTGGTGAATTTCTCAAGCATGGTCCAAACTCTGTGGCTCAAGCCCATCTCCACTACCGTGTTAGGAGACGTGCCAGCCGCTATCACAGTACCACAGGTAGGAGCAATGTTCTGGCTACTTCTGTCACGCTGCCTATGTATTTGCCTGTGGATGGGGGGGACAGAACAGATTAGATCACCACCAGCAGCAGGACTTAGCCCAGGAGGTCTCCAGTGCCACATAATTCTGCCAGGCCCACAATGGATCCTTCACTGTTTTTGATTTGTGGCTACAGCTGATCCCCATCTTCAGCTGAGAGCTCTGGGAAAGGCCAGAGAAGGCCTTTATCAAACAAAGACGGTCGTGGAGCGTTTGTGACTTCCCAAGACAAATAAGTCCGGTCCACCACTGATGTGAGATCTTTTCAAATCTAGTCCATGCACTTCACACTCCAAGAAGTTTAGCAGGTCCATTTCCATAGAGGAAGGACAGTTTTAAGAAAAGAAGCTATCGGTAGGGTTGCCAAGGGTCCAGTTTTCGACCAGAATGCCCAGTCGAAATGGGACCCTGGCGGCTTCGGTCAGCACCACTGATGGGGCCATTAAAAATCCGGTCAGCGGTGCATCAGGGCTAAGGCAGGCTAGTCCCTACCTGTCCTGGCTCCGCGCTGCGCTCTGGAAGCAGCCAACAGGTCCAGCTCCTAGGCAGGGGGGCCACGGGGCTCCATGCGCTGCCCCCGCCCCAAGCACCGGCTCCGCACCCCCATTGACCGGGAACCATGGCCAATGGGAGCTGGGGGGGGGCAGTGCCTGCGGGCGAGAGCAGCACATGGAGCCTCCTGGGCCCCCACCTAGGAGCTGGACCTGCTGGCCGCTTCTGGGGCGCAGCGCGGATCCAGGACCTGCAGGAGCCTGCCTTAGCCCCGCTGCGCCACTGACTGGGAGCTGCCCAAGGTAAGCTCGCACCCCAAGCCTGAGCCTCAACCTCCTGCCCTGGCCCTGAGCCCCCCCCCCGGAGCCCCTTCCTGCACTCCAAACCCTCATCCCTGGCCCCAGCTCAGAGCCCGCACTCCCAGCCCAGAGCCAGTACCTCCTCTTGCACTCCAACCCCCTGCCTCAACCCACAGCCCCCTCCCGCACTCTGAATCCCTCGGCCCCATCCCCCTGCACTCCAAACCCCTCATCCCCAGACCCACATTACAGCCCACACCCCAGTCGGAGCCCTCACCTCCTCCCACACCCCAACTCCCTGCCCCAGCCTAGAGCCCCCTCCAGTACCCTGAACCCCTCATTTCTGGCCTCATGCCAGAGCCCGCACCCCCAGTTAGAGACCTCACCCACTCCCACACCAACCCCTTGCTCCAGCCCACTGAAAGTGAGTGAGGGCAGGGGAGAGCAAGCCACCATGGGAGGGGGAATGTAGTGAGCGGGGGCGGGGCCTCAGGGAAGGGACAGGGCCTTGGGAAGGGCAGGGCTAGGGTGTTCGGTTTTGTGCAGTTAGAAAGTTGGCAACCCTAGCTATTGGGTCTAATTCTCATTTAAAATATAAGGCCCCTTTTCAGTGCCGCAGCACTATATACAGGTCTGTCATCTTACGCTGGGGTTACGTTCCGCGGTCAGCGCGTAAAACGAAAACCGCGTATAGTCAAAATTACATTGAGTGTAATGGCGGGCAGAATCGCCCGCACTACAGGAACAGTATTTAAGTTGTTATTTTTCTCTTTTTTTGTTTTTGTTTTTTCGTTTTTGCCGACCGCGTAAAGCTGAATTCGCGCATGTTAAATGCGCGTAAAATGCGACAGACCTGTAGAGACTTTAATCTAAAGGAGAAGCAGACCCGTAATGTATTATTTTGTTTCAGTAGAAGGAGTTATAGTCTCATCATTTTAAAATAAAGTTTTCAGATAGACAGTGACTTAATTTTAACCTATATATTATGTCAGGGACAGAATTATGTGCCCAATCTTCTTCCTTCCCCCTTGAAGCTCAGCACTTTGCAGATTCAGAATCTACTATGATACTTGCTATCTAGCTGTTTTCTGTGTTGAGCAGTTCAGGTGTGGGGCTGAAGGGCGGCGTGGGGTTGGGGGGGTTCGACTATTACAACGAGACAGAAGCCTCTTTTATTTGATAAATATAAAGTAAAGATGCCCTATACAAAGAAAAATGAAACAAACACACGCCACAGAGGATTTTAAAGCTTCCAGAAATATTCCCTCAGTCCTTGCCAAAGTTAATATAGCCAGACTTTCCATGGAAAGCATCGTTGTATATGGGTTGGAAGGAGGCTGCACCATTTGAAGTGCGCAAATAGCTAGCCCTCCGTTCCCTCCTACGCACGTTCGGCCACTGGGTAACAAATGGCCTTTTTTGACGTTTCCACCCCTTGCCCCAAAGGTGACAACACTGGACAGAAACCACACCAGCTACACACTAGTAGCAAATTGAGTCCTGTATTTACAAGAAGCCCCCTTAAGAGAACTTTGAAGGTTCTTTACATAAAACCCTGACATCATGGGCTTATCCATTTTGGAGAGCTTTCTAAGCCCCTCTTTTCCCCCTCCCCAGAACAAAATGAATATAACAGCTACTGTAGTAAGTAGGTGGAAACTCGTGGAGGAGATGTAACTACAAACATACTCATTACTACATGCTTCTTGGGAGAGCTGGAAAACAACCTTCTTTTCTAAGGTTGCTGCCTTCCAACTAATTATCCCCAAAGCTTTGACTTGTAAACACCTGACCTAATTCTTTCCATGAGCAGTGGCACTTTCTAAAAACAAAAATTCTTCAAAAGTGTCTTTATGATGCATCACACCGTGCTACCTTATAAATGTGGCATTAGCCAACCCAGCATTACTGTGCAATGGGAATAAGCAAGAGACACTTCATTACAGAACATTCATTATTAGCGATGAGCAAAATAACGAGGGTCTAAGTCCTCCAGTCCTTGGTTTTTCGCTGAGGCAAAATATTGCCATGAAAGTCAACGGCAGTTTTGCCTGAACGTGAAGGAAGAACGGATCTCAGGACTTGCCCTAAGAATACTGTTCGCTTATAGAATTCCTTTCATCTGAGGATCGCAATGTCCTCTATGTACACGTGTTAAGTAAGCCATACAACACATTGAATGCTAAGGCAGATGAATGCTCAGTGCCTCTGAAGATCAGGTCACTTATTTAGGTGCGTTGCCGTAGGAACTCAAGTACGAAAATGGTTAAGACCAAATGATTCAACATCGTAAGCCAGCAGCCAGACCGGGGAAAGAACCCAGGTCTCCTGATTCCTGCTCCCTTGCTTCGTCCTCTATTTTATGTTCCCACCCAAAACCAGAGCTGAGCTTTGCAAAGCCTGGCCATTTGCATTTTGGATTTGTGTAATCAAAACCCGCTGGAGTGGTTTGGCTAAGCGGGGCCATGGTAACTAAGAGGCCCAGATCAAAGACACACGCAGAGGCACAAACGGGGGGGGGGGGGGGCAGCAGAAGAGAAGGAGGCTAGGCAGGCACAGTAACCCTGGTGAGCAGCCAGGCAGGTGCCAGTTATTTAGCAGCTGCTGCTCTGCCAACCTGCCGAGGGAAGGTGCTACATTGGTGCTGGCCGTGCACAGTGGAGAAGTGGTGTCCTGACTGGAGGGAGGGAGTTCAGAGGCAGGCCTGGGGGAGGAGCTGTGGAAAAGAAAGGTTCACAGCACAATGGGAACTCCGTTAACCTTTGGTCTCTGAGTTGTTCCTGAACACTCACTTCAAATGTGTGTCAAGACTAAAGAGTTAAGCTTAATACTGGGATACGAGGAAAGGGAGAAAAGCATGCTGGACATGTCTACAGCGTAACGTAAGCCCAGGCTCAGACTCACTGAGCCGAAACCCTCCTTCCTTCTCACACAAATCTCTCACACCTCTGAGCATTCGGCGGCGGGAGTCCTTCCGCTCCGCGTCTTCGGGGCACTTCGGCGGCGGGTCCCGGAGCTAGTGAAGGACCCGCCACCAAATTTCCGCCAAAGACCTGGAGCGGAAGGACCCCCGCCGCCGAATTTCCGCCAAAGGCAAAATGCCGCCCCCCAAATCCTGCCGCCCTAGGCGACCGCCTAGGGTCACCTAGTGGAAGTGTCGGCCCTGGCTGGAGCCCCAGGTTGGGATTCAAGGTTCAGCGATTCCTAACCTGGGGTTGCAAATGAGTTGTAGGCACTCAAGTCCTAGGTTAACAAACCCAGGATCTGCTAACTTGAGTTCTACCAACCCTGGGCTTACCTTGCAATATAGACATACCCTTAGTGTATACAATTCATATGTCTGGAAAGAGGGACGTTAGAGGCCACAGCCCTGCATAACAAGTGTGACGTAAAAAAATATCTGCACGCAAGGCACAGGCAAATCCACATATTTTACAAACAGGCACTTCCATGTTCTGTTGCAGTAAGCTTTAAAAATATGAAGACAGTTATGATCCTAAATTTCTGGATCCATCTTCTACCATTTCCCAAGAATAACTGTGAATAAGTCCGATGTCGGGATGTAGACTAACAGCAGCAACCATAAAGTAGATCTTCCTTAAATATTCCACAGTGCAGAAACTGATAGCAGCTTTATCAGTGCATGACCAGCATTAGGATATTTGTGCTCCCTGCAACTGTGCAAAATTCATTAACATTCTAGCCAGTTTCCATGGCATTATCATCAGGTTGATCTACTTGAGATTAATGAACCTCAGTTTCATCCAAGCAGCTAATTAAGGAGACTCTTTGAACTTGTTCTAATGATTTTATTAATACCTTTCAAGGCTCCTCTTGGAGCTGCAAGCATGGCCATGTTGTTTCTGAGAAGGGGCCAAACATGTGTTAGGCTCCGCATGTTAGAGAGGCGACTGAGTCATGTGCTGTGTGTTGCCTTTGGTACGCTGCACTTTTATGTTTTTAAGAATTCTACTGGTCTAAAGAGAATGCAGCTATTTTGTTCTCAGAGCTGCTGCAGCCTCTGAAGTCAGTAAGAGTTGAGGGCCTTCAGCACTGCGTAGATGATAAGCCCATAATAAGTAATAAGGGTGTTTGTTATTGGCTAACTATCATTTCTAATTAATATGTTAGTTCCTTACACCCTTTTTTCCTCAGTGGAAAGATATTTTAAAAGCCGGTCTGCTGAAATGCTGTCACTGGTACCATGGATGAATCTCAGCAGATCACTGCATTTCCTAAAGCCTGAGTACGGATAGATCTGAGATGTGCTGAATTTTGGCATGCAGTCATCTGGCGCGCACCACCGAGAGTAAGGGAATGGCACGTTGCTAAAAATCAAACTCAAATTACAATTCAAGTAGCGTGTAAATGTTATGGGATTGGCTTTCCCATGGATTCTAGCATGTATCTGAGCACGGTTTCTACCTAACTCTTCCGAGCTACCTTTGAGAGCTCCTCAGCTGGAGAAGCCTGGCAAGTCTGGGGTCAAGGAAGACTTGGATATTGTTTAGCTCAGTGTTTCCCAAACTTGGGACGCCGCTTGTGTAGGGAAAGCCCCTGACGGGACGGGACGGTTTGTGTACCTGCCCCGTCCACAGGTTCGGCCGATCGCGATTCCCACTGGCCGCAGTTCGCTGCTCCAGGCCAATGGGAGCTCCTGGAAGCGGCAGACAGTACATCCCTCGGCCCGTGCTGCTTCCTGCAGCTCCCATTGGCCTGGAGCAGCGAACCGCGGCCAGTGGGAACCGCGATCGGCCGAACCTGCAGACGCGGCAGGTAAACAAACCGGCCCGTCAGGGGCTTTCCCTACACAAGCGGCGTCCCAAGTTTGGGAAACACTGGTTTAGCTCATAAGCATGGCTTTGCTACAGGCTGATTTGGATTGGGCTCTTTATCTGAAACTGTTATGTAACTTTTCATATGAAACTGTAAGAAAATAAGAACGGCCATAATGGGTTTGACCAATGGTCCATCTAGCCCAGTATCCTCTCTTATGACAGTGGCCAGTGACAGATGCTTCAGAGGGAATGAACAGATCAGGGCAATTCCGAGTGAGCCATCCCTTTCATCCAGCCCCAGCTTCCGGCTATTGGAGGTTTAGTGACACCAGGAGCATTGGGTTGCATCCTGACCATCTTGCCTAATAGCCATTGATGGACCCATCTTCGAGGAACTATAAAAAAAAAATTTTTTTTTCAACCCAGTTATACTTTTGGCCTTCACAACATCCCCTGGCCATGAGTTCCACAGGTTGACTGTGCGTTGTGTGAAATAGCACTTCCTCATGTCTGTTTTAAACTTGCTGCCTATTAATTTCATCAGGTTCTTGTGTTATGTAAAGGAGTAAATAACACTTCCCTATTCACCTTCTCCATACCATTCATGATTTTTATAGACTTCTGTTGTCTCCCATCCTCCCCTGGAGTCATCTCTTTTCTACACTGAACAGTCCCAGTAGTTTTAATCTCTTCGCATATGGAAGCTGTTCCATACCGCTAATCATTTTTGTTACTTTTCTCTGCACCTTTTGCAATTCTAATATATCTTTTTTGAGACGGGGCCAACAGAACTGCACACAGTATTAAGGTGTGGGCGTACTATGGATTTATATAGTGGAATTACGATATTATTCTGTCTTATTATCTATCCCTTTCCTAATGGTTCCTAACACTGTGTTAACTTTTTTGACTGAGGCTGCACATTGAGCAGATGTTTTCAGAGAACTATCCACAATGACTCCAAGATCTCTTTCTTGAGTAGTAACAGTTAATTTAGACCCCATCATTTTGAATGTATAGCAGGACTTATTTTTTCTAATGTGCATTATTTTGCACTTTTCAACACTGAATTTCATCTGCCACGTTGTCAGTCGGTCATAGATTTGTGAGGTCTCTTTGTAACTCGTTGCAGTCAGATTTGGATTTAACGATCCTGAGTAATTTTGTATCATCTGCAAATTTCCCACCTCACTGTTTACCCCTTTTCCAGATCATTTATGAATATGTTGAACAGCCCAGGTCCCAGTACAGATGCTTGTAGACCCTGCTATTTGCCGCTCTCTATTCTGAAAACTGACCATTTATTTCTACCTTTTGTTTTCTATCTTTTAACCAGTTACTGATCTAGGAGAGGACCTTCCCTCTTATCCCAAGACTGATTAGTTTGCTTACGAGCCTTTGGTGAGCGATCTTGTCAAAGGTTTTCTGAAAGTCCAACTACGCTATATCAAGCTGGGTCACCCTTGTCCACGTGATTGTTCACACCCTCAAAAAATTCTAATAGATTGGTGAGGCACGATTTCTCTTTACAAAAGCTTTGTTGTCTCTTCCCCCACAAATCATGTTTATCTATGTGTCTGATCATTCTGTTTTTTACTGTCGTTTCAACCAATTTGCCTGGTTCTGAAGTTAGGCTTACTTGCCTGTAATTGCCAAGATCGCCTCTGGAGCATTTTTTAAAAATCAGCATTACATTAGCTATCCTCTAGTCATCTGGTAAAGAGGCTGATTTAAGTGATAGGTTACATATCACACTTAATAGTTCTGCAATTTCACATTTGAGTTCCTTCAAAACTCTTGAGTGAATGCCACCTGGTCCTGTTGACTTATTACTTTTTAATTTAGTAATTTCTTCCAAAACCGTCACCAAAATAGAATGGCTCAGGGGTGGGAATCTTCCCCACATCCTCTGTAGTGAAGATCATTGCAGAGAATTCATTTAGCTTCTCTGCAATGGCCTCGTCTTTCCTGAGTACTCCTTTAGCACTTCAGTTGTCCAGTGGCTCCACAGCCTGTTTGGCAGGATTCCTGGTTCTGAGGTACTTAAAAAAAGTGTTTGTATCCTTAGCTAGTTGCTCTTCAAATTCTTTTTTGGCCTGCCTAATTGTACTTTTACACTCGACTTGTCAGAGTTTATGCTCCTTTCTATTTTCCTCAGTAGGATTTGACTTCCAGTTTTTAAAGGATGTCTTTTTGCCTCTAACTGCCTCTTTTACTCTGTTTAGCCAGGATGACCTTTTTTTGTTTATTTGGGGCATACGTTTAATTTGAGCCTCTATTATTGTGTTTTTAAATGGTCTCCATGCAGTTTGAAGGCATTTCATCCTTGTGACTGTTCCTTTTAATTTCTGTTTAACTAGCCTCCTCATTTTTGTGTAGTTCCCCTTTTTGAAGTGGATTTCTCTGGTATTTTCCCCCGTACGAGGATGTTACACTTAATTACATTATGGTCGCTATTACTGATCGTAATGTGACTATTGCCTCCTCCCTTGCGAGTTCCAGGACAAGTAGCTCCAAGAAGCAGTCATTTATGGTGTCTAGAAATTTTGTCTCTGTGTCCCGTCCTGAGGTGACATACATCCAGTCAATATGAGGATAGCTGAAATCCCCCATTATTATTGTGTTGTCTGCCTATATTGCCTCTCTAATCTCCCTGAGCATGTCACAATCACTGTCAACATCCTAGTCAGGTGATCAGTAGTGTACTCCTATTGCTGTACTCTTATTGTTCAAGCATGGAATTTCTATCCATGGGGATTTTGTGGTACAGTTGGATTCATTTAAGATTTTTACTTTATTTGACTCTATGCTTTCCTTTACAAAAAATGTCACATCCTCACACCTTACTCTGTCATTCCTGTATAAAAAGAAGTATGAGGGAGGGGAGGAAAGGTTGAGAGAGAGAAATAATACACCTAACAAACATACTCTAAACTTCGGCCAATAAACCCCCTCCCCAAAATAAAACTCTGCGAGAGTAAAAACAAAGCTGGCAGATGCTCAGCAGCAGAGTGCTATCCAATTTATTGCACTGAACACAGCACGTACGAGTAACTGCCTTGCAGGCAAGTGGCATATGTGTGCAAGCAACACAAGCAGCTCATGCCCCAGAAACACAGTATGGCCTCTTGAGGCCAGAGTGGCTGAACTGGAGGAGCTTAAGGGAGATGGAGAGGTACATAGAGGAGACTTTCAGGGACACCGTGGAGCAGTCCCACCCCCAACCTAACAGCCTCTGTGCTGTTAAGGAGGATGAAGGTCTCAGGGAAGGAGAATCGCAAGCTGGAGAGGAGGGAAACAATCCCATAGTTGCGACCCTCCTTCCAGTTGATGTCATGGTATCCTCTCACACTGAGGATACCCCTCCTGGGAAGGGAACTCCAGTTACAAGGAAGAGCAAGGTAATAGTAATGGGGGATTTGATTATTAGAAATATAGATAGCTGGGTTTATGATGACCAGCAGAACTGACTGGTAAATAGCCTGCCAGGTGGGAGGGTTGCAGATCTTATGAGACATCTAGATAGACTTATGTGCAGTGCTGAGGACAAGCTGGTGGTCATGGTATATGCAAGTACCAGTGACATAGGGTTTTAAGTTGATTAGAAACTGAAGAACCTTTTGAGAAAGGAGGAGCTTATACGAATATAGTATTAATTGTTTTCAATTAATACAAATGCCTAGAAATACATACACTTGGCTTTGCTTAGTTTCCCCCACTCTCTGTTGAATCCCCAGTCTGTGGAGAAGGTAGGGTTACCATATATCAACACTGAAAAAAGAGGACACTTCACGGGGGCCCCGGCCCCGCCCCAACTCGGCCCCTTCCCCACCCCCATTCCAACCCCTTCCCCAAAGTCCCCACCCCAACTCCGCCCCCTCCCCTGAGCACCCTGCATTCCCCCTCCTCCCTCCCACTCCCCGGGCTCCGGCTGCTGCTGTGCTGGGGAAATTGCTTCGGCCCTGGTGCGCGGTGGAGAGCAGCGGGAGCCAGGAAAGTTGGAGCCCGGGGTGGAGGCGGCAGCGTGCTCGGATGCCACCCGCCGCCTCTGTGCCCTGGCAGATCGCGGAAGTTGTAAGTTTTGCTGCAGCCACTCGCACTCGGGGTCCCCTTACCATGCCTCCCTATTTTCCCGGACATGTTCGGCTTTTTAGAAATTCCTCCCGGACGGGGATTTGAGGACCAAAAAGCCGGACATGTCCGGGAAAATCCGGACGTATGGTAACCCTAGGAGAAGGGACACATGGCTGTTGCTAAGAGCAAGGTCTTGCAAATTACTCCTTTCCCCCAAGAAACCAAGTGTTTACAACTACCAGACTGTCCTCTTTTCAACCAATCAGAGGCTAAATCCCCGGGCATGTGGACACTGCCTCACTGGGCTGGCTTGAATCAGCCCTCTAATGAATCCTTACTCAGATTAAATGAAAAAAACCACGGGCCCTGTCTATTCCTCAAGTCCCTCTGTGTAAATAAAAGAAACACCGAGTAAACAGTTCTATAAAAACCTCTTTCCGTGCATCTCACAGGCCTCATTCAAAAAAAGGGCACTTTCTTTTTTCAAACTCAGCAGCCTGCAATAGATGTGCTAGACCAAGGTGGAGTTTATTTATAAATTCAAGTTTATGATGAATCACTGGAGGAAATGCATGTAGACTGGAGACAAAAGTCTGCAGTTGCTAAACCAAATAGGAAATGCTCTTTCCATCTGCCTCTTCAGTTGGCATCCACTTCCCTTCATCTTTTGATTCTGTTTAGTAGGTGTGTTTATTTTTGTCCACTTTTGTTTACAAAGCCGGACAGGGCATCTGATTATTATTATTATTTTTTTTTTAACAAACAGAACTTCCCACATTTTCAAGCCCCAAATTATTAACAGTGGCAATCATAGCACTTTCCTGTGGGGAACTGTTCGCTCTCTTCAGGAAAAGCAAAGCAAAATACATAGGAGGTGGAAAAATCCATTCTCATTAAAACGGTATAAAAATAAGGCCCATGATGGACCTATCCTACCAATTCCAGAAGAATCAACATTTATGCCCCATACATCATTTATAAGATTTAAAATTAATTATAGAAATTAATTGATCAATTAAATAACCCTGCGTTCCATTTAGAGCTCACTAGTAAGTCATCAACTGACTAGATGATACTGTATGCCAACCTAATTAATTTGATTTGTTTTTCCAGAGATTGTCCCTAGCCTAGGACCCAACAATCCAGAGGCATATAATAATGAATGTGTAGCACTTACACACGGCTTTTCCTCTGTGGCTGCACTGGTAGGTACAGCTCATTATCTGCTTTTTATAGATGCAAAAACTGGTTAAGAAAGACTCCTGTTGATTTCCGTGAGAACTGAATCAGGCCGTAACTGACTCACTGAGTAAACTCCAGTGCAGAACTGGATAGAACACCCAGGGCTCCCGACTCCCAGGCTCATGGCCTGTGCACATCACACCCACTGTTATGAATCCATGTAGGAGACACAGGCCCCATTTCTGATTTCAGACCCATTTTACACCCATGTGACTTCAGTGGATTTAGACTGGATTTGCACTGATATAAGATCAGAACTGGGCCCACAGTTTGTAAGCCTCCCTTTTCTCTGATGGCCTGGGAAAATTTCACTTTGTGTGTGCGCACGCTTGGAAAAATCTGCACATTTGGTATTTGATCAAAATTACTTATTTGTATTCAGAAACATGGCAGGGACTTTCCCTTCATGAGACTTGAAAATCTTTCCAGCTCCACTGGCTAAAGTATTCACACTGCCAAATTTTTCCGAGGTTTTATAGAATGTGCAATGTGTGCAAAATGCATCCTTTAACTGTAAGCAAAATACAGTAATTTGGAATCTAAGTAACAAAAATAGAAACATGCAAAAAAACAAACAAAGATCAGGAGAATGACATTCTGTGACAGTTTTATCCGCTTCAAACCGCTGACAGAAAAAGTGCCCCGTACCTATTATCACCGGTAACATTTCCATCTTACACATACAGTACATAGAAGCACCGCTTACATTTGTGCTCTCTTTGTGGTAAATTAACATATAACAGTGCAACGGAAAGATGACACAAGCAATACCTTCATGTTGCAAGATCAATTCCAGAGACCAAGCCAAAGCCTGGTGTGAGTTACCGACCCCTCTTATTCTCGGAGGTTGGAGGGAACAGGACTTTTGGAGGCTGGGTTGGCGAGTGTTGAACAGGTACTGTTCCTACTCATGCAGTCTTAGCCCTGGTCTAAACTAGGGGGGGGGATCGATCTAAGTTACACAACTTCAGCTATGTGCATAACGTAGCTGAAGTCGACGTACTTAGACCGACTTACCATGGTGTCTTCACCACGGTGAGTCGACTGCTGCGGCTCCCCCGTCGACTCTGCCTGCGCCTCTCATGGCGCTGGAGTACAGGAGTCGACGGGAGAGCGCTCGAGGGTCGATTTATCGCATCTAGACTAGACGCGATAAATCGATCCCTGCTGGATCGATCGTTGCCCGCCGATCTGGCGGGTAGTGAAGACATACCCTTACAATCGTAGAACGAGGTTAGAAGGGACCACAAGGGTCATCTAGTCCAACCCCCCTGCCAAGATGCAGGATTTGTTGTGTCTAAACCATCCACGACAGATGGCTATCCTTAGCTCTGCGAAATGCCCTGCCTCATCCAGACCTTAGGAGCATGGATCTGGCCTATCTGAAATAGAGCTTAGACTGCTCATCTTAGTTCAGAAAATATTTAGCAGAGCAGAGTGAGCGAGGTTTACCTAATGTCTATTCCTATAACCAGCCCAGTGCCCCTTTGAAGTCAATGGGAGTCTCTCTATCGACTTCAGTGGGCATTGGATCAAGCCTTTCTAGAGAGAGGCAGGTTATGTAGCAACTTGTACATTCTGTCAAAACTTTCTTTCTATTGATTTGTAAAGAGTGCTGTGTACCAAGTGGCGACATGAAAGAACCCCTCCCCTCACTAGCTCTGAGCCCAGTCCAATGCCCATGGAAGTCAAAGGCAGTTCTGCTGAGTTCAATTGCCATTGGCGCAGGCCCTTTAAGATCAGCTCATAAAGCCTCACAGCCAATATGCCGCAATACCCTGGTGCATTCAGAGGTACCCGAATGTCTCCAAACCACACAGGCTCATACTGAAACAACAGCAATTGCCAAAACTAACAGGGGGAGGATTATTACATTATCAGATGACTCGTAGAATTGCCCAGAAACTTCTTTAGATAAAATTACCACCGTTTTTGGTGACCAGTTTTGGTGCCAGTTTTGCAAGATTGAGGGGAATCTGCTGTGTACCTTTTTTTAAAAAATATGAGATCAGCTTAAGCTGATCGGAGGGGAAAATTCTCTGAAATTCCATGAGTTCTCTCTAATGCAAAGCTAATATAAAATTCCTGATACGTAATATAAATATATATATTGGTTTAAATGCACATACCAGGCTGTCTAAAGCTATGATCACTGCTCAGTTTATAACACCTTCGTGGCTTTTAGTTTCTCACCCAGAAACATCAAAGCATTAGACATTTAGCCAAGTAAAACTTCATTGTTAGTACTAACTGGGTCCAAGAAAAAGATTTTTGGAAGTTTGAGAATTTTTCACCTCATGGCAATTGTTGATTAATGAACCTCAATGCACTGCAGTGTAAAGGAGAACTTTGTTAATAAAATATGCTAAACAGTTCAGAGCGGGTAAGGAGATACTTTCTTTGAACCTAATTGACATAAAGTGTATGCGTAAAAAAGAATTGTGAAAATGAATTTATTCATTGTAATTCTGGTTTCTTTCCAGTTGCCCTAAGCTATTGCTACTTGTGAAAAACAATGACTGAGAACAAAAGGAGAAATTAAAGAATCATCAGATAGCTGGGAAGATAATACCTGGGAAATGTTTAGAAACACAGTTAAGAAAGGAGCATCTTTCTTACCCCTCCCACCTCCTCTCATTTTTTGCTAGTGCTTCTTTAATAACATGTTAGTAACAAAGGGCGGGGGCATCTAATGGTTATAGCAGGAAGGTGATTCGTGGGTTCTCTTCCCGGCCTTCCCGCTGACTTGCTTGGGCAAGTTGTGTAAAACTCCTGAGCCTCAATTTATCCATCTGAAAAATGGATTTAATAATCCCAGCCTACCTGACAGGGATGTTCTGATGCTATACTAATGTATGAAAAGTGTTTTGAGCAGCTCACGTGAGCAACGCTATGTACAAGTACAACAGTTTCTGGACTCACAAACCACACTGAAGTTTAGGATGACCTGGATTTTTGAGTCTAGCCTCTGTGCCCCAAAAATCAGGCCATAAAGAAATAGGAGGAGGAGGTTATATACGATACACAGATCACAGGCATACCTAGCGACCCTTTCAGGATGTTATTACAGTCTCAGAGATTGGCCATGGTGCACCTAGGCATATGCATGAGGGTATTCTAGACGGAAGTTATAGGACCTATTGTCTTTTGGGAGGCAGCATTGGTTAGTGGCTAGAGCACTGCATTGACAGTCAAGAGACTTAGTGTAAGCTCAGGGTTAATGAGACTCCAGTCAGCTGACCCACATTAGCAAACCCTGGGCTTGAGTGTGTAGATTATATTTTAACCATATAATAAGACTCTTCTAACTCATGCTCAAACCTAGGGCTCTGGTGTCCGCACTGCAGTGCATAGACCTGGGTCAAAGTAACCATATCCTGGAGTCCCTAGTTCCCCCTTTCCCCCCAAAAGGTGGCTGCTCTAGCCCTAGGACCCCGGTGCACTGTGGGAAAGCTTTACTGGCCGTCTGCACATTACCAGGAAACAATTCACTTTGCAAAAGTCTTGATGAGTTTTCTCTCCATTGCCTCCAGGAGGCTCTGTGACAGTGTGCTTGCAGATCGGTGAGCAGAAGAGAATGGGTCAACGTGGACCTGAGCTGCTGCTGTTAGCAAATGGGTGGCTTCCCTTGTCAATAGATTGTTGGGATAGAGAGGACTAAGGAAGTTGTCCCATGGCATTGTGGGATACTTCCAGCTGACTCCCGCGACCCGAGTCAAGCGGGGCTGTGTCTACATTGCAAAGCAATAGGGCTCGGACCCTAGGTCCCAGCTTAACTCGAGCTTGGACCCTTCAGGGTCCTGGGTTAGTGAAATTGCAGGGTAGACACAAGGGGGGTTAGGCTTGATCCCTGGCTCAAGCTTCAGTGTAGATATATCCTCTGCCACTGACCTGCAGTCTGACCTTGAGCAAGTCACTTCTCCCTCTGGGCCTCTTTCCCGTCCCACTCATTGTCTGTCTTGTCTATTTAAACTGTAAATCCTCTGGGACAGGGACAGTCTCTCACTGTGGGTTATTATAGTGCACAGCACAATCTCAGTTGAAGTTTCTAAGCTCTATTGTAAGACAAATAACCTTCAGCTAAGGCTCTTTAGCCACACAGCTGAGCAGGGTAAATGGAATGTGCTTGAATGCTGGGAGCTCCCATCACCAGTATGATCCTTCTCTTTGGGCTTCTGGAGAGCTAATGTTGTATGTGTTATTTTGAGGTGCATGATACACACAGGAGAGCAAGAATGTAACATTATGGTGACAAGCCTTATAGGGAAAAAAATGAGCACACTATATTTCGGGAGTTTGCATTATAATCAAGGGGAAGGGTAGTATTACTTAAATTATATGGGAAGAAATATTCCCATGCAGTGCTGGCTGTGTTCTTTAGTCTCAAGTGTTTGTTTGAGGAGACTGCTGCTTAGTGTGGACTGTCCTTTGTTCTCTAAGCATCTAAGAAAGAGGCAATGTTTTTATTACATTTTGTACATGTACCTTAACCCATGTGATAAGGTGCATTCTATGAAGCACTGAGAAAAACAGCTGTAAATCATCACCTATGATATTAAACCCTCTCGAGTCTTGAACAGATTTCCGATCCCACCAGCTTAAGCGTACAGTCTAAACTGGCACCCGGATGTATTTCCCATAGGCCTCCTTTTTCACGTTAGGCTGGAAGTCTGAGTTCAGATCAGATCCAAAGAAATGTTTATTCCAGCAGTGCTTTATAGCATCACAACCCCGCTGTAGCCTGTTAACTCATTTTAGCATGCAGGCTTTTCTAATACACTAAGCGATACGTCACCTGGACAGAACAATTTCTCTTTAAGATGGTTCTCAGATATTTCTATGAAGTCTGGCTTTTAGGATGTGACACAAGTCAACAGGAAAAGTTGAGATGCACAGGAAATACTGTCAAGGTGCTGAGCAGCATATCTGCCAGTTAGGGGCCACGTCTTGCTCCCATTGAAGTCAGCAGGAAAACTCACATTGGCTTCAGCAGTAGCAGGACTTGGCCCGTAAGTCAACCGGAGTTTAGAATAAGCTTTGGCAGGTAAAGGGTTAACACCTTGCTGATCTCCGAGTTGCAACACTTCCACTGCACTGCGTTGCAGACATCAGCTCATACAATTTTACTGCGTGGGGAGCCTAGTCATCAGGAACCTGCCACCAACCATGGCTGGGAAGAGGAGGTCAGGAGGTCAACCTTATGGTCAACCACAAAACCTGAGACTCAAATGTCTCCGGGTTTGCCTCCCTCTAACTCTCACGCTCCATAACACACAGGCTGGGTTAAGTTTAGAGGAGCCTTGACTGTAAATTTCCATGGGTTTTCTGGGTTAGGTCACTTCCTCTAGCAGAGTTTTTCATTTGCAATTATAATAATTGGCCTCCTAGCCCACATTTTTAGCCTGGGACTCCTTTTTTGGGCACCCACCTTTTCAGTCAGAAAAATTGACATGGATACATTATGCCAACTCTGTGTGAACAAAATGGATCCCTATATGCAAGGGCAAGCTCAGCGTTGCTAGTGCAAAACAAGGGAGTGCCCACTGCAGGACAGTTAGTCATGCCTACGAACTTGGGCATGCAAATTCAGAGGCCAGCTAGACGGCTATGACCGCTAACACATAATAAAAGGGTGCCTCTCTCCAAACAATGAGAGCAATACAATGGAGCTCTTTACTTAGAATACTGATGCACAAAGCTTGTTACTCTGAATTATCAATAGTCTGTTCCAATTAAACAAATGTGCTTTTTAATTAACTAAATGATTCTAGTCCACAATACTCAAGCCAGAGAGGAACCACAATTGCCATCAAGATAAGAAAATTTGTTTTAAAAAAATAAACAAACACACACATGGCAGCCTCCAGGGACTTTGTCATAACCTAAAACGTGTAAATGTTCAATGGCTGCTTTTAGAAAGGCACAGACTCCCAGCAGTGTTTAGAGAGTTGCCTCTTAATATTGCAACTTAACCACCTTGATGCAGCAGTTAGTAAAGATAACATTTAGAAAACAAAGCCCAAGTATAGCAAGGTCCTTTTAGTCAGGAACTAAAGCAAGTTTAACCACAAACAGCTCACATGCTGCTTCCAGCTACTCAGTGTCAGCTAGCAAAAGCTCTTGAGAATCTTTGTCAAAGACCAGGCGATAACTTCTAGGCCAGGAGAAATGAACAGAAAGGCTTTGATATTTCCGAGGCACTCAGAAGCCATTATAACGTGGTGAGCACCAGAGCACTGTTGGTCAACATCCCGCCCAAACTTCTGTTCTTGGGCTACATTCAGATGGGATATGTAAGATGGTGTAAGCTGCTCATGGGGACTCTAAATCCGTGTCCACAAATGGAAACTTGTCCTATTTAACTACATCAGTTTAGAAACGATCTGAAGCCGGGTCAACATGAAGCATTCAACTCAAAGTAGAGAAATCACATCCCATTAAAGTCAATGAGAGTTTTGCTATTCACTTCAATGGGGCCAAGATTTCACCCAGAACGTGTCTATACGAGGAGGTTGCACCAACTACAATCTTCTCATGCGACAAGGCCTAAGTTGGTGTAATTTACACTTCAGGTTTCAGGAGGAAAGCATAAGAAGTTGGAAATGAAAGTAGCCCCACTTATCCTATGTTACACTTTCAACCAAAACTTGATGTTTCTCCTGCTACAACCCTCTCTTCTAGCCCCTCATCACGTGCTTTACACCAGGGGTGCACACTCACACTTACAAACGTGGTTTTTAACCACGTGATAACTTACATGTGGTAAGACACTAGTGTGGATAAGGCAGTTGATGTTTTAACATGCTAGCAGGTTGATGTTTAAAACTATGGCTCTATTTTCACTGCCAAAAGAGGTGGGGTTTTTACAGTGAGATAACTAATGTAGTGGAGACAAGGCATAGGTAGTTTTTTCTCTGATGGTGCTGGGTGAGGTCAACACTGTACTCTCTCCTTACTTACATCATGGTAAAAACTACAGAGACCGTGTCACCACTCAGATCTTACAGCGGGATACCCAACATGCCTCAATTATCTCGCTGTGACAACACACCTTTTTTGGCAAAGACAACAAAGCCTACAACTGCCATGTCTGCACTAGGAGTTTACCATTTGTTAGTCAGCACGTGCTGGCTAACAAATGTTAATAAACCCACATTGTTTTCCTACCAAAGGCAAGCCAAAGTCAGACCCCTTACCATCTACAACCAACTTTTGATTTGTACCACTTTACACTACATCTATGCATGTGTGCTGGAGTGCCGGAATTGCGGGGGCCAATGGGCCATGGCCCAATCACTTTTACAAGAGGGAGGGCTATGCCCTCCCACTTTTTACTGCCATAAGGGCGAGCAGCGGGGGGAAGGGGGCGGAGAGGAGCGAACAGGAGTGGGGCCTCGGGGGGAAGGGGCAGCATGATAGTGAGGGCTGGGTGGAAGGGGTGGCGTGGGAGTGGAGTGTTGGTGGAAGGGGCAGGGAGGGGACAGGACCTCGGGAGGGAAGGGGAGGTACAAGGACAGGGGCTCGGGAGGAAGGGATGGCATGGGCGGCGGAGGCATGGTTTGGATGGCGGTGGCCCCCCCATTTTTAGGGAGCTTCCGTTGCTCCTACATGTGTGTCTTTGATTCCTTTTTTGACCTTCTTTTTTCAGTTGTTAAGCTATTGAGCTGGTCATCTTCCCCAGCAGTTGGATCACCAGGCTAATGCCTGGGGAAAAAAAGACAATGTTCCTCATGATAATTCATTAGATAACAACTGGTGTTGTGAGAGATCAGGCAGAAGGCTGTTGGGTGGTGGTAGAAATAACCCACTGCCTGGCCTCTGTAGTGAACCAACACTGCAAACAGAATGTCTACTTTCAACAGTCGGGTCACTCTAGTCAAATGAACATTTCCCCCCATATTCATATTCGGAGTTGTGCTTTAGCCCATTGCAGACACAAGCCCTGACCATGGAAATCACATCAAGTTTCATGTCCAGATTTCAAACTTTACATCCAGGGTGACTGGATTTGGGATTCCAGTTTGGGAGCATCTCTAAGAAAAACTACAATCCACCCAGACAGGAAATGGTGGGATCCTGAGAATCAAGAGATCTGCATCCTACTCCCAGCTCTGCAACCAGCCTGCCACGCATCCTTGGGAAAATCACTTCACCACTGCAGCCTCTGCTTTACCTACCACCCTTTGTTTGCCACGTCCAGGCAGTAAATTCATCAGAGCAGGGACCGTTTCCCATTGTGTGTTTGCACAGTGCACAGCTGGTCCCACTATGCATATGAACTGGTGGGATACTCCAAGTAATAACACCACCACATTCCTATTAGTTCTCCCATCAAATGAACCCTTTCCCATCAATGCCACCTTTGCTGAAGCCACATGCAACCAGCTGGTGGTACCATACTTTTCTTCTGTTTTAACACAACACTCTTGGCTACATATCAACAGTGAAAATAGTAAGATAGAGAGCAGCATTGACCAGGCCAAGAATGCATAGCTTAGGCGGGTTAAGAACAGATGATATATTGGGAGAAAAAAAGAACACCTTTCACAAACTCATTATAATGTTAGGACAGGAAAATAATGGGGGAGATGGAAAAACACCTCCAGTCTTCTTTATCATGGAAAGTAGACCTGCCTTATACGTCTAGACATCCAGTAGTCGTTATTAAGATTATTAATCCCAGTTCAGCCCTGGTTCCAACTTGATTGAATTAATGGGATTATAGCAGGATGAATTTCACCCCTTGTTTTAGGACAGAATAAGGACAGTGAACTTGGACTTTTATTGAATGTGCATCCTACGTGTTTCCATTCTCCACCTGTCAATTTCAGCTGTAACTTCCATTCCCATTGGTTTTAACTTGGTGGTAAAATTTTTGAGATTCAAAGAGAATTTCCCTATTAGTGGGAAAAGAAAAGGATGAGACTGAAAGAGAATACTGACAAAGTGGAATCCTGGCAAGGACAACCTGCATGGGTTCATGTCTTTGAACATACACTGACCCTCCATATCTGTATCCACATTCACATTTCAGCTGCACAAATACAAGGGTGAGGATGGAGCTTTCAAAAGACCTCTGGCTGTTGGAGTATGACCTGCAGCCTCCTGAAAGGCAGCTGGGAGCATACAGTTCCTTCTCCTTCCAGCATGTAGCACGCCTGTTGCCAACTCCAGGTGTTCCACAATAATACCGCACTTTAGTCCCCAGTAATACCTATAATTTGAGTCATTGGGACATTTCCTCTGGTATTTAAAAGTATATGGAATGGAACGTGAAAACCTTTCATCAGCCACAGACGGGCAGGCATTGCATGTCAGAATTGCTCAGACGTGCCTTAAAAGTTTTCCAGAAAATACACTGATGTCTCCTAGAAAGTGCTGGCATCAGGTGGTACTGAAGACCATTAACTTGAACAAAGCATTAAAATCACTATGCTGTATTCAGGGGTCGGCAACCTTTCAGAAGTGGTGTGCCGGGTCTTCATTTATTCACTCTAATTTAAGGTTTCGCCTGCCAGTCATACATTTTAACCTTTTTAGAAGGTCTCTTTCTATAAGCCTATAATATAGAACTAAACTATTGTTGTATGTAAAGTAAATACGGATTCAAAATGTTTAAGAAGCTTCATTTAAAATTAAATTAAAATGCAGAGCCCCCCGGACCGGTGGCCAGGACCCGGGCAGTGTGAGTGCCACTGAAAATCAGCTCGCGTGCCGCCTCCGGCACCTGTGCCATAGGTTGCCTACCCCTGCTGTATATCCAGGAATGACTGTATGTCCCCTTCTCCTCTCAGAAAGAATTCCAAGCCAAACGCATCGCCTTCAAATCTAATCCTTACCTTCCAGCCCCATAGTGCTGCGTTTTTAAAATAGAAGGGAAAGCTAAGTTGTGAATTCATGTGGCCTTTTTCTTTTGAAGATACACTGAACGTGGGCCATATTAGCGCTCCGTTTCTTGGACTTTCTCATTCTTTTTTCCTCTCATCCATGGAAAGACTTGAAGCATACCCCATTCACATGTCACTATTGTCCCAAAGAGAATTATTTCAACCTTTCCATGTTCCAGGAGCATGGAGAGAATTTGCCAGATTGTGTGTTTACTATGGAATTTCTACACAGCTCCAGGAATCCCTGTATTTTATAAGAAAACAGAGTGGCCTACAAAAATATTCTTAGTGGAGTTTTATTTATACAATTAATGGTCAACAGAACATAATGTACTTTTATATACTTCACCCCCTCCC